>NW_005187551.1:763232-772490 GCF_000239375.1 Pundamilia nyererei | reverse complement strand
GTTATTTGTCTCTCAGAAACAGTTCATAACTTCCCTTCAACTCATTCATGTCACCTAAAAGGTAAACCTATTTCTCCATCACCTGTTCAGCTCTGATGATCCAGTAAGGACATCTCCTGGTTTCATCTTCATGTTTCCCTCTCACCAGATAACCAAACCATATCATGACCAGCAGCTTTTATAGCTGTGGCTCCAGCAAACATCAGCTGATACTAGAAAGTAATATTAAATAAATTCTGACAACAGCTGATCAAGCTTAAACGTGCTGCTGCTGTTTAATGCGACATCCGCTGGTTTCCTCTTTCTGGCGCAAAGTAGGCGATAAATAAACAAGAGAGAAAAGCCGATCAGCTGATCATTGATCAGTTTCATGATTGAAGTAGAAACAGGAGAGGGAGGGGAGAGAATTATTTATACCTTTTTTTCATCCAAATAAAAGTCTCACTTTTTGTTAGCATCCATCAGCTCTGTGTGTCTGCTTTTGGGTCTAGAGAGGCCGTCTGCCTCTCTAGACGTGACAGAAGTATAATATGGTAAAAAAAAAACTAAAAAAAAAAACCCAAACATTTAAGCAATGTAGTCTAAATGTTTAACATTACTTTTCAGTTTTTATGCTACACTTAAGGTTTTTTGCAATAAAACTTACATCATGAAAAACAGCAGATTCTACTTTCTCTTCAACTTTCCATTCCAGATTTTGTCAAAAATCCAGAAACACCCATTGTGCTGATTTCCTTATCTTGCTGTTATTGTAATGTGTAGGCAGTATTTTCATTGAGTCAAATGGCAATTGATAACAATGTAATTCAAGCAATTACTAATAAATTGCCTTCAAAATATACATTATTTGATTCTATTCAGAAACAGTTTTATCAATCCTGAAAAACTGTGTCGTGTCCTGTGATGAAATGGGGTTTGGCTTAGGTGAGTTATGGTCATATTTCTTCTCTGCTAAGTTAATCTCTCTCGGCGGATGAGAGGATAGTCAGGGCAGAAACATTTTAATTTGGAGATGGTACAGTAGCAACATTGTTTTAATGTTTTCAGGGCTTTACAGGAAAATCTTCCTCTAAGCTTCAGCCACAAAACAAAGCTATTCCTTTGATTTTGAATTACAGTAAAAGCCTTCTTCCTGTATCCCACTTTGAAGACGATTACATTTTGTCATCCTGATCAGACATGTCACCCATTCACATTATTTAAAGGTACCTCGGACAACCCTGGAGGTCTTTCAAGGTCACATTTCACTTATTCTGTATGTATCTGAATATTTGGCATCAAAGGCCATAAGCTGTATATTTGGAACTATTTGACTGGTGACCTTTTTGTGTAATATTCGCACATCAAACTGATGTCAGTGAAGTCGTGTCAAAGGGTTTGGTTTTTTTTCCAAAGCTACATACTATTAATACTACTTTTCTCTGACTTTTCTAGTAGCTCTCTCCTTATCCGACCTTCTATAATTAGATCAACCCCTTATTGTGAACCATAGGTACACAGTGGCCCACATGTTACTCCGACCAATCAGCCCCAAACGTCCAATATAATCTTCGCACCTTTGATCATGATTTCCTCCTAATCCGGTTGAAGGTGTTAGGTGAAGACAGCCAGCGGCAATATGTCTGCTCAAGGTAGGATACCCGCATCTTCTTGTGAAGAAACAGCGTTAATTGCCTCTATTCATACACGAAAACTAACCTAAGTGACCAAAGTGAAAGTTACATCTCTCGTTGGATGAATCAGCACCACAGATGATCGAGTTCCTATTGATGTAGGCTGGGAGGCACAGCTGGAGAGGCGGTGGGAGCTCGGGCTGCATCATTTCTATTCAAACTTCATTATAACTGATTAAAGTGACTTTGCAACACTGCATCATCTGGCCACATTAGATGACTGGATTAGCAGAAGGGATATTTTTACTCCTTAGAGTTTTACACAGACTGTGCTTATAATCCTCACAGCATCCATTTGACACATGAAAACACACAGACTTACATGCACACACATCCAAACCACTGTCAACTGCCATCGCATACAAAGTTCTAACCATATATATCTGCCCTCATGATTGTGTTATGTACTTGTTCTATTTTTTCCTCTGATCCTGATCTTTTCCACTTGCTGTTCCACATGCTGTATGAGTGTAAAACATGTGCCCTCAAACTCCCTGCTGTCAGTTAGCCTTGTTTCTGGCTTCTTCTCAGCTGTTGCCTTTGAGACTCCACGCAGACAAGTTGGCCCCTACTAATACAACGTCTTACACAAGTATCAGTCCCAACCATATCTGACTTTTAGAGTAGCATATATTTTCAAAAACATCCAGTTTAAGAGCAAAATGGAGATAGAGATCATCTCACAACTGTTGCCGTAAGTTTTACACACTTTAGAACACCTACTGACTCTGTTTTAAACACCCGTCTGTTCAAAAACCTCAGAAAAAAGTACGAACTGCTGACATGGCTGATTGTAGCAGGCTATTGAATTCTCCACGAAGCTAGAGAAGGTGTTCTACATGTCCACTATGTAAACCTTTGACTTGCATTGGCTGACATAAACTAGAAAGCAATGACTCTCACCTGGTGTCACAATCACATGCATGTAAGGCTAATTTTATTCAGGCTGCCCTATTAGAAAGAAATGGCAGTTTTGTGTGTGTGTCAAAGTTTGCTAATCTCTGAATAATAGATTGATTTCTTGATTTAGTATCCATAAAATAAAATCCAATCTTCATAAGAATACTGAGGCTCAACATATCAAAACTAATAATGCACTAATAATGAACAGCTGTACTTTTAACATACTAATTGAAAACACTGAATTTAGTAAACCGTGAAAGTTTTGGAGGTAACATCCTCATATTATTCCTAAAGCCACTGAGGAGTCATTTTATACCATTCCCGTCTAAAAAACTCTTTAATACAGGGTTCTTGATTGATTAGCCCTCTTGTGGTTATTCCATAGCAACTAAACTCATTTTAGCTGACTAAAGACTGCAAGGTTTCCAGTCCCTGAGATGGCAAATAACCCGTAAACCATCATCCTCCCTCCACACACAGCTGAAATTATCTTTTGGAATTGGTGTGTGGTATCTTTTCTTTCCTTCAAATTGAGAATTTCTGTCATGGAGTTTCTGCTTGTGCCTCATATGGCCATGGAATATTGGGAGAATATTTTGGTGAGATTAGTGAGTTTTTTTCATGGTATCATCAAGTTTTTATTCAATGCTTTTCTTAGAGTGGGCTCAAAAAAACAAACAAACAAAAGAAAAGAAAAACGAGGTTATCGAGCTCTGCAATTATATTACCATTCACCTTGAGCTCTTTTTCAGCTCTTTTAGTTCTGCACAATTTCTCCTATGGAGACGGCCAAAAGTAATGTATTATCCCCATTTTTGTTATCATGAACTAATGAATAGTCAGCTATGAATGACTAATAAATTACAGCTTGGGAAAGCTCTAGTCTAAAGCCTTCATAAAGGCCTTAAATGGGACCACACTGACCTCTGGTCTCTGAGGACATTTTAGCACTCTTTTTCCAGGTGAAAAGCTTTTTATACTACTGAATTTTACTCAGCTCATCGGGAAGAGACAGATTCTAGACTAGTCTAGTCTTGAATTTCAATATGCTGAATGACTATGTTTTATTATTTTTTGTATTTAGATATACCCTAAATTTACATGCAACAACTGACTTCAGTTCAGTAAGTTTTAGTAGCACAGAGGACATTTGCGTCTTCCAGCCTGAATTTTAAATGTTTATTCATTTACTCAATGCGTTCAATAAAGACATGAAAAGTACAACTGTTTGTGTGTTTTCACTTTAATCAAATCGTGTTTGCTTGTAGTTGTGACTTCGATGGAGATCAGACATAATTCAATGAGTAGTCAGCACAGATTTCAGAGACTTCTTGTATCTGAATAATGTGAAATTTAGGAAGTTAGTGTTTCTCTGTCCACCTGCCTTTACTGCTTTTCAAAACGCCAATGAGTCATTGTCAGAAATCAACATATATTATTGTCAGTTGCTCTCACGGCTAATGAGTAATTAACACTAATGATAGCAATCAGACTTAGCACAATTCTGGCATCAAGATCTCCATAATAATCACTTGTCTTGACCTTATTGCTATTTCTGGTGCAGCAACCCACTGGCAACTTTTCCCCAAGAGCACAATATATGGTATAACATTTGATTAAAAAATACATTAAGAGTTTATTTAAGTCAATTTTTACACATATATTATGTCCCTGGGCTGCAAGGTAACTGGACAATATAACATATTCATAATTATGCCAATTATTTGTAATACTTTGATGCATAATGTTTGAAAATAATTGCTACTGTTTGAAAATTGTCTTACAAAGCAATCTGTTGCACTCAATGACCACCTGCAATCTAAAACCCATGGACACCAAATGCTGTATTTCCTCCCTTGAGATGCTCTGCTAGGTCTGTACTGTAGTGTTTGTGTTTGTTTGTGGGTCTCTCTGTCTTCAGTTTTGTGTTACAGTGAGTTAACTAAAAGCATGGTCTAAACTGAAAAGCAGGAGACTGATATTGCTAATATTCAGTTTCATTGCCTAGAGAAATTCTTTGGTTGTTCTTATATTATGCTTTATGTTAGTATCGATTTGCACTGTGTATTGCCATCTAATCTTTTTTGTAGTATTTGGCTTAATCTGAGAAGAGAGTGTAGTCCTGTACACTTCAGAATTCATTGTGCTATTTGTATTAGCAGTCACATCATCAATAAACACTAGTGCCCTGATCCCATTGGCAGCCGTGCATGCCGATGCCATAGCGCTGTCTCCATGTCTGGCAGATGATGCGGTATGCTTCAGATAATGAGCCGTTCCTTTCCTTTTCCATATTTTTCTCCTCCAGTCATTCTAGTACAAGTTAATTGGTTTCAACTGTCCAAGATTATGTATTTATTTATTTGGATGTCTTCTAACAAAGTCTAATCTGGCCTTGCTGCTCTTGAGTACAACCTGTATTTACAGTCAAGGCATCTCCTGAGACTTTGACAATGATAACGTCTTCAAGAGCATTCTTGACTTGGTTAGAGACAATCAAGTTGTTTTTTGTAACCAAAGGAAGAATTCTGCAATCATTCACTTTATTTGTCCTTTTTGGTTTTTCAGAGCTTTTGGTGTTGCTGAGATGGTATTCATTATTTTTAAGAATGCACCCAACACCTAAAGCTGTCCTATCTGTTTGATAGGTTTAGTTTGATTTTTCAGCATAAATGGGGTTTGCTTCACTTGATTCAACATTTCCTTGGAATTCATATTTTAGAGTTCCAGTGAGCAGCTTACAAATACACTGATTTCATATCTGCTGTTGTCAAAACAATAAAAATCATATAATTATCCAAAATCTTATGGACCTTACTGAACATAGAGAGTGGAAGAGATGGGGAGGTGTCTATCCATTACCAGTCACATAACACATAAAAAATGTGCCTGTTTGATATGGCACAAGTTTCTCACTGCAAATATCTAAATCACCATTACGATCATTGGCTTCCACTTGTCAATTTTCTGTTCAGTGTGCTTTATAATTCTAACAATGACTGAACAATGGCTTTGCCAAGTATTTGTTACTTGAGTTTTATGGGAAACTTACAACTTCTTACCTACTGCTGGGAATGACTGTTGAGAAGAAAGGGGTGGAAGGTCATATTTTGAGAGGTAAGCTGTGTAATGATACCTACTTCAAGAAAGGTCAGATGTCAGTTGCAAGATAAACTCACAGAAAGGAGAGCCAAACACAGTGAGTGGAACAAAATCCATGAAATCCATGAGACAAAAAAAAACACAATGTATAAATGACTTTTCACACAATGTTTGCTATTGTCTTAAATTTCACTAGCAGGGACCACTCCCTTGGTAACGATGAGCAATGAGGGATGAGGAAGTGTGATTAGTGCTGTGGTTTCGGGAAGGCCTTGAAGGGGACTGGCGACGGCTCTCGGGCCGGGCAGAACCCCCAAAGATGGCATTCCCTGCAGGAGCAAAGACTGGGCATAACGGAGGTTTTGGAGAATGTTGTGAATGTATACCAGGTAGGCTTGTGATGACCATCGACCCGGGAGCTTGAATGAGTGGTCAGGGATTCCTCTGTGGGAGGCAGAAGTTGCGACGCCAATGAGGAACGGATGGCCAGGGAAGTGATTTGGAGGAGTCCCGGAAGACGAGGGCGCTTGGCGAAAGTGTGAGAGGCGCCTGTCCTGTCCTGATTCGGGCGTGGCCAGATTCAGTGATGAACGGAGGATCTGAAGGTAAGATGTGCTGAGATTTTCTGAGGTCGAGGTAAAGGGTTAGTCGTTCGAAGGGTCTTAAAGGAGAGTTTATTTTGAAGTAGTATGTAGTATGTAGGCGTGGTGCTGCCCGATTGATTGGTTTGCTTCGTTTAAGGATGAAAATGAAGCAGTCTTCGGAGTCTGGGTGGATGGCAATCGTGTACGGGTGAAGAGTCAGATGGAACTTCGAGGAAGAGGGGGTGAATTCGGAACAGCGTAAGGCCGAAGAGGCGAGCAGGAACATGGCTTTGAGTGTGCATGCCAGGAAGTAGTTGCTATACTTCAGCCGGAGGGTACACATGCAGCAATGCAGAAGATCTGAAGTTCGGGGTAAGCGGTGTAGGGTCGTGGCAGGTGACTGACGCTAGAGACTTTTGATGAGTAGTGATATCTGGAATGACGTAATGTTTGGGCGTGGTGAACCTGTGAGCAGTTTGGCAAGGAAATAGATGCCGCTTTATGGAGGGAATTTTGATGCTCTGGAACCCGAAGGCATGGATATGAAGCTGGAAACTGTTGCAATGTCGAATGACAAGAAGGGCAGGTTGGAGTTTTGATGCAATGAACAGAAGCTTGCTACGAGGCTATTTAAAATCGCTTCTTGGGAGATGCTGATAAGTTCTGCGATGCTGGGGTTTAGATCTGGAACGTCGTGGCTGAAAATGAAGGAAATGGGGTTGGAGCTGCCTCTGCGTGGGGCACCAAGGCTCTGAATGTCTGGAGGGAGAGATGAGACAGGAAGTCGGCAATGGAATTGAAGTGGCCTGGAATGTGTTCCGCTCTGAATAGGAACTGATGGGTGACTGATACTGATGTTGATAATGTCGACTACAGCGAAGTTGTCGGACCAAATGAGGATAGATTTTTTTGACCATTCGTGGCCCCACAGAAAGGCTGCGATGAGTACCGAGTAAATTTCGTAAACAGCTGATGAAGGCAGGAACCGATTGTGGATATATTTACGGAACTCGGGAGGCCAAGCTGAAGAGAACCACCTTCGGCCGTAATAGCCCCCAAAGCCGGCAGAAGGGGCGGCATCTGTGAAGAGCTGAAAACCATCGGGGTGGGACAGCCGATCATTGTAGAAGAAGGTGATGCCGTTCCAGTTGGCGAGCAGAAGTTGCCAGCTCTTCGGCCCTGGAAGAGCTGTCCAGCGTGATGGAGTCGAGGAGTGACGGTTTAGATGCAGCGAGTGAAAGCAAGTGAGAGATGAAGGAGCGGCCTTGAGGGATGATGCGTAGAGCGAAGTTTAAGTGTCCCAACAGGGAGAGCAGCTGTCATTTAGAGCAAGTGGGAGCAAGGAGAAAGCTTTGGAGGAGAAGGGTGATGTGATTGAGCTTTTCGGTGGGCAGGGAGGCCTGGAAACGTTCACTGTCGAGGGTTATCCCGAGGAACTCCAGGGATGTCGAAGGTCCCTCTGTTTTCTCTTCTGACAAAGGAAGGCCAAGTTCGGAGAAGACTAACCTCAGAGTGGATAACCCGTGAGCTGGTGGTGACGTGTGAGGGGAGATGAATAGGAAGTGTTCGAGGAGGTGAACCAAAAAAGGCAGCATATGGTTGTTAGAGAGGATCCAACATAGAGCTTCGGAGAGTGAATCAAACAGCTTGGGGCTGCTTTTGCAACCGAAGGTCAGTCTGACGGCGAAATAGTAGGTATCCCTCCACTTGACTCCGAACGGGTGCCAGAAGTCAGGGTGAATCGGCAAGACCTTGAAGGCCCTTGTGATGTCAGCTTTAGAGAGCCATGCGCCTCTGCCGGCGAGTTTAATGAGAGAGATGGCATGGTTCACTGTTGAGTACTTGAGAGAGTAGTCGTCGCTGGGAATGAGGCTATTTATGCTTGGAATCGGACTGCAATGGGAAGCAGAAAGATCGATGATTATGCGCTTTTTTCCTGAATATTTCCTGGTGGCGATGCCCAGAAGGTTGATGCAAACAGAGAGGGAAGGGAGGTTCGGGGAAGGGTCCGATCATGAAACCCTCCCTGACTTTCTTGGCGAGCAGGCTGTTGACGGTTTCTGGGTCTTTGAGTGCTGACTGCAGGTTATTGCAAGTGCAAGAAACCAAAGGCTGGGCGATGATCCCTGGGTGGAAGCCCTCCGAGAAACCTTTTATTATGAAGTTGACGAAGTCTGGGTTAGGGTGATTTTGTAAGGCGACTTTTAGTGCTGGAATGTGGATGGGTGTGGAGGCTGACGGAGCTAGCCATGGCTTGGTGGGGTTGTGGGGGCATGCAGGGCGGGAATGGTTACCGCCGCAAAAGGAGCAGCAGTGAAGATAGCGGCGTTGAGACAAGGAGTCGTTGAAGTTATTGCAAATGGTACGGCCTCCAAGGTGCTTGATGGGCCTGCCCCGCCTGTCTGAATCGTGAGGAAAAGGCATGCTGGGGGTGAAGATTGTGGGTTTAGAAGGTTCTGGTACGGGATCTGGGGTCAAGCGGGAGGGAACGGAAGGACGGCACAAGGGCTGCGAATCTTTTGGGCTGGGACTATGCAGGCAGAAGCGGGATGTGGCGGGGTGCCGCACAACTTGCAGGAGAGGGAAGAACGGGCAGTGAAGACGTGGCAGTAGATTTCCTGATCGAGACTGCCCCAGAAGGTGTCTTGGTTAAATTGCTGAAGGCGAGCAGCTGCCTGAGAAGCTCTCTGTATAACGAGAAGGCTAGAGCAATCTCGACCGGGGTGAGCTCTTTCGACTGAGAAGGGGCTGCACCATGTATAATAATCGGACCATCGTGGCCATCTAGCACCCTAGGAAGAGCAGGTTGCGTGGGAGGAGGAAGAATGAGCTAGCGAAGGTTAGCAGATACAGGAGAAGGCTTTGGGGCCAGTGGGTTGGGAGGAGGAATTGCTGTGGCCAGCGAAAACTGGGTGGTGTTAGCTTGGAGAAATGGAGCCCGGGCGAAAAGGCTAGGCCAGGTGCAGCTCTGAACTTCACCAATGGGAGAAGGAAAA
>NW_005187551.1:756705-760937 GCF_000239375.1 Pundamilia nyererei | reverse complement strand
GGTATCGTGCCATCTCTAATTTAAATTTTGTCACTGGATTTAAATCATAGCTAAGGATTTAGCTTAAGATATATCCCATAGAGGTAGTAATCTATTACCACATAACAGGCAAAAATCTCATTCTCAACTATTACCGCCACTTAAGCCAGACAGTCTGGGACAGCAACCTCAGCATGGCAAGCTTGAGAGGGGGATCATCACAGTGTGCACCATGTTTGTAATACTTTTCTCCCTTGCCATAAACATGGTGGTAAAGGTTGCTGAGGTTGAGTGTAGAGGATCCTTTACCAGGACCCAGTGGTGACAACAACATGTGTCCCAGGACGTAGGTGGATTCTGAAGGGCCTCAAGGAGCTAATTACCTGGGCCTGCATGAGCTTCAAACCATTAAAGTCAAGATTTCTGGTGCTAAAGAAAGGCAAAACCTCCCACACGTTCTGCTTCACACTTGGTAGCATGCATCCAATCATTGAAAAACTGGTAAAGAGCCACGGGAAGGTACTCAACTGCAATCTGAGGGACACATCATCCATCTGAGTCACTAACCAAGATCTGGAAACCTGGCTAACTCTAGTCAATAAATCAGGCCTACCTAGTAGGTTTAAGGCCTGGCTGTACCAAAATGCTATCCTCCTGAGAATTCTATGGCCTCTTTTAGTCTACAAGATCTCTACAGTTGTGGGCTTCAAGAGAAGAGTGAGCAGGTTTCTGGGACTGCCATAGAGCTGGTGTGCACCAGTGGAAAATGAGCAAATCAGCAGGGCAGTTGCAATGCGAAAGCAGGGAGCCTGGGCAAGATGGGAGCAAGCACTGGAAGACAAGGTCTCATAGACTGCACTGTGGAAGGCTGTGCCCCAGCGCATCAAATCCCTTATCCAGGCTGTCTACGATGTTCTACCAAGGCCATTCAATTTGTTCTGCTGGGGGAAAGTGGAGTCAGGAGCTTGCCAGCTGTGCTCAGAGACAGGGACTCTTGAGCACATCCTCAGCTGCTGTTTGAAAGCCCCAGGTGTGGGATGCTACCACTGGCACCATGACCAATCTTGAAGGCGAACGCAAACACAATGTGTAGTGGCATTAGCCACTCCAATTGCCTCCACCCAGAGAAGAAGACCATTGCCTTTGTCAGGGCTGATGGAAAAACTTGGCAGCAGCATTCCTTCCAGCCTGCTAGCAATGGCACAAGACTGGTAACTGAAAGTTAACCTGAAGACCATTAGCAGAAAAACATTAAGGCCAGACATGGTACTGAGTTCAGCATTTAGAACTCATGAACTCATTTAGAACTCAGTGATGAGTACTGTTAAGTACTGTTAAAGATGGGGATTTTGAAATTCATCATTAAACAAGGGAAAACAAGGGAAACACAAGCAGATTCATTACCATTAAGATGTAAAAAAACAAAAATGAAATCACACGTAATTTAAAACTGAAGAATTTCAAAATGAAATATCCTGTCAGTTTAAAATATTTACATGAAATATTAGTACTACTTTTTATTAAAACAACTACGTTAGGTCATTTAATTTTTCTTAATTATTGCTAAATATAGAATGTATTGTTCATTACCAAAAAAAGCATTACAATCCACAATCCAGTCAAGTTTAATTGTAATTAAAGTTCAACCTTTGGATAGACAAGACTGCAAGTCACATTAATGGCTCAAAAAAGTGTCTTGCTGTGTCTGCCTAGAGGTTGTCTTTGTCCTGGTCTCACTGCATCTCATTTCGACCTCTGTCAGAATGTTTTATCACTCTCTCATCATTCATCATGGCCACCTTTAAATTCTCTTCTCTCCTCATTATGTTTCACAAAGGACTATTAAAACACAGAAATAGTGATGCAACATTTCTACGATCTTTCTCAAGGACTTTTTACCAGTCCTTACTTCCTCCTTATTCCACTTCCCAGTGCCACAGAAGTACCACAGCCTTCTATCAAGGTACACACACACGCACACACAGACACACATGCACACCACTAGACAAAGCCCCACACATGGCTGCTTGAATAAAGTGTGAAACAATATTCAGAGCTTTCTCCATTACTTTATTTTAGGTGCACACTCCCAGAACAGTTCCACTGGTGCGCTGGGTCAACCTCTTTTACTCAGCTAGCCATCCTGTGACATTTCCCTGCCTTACTAATGAGACAGGCTTGGCGAGGAAGGCCTGTGCTGACACCAGCAACCTGGCAGAGTTTGGCCCCTGGGGCCTTTCACTGGGTCTTTATTCCCATTTATCCCTGTGAAATATTCTGCTGCTGTTTTATTACATAAACCTAAAAGTCCTCACTGCTCTCACTGCAGGTTACTGGAAGAATGATTAAAAATCAACACAAAAATCAGCAATAAAGATCTGTTGGAGACCTACAAAATGAATAATTTAGTAAAACCTTAGGTCTTTTTTAAAAAAAATCAACATGTCTTTATTGATTTTATGTTAGTTGAAGACTGAATACATTTTACTAGTATAACGCCTCTTAGCTCTGAAAACTTAGTGAGTGTTAGCAGTTTGCATATTTCTAAATAGGAGTTGACTTTAGCAACTAAGACAATCTGTGGATGAGCTGAGAGTGTTGAGAGGGTTGTTATTGTGGTATAAAGACTTGGGTGTTTGATGTCGACTGTAGCTACACTTCACCTCCACGGGCATCACTAAACAACAAATGGACATACATTGATGAAATTTAAGATAATTTTGAATAATATATACTTCCTCTCTGTTCTGTTTGGTTACAATGCAAAATACTACCGAGTGGATGTATATCATGCAAGAATCTTTTCTCTGGTGATAATTAGACAGCTCAGAATGTCTTGACTCTTATATTGTGTGTGAAGTATAATTAGAAATCTTTGTGTGGTTCTGCCTTTTACCCACTGGATGGTGAAGACATTTTCTTTTATAATTTATATTTCTGGCACAACTCAGAAAATCTGTACTGAAGGAAATGCAGAGACCTTAAAAACATCTGCATTTGATGCATTGTATCCTGACATGGAATAAAACCCTTGTGTTAATAAACAGGATATTCACCATGACCTTGTTATCAGTATCTGAAACCAGGTTGGCATGTCTGCTCCTGATTCTTTGCTTTATTTAGGACATTTTGTGAAGTCTAAAAGCATTTCTGCACCTGGTGTTCTGACATTGCCTGCTCAGGGCAACACATTTTCCCTGGACACAGTGCAGCCACAGGGAGCCATTTAGAGGTTTCTGGTCTCTCTCTTTCACCTACGTGTGCTGAGAGCAACCTGTGTGACTAACATATTTTAACCCTCAATGTTCTCCTGTAACAGTGAGAGTTGCCAGACTTGTTGTGACTCTAATAGAAAGACCGGTAGGTAGGTTTTGACCTCTACCATGCAGTCAGGCCATTCTACCACTTCGGAGGGGGCATGTTCACCGAAAGAAAAGAAAACAGCCCATGGCACTCAAGCAGCAGGATACTTTGGAGTTGAAGCTGTGGATATAAAGGCCACAATTGATTTTTCTCCAGTCTTTCTGTAATTTTCAATTCTCATCTTACTTCATAGCTTTGTTGTGGATCTTTTTAAAGTGCAATGGCCCGTTCTCCTACCATTGTTAATATTTTCAGAAGCAGGTGTGTATGTGTTTAGTCAGTGGATGCAGGTGGTGATGGAGGGCTGGTAGTCTGGTTTCATAAGTGTTTCACCTGTAATTTATTTATTTATTTTATTTATTTATTTATTTATTTTTTGCCTGTCCCGTTTGGCTCTTTTGCCATCAGAATTATTGTTTAAAGGCGAAGAAAGATGCCCAACGGATTTACTTTACCAAATTGACCATCCCAACCTTGCCGTAATGGTCTATTTGATTCACCTTTTATTGTTTATTTTATTTTTTATTTTCACTTGCAAGATACGGGACAGACTTGAATGAGGAAAAGAAAATGGAGAAAGAAAGAGGAAAAAAAACTGCAGAGAAGGGCAAAAAACAAAAACCAACAAAATAAGCAGACAAAAATACATATATCAATCACCTGGATCACCTGTTGAGAAAGAAAAAAGAAAACAAGCATTTAACAAGGGATAAACAACATCATGATGATCTATGGGAATATAAGAGTAAATACCAAGTGTTAAACATTATTGTGCAGCACGTAAGATCGACAGTGCACAGTGTGCTTTGAGGTAGGAGCCAAAAAGGGTGTAGTTTGTGTGTGTGAGCACCTGTGAGCATGAGCACGCTTGTATTTAAAAGGTTCCTTCA
>NW_005187551.1:754862-756685 GCF_000239375.1 Pundamilia nyererei | reverse complement strand
CACTCAGCAGCCGCGGAGCAGAAGCCAGGGGGGGTTGCAGTGACGTGCCCGTGAGCTCCGCCGGCAGCCAGCTGTGCCAGAGTGACCGTAATTAATTCACCTGTAATTAAGACATTGCAGCTCAGAGAAAGTACACTGAGCTATCTTTGAATATTAATCACCATGGTATTTTTCCTCAGAAACGGTATTGCTTATCTGTGCATAGCTGATTGTGAGTCAGCGTATGATATCTACAAAAAAAACTTTCTTTTTAAAAACTTAATCTGTCCACCATCCAGGTTTTTGTTTGTGTAGGCAGATTGTTAAAAGCAGATTTTGAGGTTCTGGGGAAAAAAACTCTGGGAATTGGTCTTTGGCCCAACTCTCCTTCAATCTCTTATTGTTGTCTACCACTGGACTGCTTTCACCATTTGTAGTTGTTATTTTAAAGTCCATCATTGCAGGTCATGGACATCAAGCTTCTTGAAACCCAATGAGAGGATCACTGTTGTGAGAACTGGGTCGTCAGCTTGACCCATTAGGCTCCATAGTTTCCAAGCCCAAAAATGGTTTTTAGGCTTTTTCTGTTAATATTCACAAGGTCTGAATTGTGAAACTTGGCACCATGTGCACGCACAGCAAACTGAAAACACCTGCCCTAGCAAGATTTGCCACCCAGTGACTTTTCCCACTTCTACAAAATGAAATTTGAGGTGAAGAGCTATTGTTTTGACATAATGTTGGAAATTGAGCATGCACCTATAGGCACAAGGACAATGGAGGCAGAAAAGGACTTGCAGATGTTAAAACTTCAAATTACAATTAAACTACATATCTTACAAAGTTCATTTATACCCAGTGCTAACATTATAATGCCGCATTTGCTTTGGACTTTGGATGTTTTTTCAGCTCGTTGTCTGTCGAGGCCTTGAACCTGACCGTTTGCAGATGATTAGTTTTTTTTTTAATTAAGCCATGTAACTAAGAAAGACTCAAATGTAAAAACAGCACCTAAATAAAGGGATGGACGAGTGTTATGTATACACATAACAGACACCTTAACAAAGACCTAATTTTAAATAATCTTTAACCCTTTAAGACCTACCATAGAAGCAAGTCCGGCAGAGCTTACTTTATATTTTTACATGCTGTAGTGCCATTTTTGGGAGCATTTCAAGTTGCTATACATCAATACAACTGTTATAGCCCATATTTTAATAATATGTATGCATTAAGTCCATAGTAACAACATGAATTGCAAAAAAGTGCAATAAACTACAAAAAAAATTAAAATTAAGAGGTTTATCCCTCAAAACTTTAATACAAAAAAGTTCCAAAAAATAGTTTACAACAACAGGAAATTTAATTTGAGTGTCTTCATAGTTTTATTTTAGAGATACACCAATTTTTATATACTGCAGGAAAAACGAAAAACAATCCTATGATGCAAATTTGCAAAGACAACAGCTCGTGCATCAAAAAAAACTATTTAAAGCAGTGCAATTCAAGTTCTAAGCATCCCAGAAACTATTCAGAAAAGCATAAAGGAGGAGGAATGGGAGGAATGCTGACCCACATCCACCCATCCACATTAAGGGGACGGCTGTGGAGCGTGTGAGCAGCTTCAAGTTCCTGGGAGTCCACATCTCCGAGGATCTCATCTGGACGACCAACTGCTCCAAGCTGGTCAAGAAGGCTCACCAGCTCTTCTTCTTGAGGACTCTGAGGAAGAACCACCTGTCCTCAGACATCCTGGTGAACTTCTATCGCTGCACCATCGAGAGCATCCTGACCAACTGTATAACAGTCTGGTACGGGAACTGCTCTGCCTCGGACCAGAAGGC
>NW_005187551.1:721198-754842 GCF_000239375.1 Pundamilia nyererei | reverse complement strand
CATTATAACATACCATAATAGACCCATTTCTGTAATATACTTACATATCTATATTATTGCTAATATATATTGTAATATATCTATATCACTAAAGCACTTCTGGATGGATGCAAACTGCATTTCATTGCCCTGTACCTGTGCATGTGCAATGACAATAAAGTTGAATTCTATTCTATTCTATTTTATTCTATTCTATAAAGTCAAACATGACTTATAAAAACACCAGTATAGGCTTTTAAGGCCTACAAGTAAAAGACTACATTTTCCGCGTCACTTCCGGTTTCAGGCAGGAAATGGCGGATATGCGATAGTTCGCGCTGACGTCTGTTTCAATGTGGGAAGTGTTACAAACAGCTGATCAGATCGGCAAAGCCTGTTTCTGGAATATTATGTTTTTGTTCCTGCAAGCGGTTTTTATGCAATTTTTGGAAAGCTTTATGTGGAAGGAAACTGTGACCTAGGACAAGCTGATGATATAAGATGTAAGTACAACTCCTCCGGTTTGTTATGCAAAAAAAATTATTGCGCTAGCTTACGTGGTTCCGGTTCTACAGGGATTTAAAAATAGTTGCCCGCTCCGACCGGCTTTAATGGGTTAAGCACTTTGTTACTATTAACCTGTTGGAAAATATAATTTGTTCCAATTTCTTGAATTTCATTCTGATAATTGAAGGACAAGAGGCCAATGGAGAGGCCTAAAATATCTATAGCATATAAACGATATCTCAAAAACATTTCTTAAAGAAATAAGAAAAATTCCAGCAAAGACCCATCACAGCATCTGCGAGACACATCTGGCCCTTCAGCTGATCCATCTACTGTTCAACAAAGCTTCATCAGAACTGTGTCAGTAGAAGGGTGGCCATCAAGAGCCATTCTTAATGATTTGAGACATAGAGAAAAAGTGGAGGAATGCCAGATTTCACAAGAACCGGACTGAAAATGAGTGGATGCAGGTGTTATGGAACGATGGAGCTACATTTTACATTTTTGATTCAAATAATCATTAATCTGTATGGAGGAGATCAAGAGAGAGGTAATATAGTACAACAGTGAGTGTCTACAGCCATTTGTAAAACACTCACATAGTTTGGAGCAGTGTTGCCAACTCCTCAGTAAGGAAAATCGCTATTGGTTGTCCTAAAAGTCGCTAGAAGTCGCTAAATGATGTCATCGCCTAATTTGCATAATTGGTCATGCTAATCTAATTGTAACCTATGTTGTTGGAGAGAGAAATAACATCGTGGAAGAGACATAAAGTGAGTAAAAAACATCCTAAATGCATTTAGAGTTTATTTAGAACTACAAATTAAATTTATTTGAGCAATTATTGTTTTTTTTAATGTCACAATTCCAACCCTGCTCCTTTACCCGGGCTTGGACCGGCAAAAGTGACCCGAAATAGGCCCTCTGGTGGAGTTACTTTGTGTGTGTGTTTATAAGTAGTTTTAAACCTTGTGATCCACAAAACAGCATAAGAGTAAAAGAGTAAAAGAAGAACTGACTGCGTTACAGCACCCGCTGCTTGTTGAGAGTAAAAGCGATACGCGCTTTCATGTCTTTTTTAGCGACTTTTTTTCTAAAAAAAAAGTCGCTAAGGGGTCTGAAAACTCGCTAGATATAGCGACTAAGTCGCTAAGTTGGCAACACTGGTTTGGAGCTACATTTCATTCAGTGGTGTTGGGGATTTTGTCAAAATTGATGGAAGAATAAACACAGAAAGGTACATTTGACTTTAATCTACCACACAATCATGTATTGAAGGCATTTGATTGGCAAAGGCCTTATTTTGCAGTACGACAATGATCCCGAACATACAGTCAAGGCTGAATAGAAAAACACACAATGGAACTCACAGTCATGGATTGGCCTCCCAGAGCTTCCCAGTGCCTTTTAACCAGTACCGTAATATGTTAGTGAATGCTTCTGTTAATTCTGGGCAAATCAGCCTTTACAGGGAGCGTAAATGAGATGCACTGCACCTCCCTCTTTGCACATACTTGTTGTTTTCATTATTCCACTGGTCTGATCAGACATCCAACATTAAAGCTGTGTTGGACACGGACAGGGATGTCTAGCGAGACATATAAGGGGATGCTGTAAACATGATCAGCTTGAAACTAACTGGGGCAGAAGCGAAAAGAAGTGACAGAGTCAAAAGTGACACCAGATTATGTGCATACACAAAAGACTTAGATATGCTGTATCTTGCTTGTAAATAAACAAAAAACCCATAACTTGAAGTCATTGATTTTAGCAAGATCCCTTCCTATTTAATGCAGAAAATCTTTACTGATTGTTTTGCCTCTTGACATTGTTCCATCATCTGATCACGGGGTATAATGACACACAACTCTTCTCACTGTCAGTAAAAAAATCAGGCTTCAATAAGCAATGACAAAATGCGACAGATGATTCATTTTATAACAGAACTGATGGCACTTTAACACCATGTTATGTAACACAAGGTGATCCATTGTGCACCTTTTCAGTACAGCAGGGTTTATAAACACTTAATTGAGTAATACAGATTGAGTGTGCCCCAGCTTGTCCTCACCACCAAAACACACCTGTCATCACCAGAGACACAGCCCGGTGTTATAAAGCTAACACACACTGATAAGTAAGCTTGAGCTTTAAAACTTTTCGGCTACACTGAAAATTTCAACACAGTTTTTTAAGATTGTCAGATGCTTCATGTCATGGCTGGAACTATTTCTGCATATATCCAATAAAACCACAAACAATCTTACATACCATGTCTACCAAATATTAAATTTTTTTTCGGTTGATAGAATAGAAAATTACTATATTGTAATGTAATGTAATCTAATGTAAGCGTCCCGTTAATGTTGGTGGCGTCAGTTACACAATGGACCCGGAGCCAGCACAACAGAACCAGCAGCGCACGGGCAGGAATGCATTTCTTACTTGGAAATTCTGACACCACTTCACATTTAAAGAAGAAAGGGATGGGCGAAATCTGACCATGCAATGCAAACTTTGTTTGCCAGCAACCAAGCTGCTCTCAGCTTCAATAGACTCCACCTCCAACCTAAAGAAACATCTGGAAGTAAGTTCTTTTTTAAAAAACTAACATCAGCCTACAACTACCTTGTTTTAGTTGTGGTAGCTGCCTGGGTTATGTGCCACTTCAGTATCTTCGATGTACTATTACTGTGTGATTTGTGAGATTTATTACTTTTAATAAAGGCTACTCGTGACTGAGCTAACATTGTTAGCTGACGTTAGCTGAGGTTAGTTCATAGACTGCCGACTGTTAGACTTGATGATAGCATTAACAACCTGCTAGCTGCAAATAATCATGCACAGTCAAAAAGAAAACATATTACTGATACAGAAATGGTTTTCTAAATGAGATAACTGCTAAAAGTGCAGCCTTACCTAATGTCCACCCTACTGTTACTCATTTTATATTACGATTTTAAAATCTAGTTGGTATTGGTATGGCGAGTAACCTTCAGTAATATTATTAAATCACACAGCAATAGTGCATTCATGTAGTTGTAAATGCATGGTAATACATTAAGTAGATTTTGGGGCATGTGTTCTGTAATCTGTAATGGAAAACATTTTAAAATGTAACCTTTCCAACACTGTACAGAGTGAATTAAAATTCTAATTTCTCCATGTTGTAGCTATGGCCAGAGCTGCTTTTTGGAGAAAATGACTCCAGCTGTCTGCACCAGTAAGAGGCTGACAAACAGATGTTCTTTATAATTTAAGAGCGTCTTTCCAACAAACCCAATTATGAAATGCTCACTGATCGCTACCTGTTTTCTGTCTCTGCCTCTGGCTTCTATTAGCATTTAGACTCCTCCAAGTGGGGACACATGATGTGCATTAGAGTCCAGTATCCACATTCTGATTGTGGAGTATCCCACCTCTCTGCAATAATAAGAATATGTGAAATGGATACTGTTGCTCAACAAAAGTGTTCAAAAGGCTGCTTTTCCCAGTTCTTGTGTTTTGGCCAGTATATACTGTAATCTGTGATTGAGAATGATGCTAACAGCGGAAAAATCGACAGACAAGATGTAACCAATTCAGAGTCTTCCAATTACTCCATCTAAAAATATCCACAGCTATTTAAAAAATCTAAAGAAATAACTTATTGGTTATATCAAACCTCCACCCGTGGCTCATTTTCTTTCTCCCCAGTCAGCTTTCTTTAATCATCTTTAATCATCTACATGCATGTATATGGCAGATGTTCAATTATTTAATAGCTTGTGGGAATGGATGACAATTTAGCCAATAAATTCTCTTTGATTAATACAAATGATGGTTATAAATGACTATTAACTGCAGGTTTCACTGAAGGAGGAACTACTCTAAATCTTACAGTAGTTTAAATGCCAATAACTATTGCATAAAACAATTATTTCTAAAATTACAACTGAACCATCACACCTGAACTTTTACATATTACTGTTGTATTAAACAGCCAGTATTACAATCTGTACATCCTTACTGTTAACCTATAAGTAGCACACACAGTGATCTCTGAATTTTTTTTGGTTGTTTTTTTGCTCTTTCAGTTTGTAAAAGCCTGACGTAAGTGTCACAGGCATCCTATCATCTATACTTCCACTAAATGAACAACAATGGGGATGAGTTGAGTTGGATAGTCATCGTGACAGTGTTCCGTTTGGATAAGAGTGACCCCGAGGCCAAATCATTTTCCGCTATGAGGCCTGTGTTTTGCTTGCATGATAAATACTTCATGCACTATATCATGCAAAGTCTTCTCTACTCTGGCAGACAATGAGAGGAGGACCTTTCCGCGGCATAAAAGCTCCAGTCAGCAACGTCATAATTGCTTTTCTTACGGCAAATTTGCTTTTACTTTCTCTCAGTTAATGAAATTAAACCAGAACATTCCTCCCACAATCAGCAGTGCAGTAGACCTAAATGTCAGTGGCTGCTGGATTTCTTCATTCAATTTGAGCAAACACCCAGGAGAGAGAGGGTATATGGCATGAATTGATTGACAGAGTTCCATTACAAGGGCTTATCAGAGCCCTGTCTGCAATTATCCAGGTTCAGTATGGTGGCGGAATTTGATTTGTGCCGGGATTATAGTCACAAAGATGTGCACAGAAAGGGGTACTGCTCCACATTGTGACTCTTCTATAATTTGCATTAGCATGTTCCCCCCTACTAACACTCGGCATTTACAGAGCCTTGAGGTGACTGTGCTATATAGCTTATTGTCTTATTGATTTTTCAGTTGGTGTTTTTGTTTGTTTTTGTGTTTTAAGTAGATTTTAATATTTAAATCTAATCATTTCATTGGCTGTAGCCTTTGACCAATGTTGTGCAAGGCAAAAACAGCAATAGCTACTTTATTAGCTGGTGACTTTTACACCAACGCTCTACGCTTGTACAACCCACTCTGTATCGTCACACGAACTGCTACTTGTTACTTTTGTAAAATCACCACTGACAGTTGATGGAATACCAAGAAGGGGGAAATATGGTGTGACATGTTGCAACACGGGCATCCTTTTACCGTACCATGCTGGGATCCAGTGAGTAGACTGCATGTCTATGTGCTTGATTTTACACACTTATGATAATGGGCCTGAAAACACCTGAATTCAAAGATGAAGACATGTAGCCCAATACCTCTCTATGTAATTAGATTTCTTTTTGATTTATTTATTTTTTTTAATAAAAGCAATATGTTGATGAATCAAATTGCAGTAAGATGAGCTACTGATGTTTGCCCATCTCTCTCTGGAATTTTAATATTCTTAATTAATAGAGTCAAAAGACTATTTTTTTGCACAGTGTAGTAAAATGAAGCAAATACATTGTGAAGTTCACACAGAAGAAGCAGAATAGAAGCTCTTTATTCCTTTTCCTGCTTCACGTGTCTCGATGTGGTTTCGCCCTGTTTTCTTGCAGCCTGTGCATTTTTCGGCGACATGTCCTGCGGTCAGCACAATTACAACAGACTGAGGCCAGTGGATGCTTGATAGGCTGGGGAAATAAATGCTTTCAGTCACA
The DNA here is from genome assembly GCF_000239375.1 of Pundamilia nyererei. NCBI lineage: Eukaryota > Metazoa > Chordata > Actinopteri > Cichliformes > Cichlidae > Pundamilia > Pundamilia nyererei. The sequence continues at coordinate 748,806 of NW_005187551.1, read as the reverse complement.
GATGCAACCAATTGTTGAAGGACAGCCGTTCCTCACAATTCACTCAGAGGGAGCAGCATGTGGTCAGATTGGTCCATTGTGAAAAAAAGGCGAAGAAATGCGGCATCATAAAGTTTTCAGCATAAATGTGATCCATAATTATCATTCCAAAATAAGAAGAGCTAGAAGAGCTTTGTTTGTTATTTTGTGTATGCTTTTTCTTCCCTCAGGCTTTGTTCCTTGAAGTTCTTTGTTTTTCTTTTGCATTTTCTAGGTTTTTCTGACTTTGGTCATTACAAAGTCAGAAAACATAACTAATGTTATGTGATATGTGGCTGTTTTACTCAGGCAGTAAACAGTGATGCAAAGAGCTTTCAAATGTAACTAAAAAAACAAACAAGAAAATCCTAAAAGCTGAATTGAGTATTTTCTGTTGTCAGACTTGAATACTGATATATGAAATTGTATTGCTGACAGTAACAATCACGTGAAAATACTACAAAATCCTACAGTGGATGGATAGTAAAGGAGCCGAGGTGTCAGCTATCCGAAACTGAAAATCAGCCGCAACAGGTCTCATGAAGTGATCCATACAGAGGTGGCTGTTGGTCTTGTCAAAATTGATGGAATTATGAATGCAGAAGTATCATCAGATTTTCATCAACACTGTCGGTCATGGATTGGCCTCCCCAGAGCCCGAACTTCAACATTACTGCGGCAGTGTGGGATCATCTTGACAGAGAGCAGAACAAAAAGAAATCAACGTCCAAAGAAGAGCTTTAAATGTCCTTCATGTCCTCCTAACTTCACAGAACGATCAGTGTAAGCAACCCTCAAAAAGAAAAAAAAGAAACTGAGGAAATGTGAACTTTCTGCACTTTATTATTTCTATTATTTTGCTTTTTTGTCTCTTGGGTTATTCATTTATTTATTTGTCTTGAATTGTTTGCGAGTCCACCTTTTTGGTGTATTTTTATTAACAGGAAAATGTAACCCTGTGGAGCAGGAAGAGGTGTGCTGAAATAGTTTGTTTAGGGCAGCGCAGGACACCAGAGCAGTACTAAATCTGACTCTTAACATAACACACTGCGTAAAAAATAAGTTATTTCGTTAAGTAAAAGAAAGAACTCACACAGCAATCTTAGTACAAACACCCAGATTCTCTGGACACACACACCTGCAAATTCATACACAATGCTTTATTCAAGTGAAGGCGCTCCATTATATCTTTATTCATAAACGTGCATGCACAATCACATCACCACATTAAGACACACATTCACTGAAGCAAAACACTCAGCGGCTATGTACTTGCGCATGCAGTCCCAACATGCTGAGGGGATGATATAATGGCAACACGCTCATCGTAAGACACATAGACACCACGCGCACGGCACAAAGATCATCTCTAGAGGCCTCTAAACAGAGAGGAAGCAAGAAGGAATATAAAATGTAAATTTTCGTCTTGCTAGATAAAAATGCAGCTAGCACAGACAAAATGTATTTCCATAATGACTCTGGCTTGGCGTGCATATGGGGCGTTAGCTTCCCCTCGGCAGGCACTGCATGTGAAATGAGCTGCTGCTCCGGCTGCCTCTTTCATGAACTCTCGGGGGTTTGTCTGTCCACTAGCTCTTGCTGTTCTGACATTAAACCCAAAAGCTCCGAGCCAGACAGGTGGGCAACTTTATTCAACATTCGTGGTGCCTGTCTGTCCAGATTTCAAGTTGACTGGGTGAGGTGTGTCATATGCTACAGCTGTGTTACATGTAAAATATTTGTGGGTGGAATGAGAGCACATGATCCATTTATGTTAATAGTGATTTCCTTACTTTAACAGAATTCAGTCTATTCTTAAGCGTCCATGCTCATCTTCTCTCTTGGCTCTATTATTATTATTTTACAGATACAACATGCAGTGTGAGCTCAATCCCCAAATAACCCTCATAGGTGTTCTCAGTGTTACGAGTGATGAAGGAAAGTTCTGCTGTTTGTTGCAGTAATTAGTAGTTTCAGTCGCAAATGTAAATAAATTAATTAGCATGCTTGATTTAAATATTCTCCTTCTTATATTTTGTGAAAACAAGGAGCTCCCAAAAATACACACACTTCAGGGTCAGTTGCAAAACTCTGACCTCTCACACACCATCATGTCAATGCTTGCTCTCTTTGTAAATACTTAGAGTTGTTTTTTTACCTGGGCACAATGCCTTCAAAAATCTAGCACTACATTTTCTAATCTATAGAGATTTTTTCTGACATTTCTCAGGCATCACATACACAGGTGTCACTATGCTTATGATAAATAGTTGTTGTTTTTTTGCTTTTTTAAAAAGATCTTTGTATTCAGTGTTTTGTTTTTAACAACTTATAGCTGCATGAGTTCAAGGTTTATTCATTTTTATTTGTTTATTTTGATCTTTATTTACAGTGCAATATTAAAACTGGAGGTAAATTGAGATGGGGCGGATCTCATGACTACAAGAGAAATGCTGCTTTTTAATTCATGCTTTACTGGAAAAGTCAATAGTGTTGCTCTGCTCATCAATAAAGTCATTTCCACCAGGGCAGCAGCTTTCGTTACACAGAATGGTGAATAATTATATGAGGTTGATAATATTGACAAGACGGTTGTGCTGCAGATGATGCAGAAATGAGAAAAGTGAAAGGTATTGCTTAATAACTGACAAAAATAGATTGGATTATCATTATGTTTTTAATATTCCCTTCAAAATGCAAATACATAGTATTATTATTGAATTGTCTTTATTTTTGAAATGCTAGTTTTGCATCTTTCTTTTTTGGCGTATCTTAATTGATTCTGAGTTTGTTGCCCCTTAAACATGTTGTGTGTTTTATGGCCTTTGCAGCGACTTAACCATTTGCGCTTTGCAGTGAAACACATGGGAAATAAACAGCTCAGCAGAGCTTAGCACGAAGGTGCAAAATTTGGCTTGGGAGATAGAAGATGGGGAAAAAAAGGCTTCTTCAAATAAACCCCGCTAATGAGCTGGTGAGAGATTTACATAGCCTGATGACTAAGGATCCTGGGTAATTACTCGTGTGCAACTTCAAGGTATAAGCTGTGATGAGTGTAGGTCTGGTGACAATCCCAGCCAATCAATTGCTGCCTTGGGAGGTCAACAGGAACAGCACCTCCCCCGGTTTAACATCAGTTTATCTGTTGACTTTTGCAGTACAGCTCGAGCTCACCCGTGGCTTTATGAATAATTTCTTCATCTCTCAAGAGGACAGGAGCATTAATGCAGATGCAGACACACCTGAACTAATCCAGGATTTCAATGTGTTAAAAGCCTCAGAATGGGACATTTTTTTTCCCACAAAGCGGTGGTGTATTGTTTATGACAACAGTGAAAACAAGTATTTCGTGGAAACCTTGGGTCTAAATAGAAAATGCAATCAAGCAGCAAGTTAAAGCTGAAGATGAGGTTGCATCTCAGCTAAACAATCTATTTTGTAAGATTTCTCTGAAAATAAAGGATGGGGGAAACAATGAAAATCAGCAACAATGAGAAATATGTAATGTTTCCTGAAAGCAGGATTTCACTTCAGGGGCTAAACATGCACTCAACTTCTAAACCTGCATGTTTTCCATGACATTACTAAAGCCATTCAAGGACTTGACTTCATTTTGAGTGAAAGCATGTCAGATTTGATTGATTGGAATGATATAATGCTTGCCTTGGGTACGACATGACCGTCATGGAAATAGGTTGACAGCTGGAGCAGATACTTTATCAGACTTATACAAACGGATTTATCTGTGGCGCCTTGCCCGCAATGGTATTAAAATACGTATCGAAGCTTTGAAAGAACCCAAGTGTCAGAGTGGAGGAATTTGCATTGTCTTTAACTATGACAGTGGTGGCAGGGAAATTAAGGTTCTGAAGTAGCTTGACGCACACGTTGCCTGGAGAAGTGCGTGCAAGGATTTTCTTGAGTTCAATTTAAGGCCAAAACTTAAAGTTGCAAGACGTCCTCAGCTATGTGATCATGCCTTGAAAGCAAAGGCAGATGATAAGTACTGTTCAAATGAATATTAATGCAATTTAGAACGAATGCTTAAAAGGTACTTCTCCCTAATTACTCACTGTATCAATAACTATCACAGAATACCTGTAAACTACTTAACTGCTTCTCAAGAGAAGAAGAATTTAAGGACATTAATCAAGGATGAATTCCAAGATTCACAAACAGATGTTTCCTCTTATTTACAGTATCAGTCCACAGTCTACAGCTTTTTGAGTCAAAACAAAGCTTTCACTTAGATATGTGCCTCGTACTCTGCTCACCTGACTGATTTCAATATAGATTTCTTAACAATACAAGCTGTTGAGACGGTCTTACATAAGGAAGCCAGGAAGATTTATGCTTGGTTAAAAGTACACAAAAATCCCATATTTTCCACCATGCTTACTGACATTCACTGAAACATGGCAAACAATGGCTCTAATGGCAACCTGTGGTCATTCAAAATCTCCTCTTGCACTAGATCAAATAAGAGCACGCACACAGCACTCAGAGCACTTTGAATAGTATTAGTGGTGACAGTTCTTGCCACAGAGGTAACAATTATTTTGGTTGTTCAACAGTCAATCTCTGTATAACACCACTTTTCATTCTTCGGGGGGTGGGGGACTGCATGCTGGGCCTGTGAATCAGCCTTAAATTTGTAAATGATACTGCTATCAAGGGCTGTTTATTTTGAAGTGATTAATAAAAGGGAAGTAGTGCACCATAGGCAGATCCATTCACATGCTGGGAGACACAGCTCAGCATAAACACCAAATATTGCATTCAGCCAGCACTCCTTATCTTTCTCGAAAATAAAACATAAACACAGGCTCAGTATCACATCCTCCACCCAGCATGAGACTGCTCTGTTTTGACTCTTGCCTTCCAGTGGTGATAAAAGACCCCCATGTGATTACAATTTCACTGGTGAAAGCCTTCAATAATTCATGGTTACGCATTCGTACAACGAGTGGTGCTCTATGTCTCCACTTGTTTCCCAACAATCCCGACATCATCTACCTTCTTTCCTTCCTCCCATCCTCTGTCTGTCATGTCTACAGAACATCCATCCGTGCTCTGACCTCTGCTGTAAATCTCCACGCCCAATGCTGACACCAGGCGGTGTAGGCAGGTCACTGGGTGATGAGATCGAAATAAAACAACAGCTTTTATAGCTCTGGAGGAAGAAGTGGTAAAGCTTAGAAAGCGTTACACTTGATTGGAGTAAGTCACATTTACTGACCGCTGATCTCCCACTCCATTAGTTGCAGCACATAAATGCCATTAATCCACGGCATCTCCACCCAAGCTGCCTGAAAGTGGACAAATACAACAAACTGACTCTAGTAGACATGGGAGGAAGTTCAATATGGATAAATATAAACTGACTTACATTTTAAACTAGCTTAGTTATTATGGCTTAGATGCTGTGGCGCTGCTGCACCACAAACACACATCCACCACAGTGTGAGGTTAACCTCATTTCAATAGAGAGCCACTGTGATGCTGAACACAATAGTTGAGCGTGAAGCCTTCTGAAAATTAAGGCCTTTTCACAGCCCTCACAAGCAGTGACCTGGAAGGCTGGTATACAACGCATAAATGAAGTCATGGATATATAGTGCGTGACAAGACTCAGACAACCAAACAGATAGCAAGTCATCTATCAAATGTGCCAAATGCAAGATAAATGCCTGTGCAAGAGCCTGCCAAATACACATGATGAATCTGCATGGCATTAGCAGGAAGTATGCTTCGAACATATGCCAGACTCCAGACCAAGACTTCTTCAGTGAATGCAGCAGGGAAGTGAAACACATAGCTCTGATCTCTGCTGGGGCCGCAACAAGATGAGTCTAATCTTGGTCAAGCCGAGCAGTAAGAAGGCTTTGCAAGCTAAGAAATAACAATCTACACGTGACAACACTTTACTTGAAATGATTTTATAATATTATATATTTATCAGACATGCATGATGCAAACGAGAGTCAGAACACATCAGAAATGCCCTTAACTGTGTCTAAATATAATGCTAGAAAATACACACATGCACACATGCACAAAAACATTGCCTTAATATAACTGGAATTCAGAGTCTGCCTGCAGAATTGATCCCCAACAGGTCTTTAAAAACAGTAAGAAGGAAATGGAAGATGAAATGAAAGAAAGCTAAAGCCTGACTATACCAAAAATGTCTCTTCTTCTTGGTGCTGAATTCATGCAGCAATAAGAATGCAGCATTGTCACGATGGGCTTTTCAGGAAGTGGACATATTCTCGACTCAGCAGCGCTGAAGGCTGTGTCCTTGACAAGTACACTTAATTAAAGTCACAATCAGCTGTTGACTGCTTCCCCTGCCTCATCAATAAAGCAATTGAACCTGCATGCTGGGGCACCTGTCTCTTCACGTTAACTCCTCTCCTCCAAGCTGGATTGTCGGTTCATTTACCTCTGAAAAACCTGAGCTTTATTAACATTACAGTCCCCTAAAAGGTAGGACCGTTTCATTAAACTGGCCTGATTCTGTATTTCCAGTATTATAGGGGTATAAGAATTGCATGTTTTAAAACAAAGAGCGATGGTATTCAAATTACAACTTGTCTGCTCAGCATGTTGTCCCAGCCAGTAGAATCCATGTCTTATTGATGGCATGAATGCATTACTGCTAACACCTTAAATTACAGTTTATTAATACCACATATTGACATTTTTTGGCAAAGCACAAAAAGTTTTTCATTTGCACATCTTCTCTCTCTGTCAGTCTCACTCAGATCAACAGCCTTCTGATGTTGATCTAGGTGTCATTCATCAAACTCCATGAGCACATATAATGGCGCAATTATATAAACAATGATTGGCAGCCTAAATAACATCATATTTGTGAAGAACCTTTCAAAAGGGTGTATATTTGCATAAGCGACACGGATTAATGCGATAGTCAAGCAGCTGCTCTCACCGGGAGGCCCGAACGATAACAACTTTCAGTGATTTGGTGTAATCAGGAAAACTTTCTGTTTTGAGGTTAAATTTGAGAGAATCTGAAAAGTGGAGAGAGCTGGTGAGCGGAAGGTGAACTCAGTCAGAAGAGACACGGATACAAATTCACACCCATTAAATTAGAAAATAAAACTATTCGAGTTGTTAGCAAACTGTATGTACTTCTAAATCCAGACACAAATCTAAACACACTACGAAATCTTACTGCATCTCAAATTTGAGGTTTTCAATCACTTAGATGACAGATGGGGCCTGTACTGAACTGCTAAATAGTTAAAACTGGTCGATTGGAGACAGAGACCTTTAGTAACAGTTGACAGAAAAAAGCAATAGCAAACACTCCAGCTGGACTTTTTTCCAGCTCCCTAGAGAACCACACACACACAACAGAAAGGTAAACTTAAATAGATTTTTACCTCTGCTGTATTTTTCCACCAGACATTAGACACAGCTGGGTGAAAATGTTTTTGAGGCAAAAAGTATCGATATGACTGAGTCAAAAATGCACAACCTGATTCAATTAAAATGTGAGGATAAAAGAAACATTAAAACTTAATTTGGGGCTGTGTTTAGTATATCATTATAGATGGTTCACAGTTTAAAAGTTATTTTCATTTGATGAAACTGACTTAAATTGAATTTCTTTACTTTTTTTTACTGGCGGGAAGTTGGATATTTTGACTTTTGGTTGTCAGGCCTTAAAAGCGTCGTATATCTCTGCGTGTTTGTGTGCTCAGTGCACCTTACATCACACCCTTTGAAAGACCCTTCGACTGAAACCTCAGCCATTCTCCCTACAACAGTATTAGACCTGTAAAATGTCTGACACATTTCTATTTGACAGTTTCTTCCTTTCTTTTGGCATTTCTAATTTGAACCAACTGAAGCAGGTGTCACTCTCCACCAATCCAGACTCTCAGCCTGGCTTTTCATTACAGGGTCGTGGATTGCACTAGGGTGTGAGATAAATTGGTTATGTCTAAAGTCAAATTATATCCAGGTCTTTGCAATTCAATTCACTTATCGAAAAGAGGAGGGGGAAAAGCTGCTAAAAAGGAATGTTCCAAGTTGCTGCTTTCGTTAAAAGATGGATTCACAAAGAGTGAAACTCATGCCAGATTGCCTGCCAATTTCTGGTCTAGACATGAGCGAAGAGTTCTTTCACTGCCATTCATGTAATGCTTGACGGCAAAAGGAATGGTTTCAAAAAAGAACAGCCACATATTTTTTCAGCAATTATTTGAAAACTACAAGGCTGCTTTTGAATGCCGTCAATACTTCAGACGGATATAGACTGTTGTCTAAATGTGTTTTCCATTTGTGTCATTCAAAGTGTTTGAAATTAGGCTAAATACCTGTCTCTCTCCTCAGCTTGATTATATCACACTGGAGTTCCATTTTATGCACATTTGTGTGTTTATTTAATGACCCAGATTGGATTTTAATAAGAATTTAATGTTAACCTTGTAAACTTAGAAATGGCTGTTAATTTGTCAATTGGTCAACTGGAAAAGGATATTCCAGGTATCCAGCAGGCTCAGTGTATTAAAAATGCTTTAACTGCTTAAATACTGGATTGAAAGTTGTGGTGAATAAAGACCTTTTTCACATTTTTACAAGGTGGTTTACATCTAGAGATTAAAAACTGAAAGGGGATAAAGAAAGAGTTGCGGATCAGACCTCCCCGATCCTTACTGTGCATGTGCAAAGTCAGACCGTAGAGATCAGGTCAGGTCGCATGTGCAGACGTTCTCTTCTTCTTCTGTTTCGTTCAATGGCAGTTTACTCCCCAGCGTCATTACAAATCGTGTTTGTGTATGAGTGTTAAATTTAATTTAGTGATAGTCGAGTGTGTTTATGATTGTCTGTGTGGAGAGGATTTATTGGTTTGCATATGACCCAGAATTTTTGCCTAGTAAGTTCGACTCGACATTCAAAACATGGGCAAATAAAGGTCTCACCACATACAGTACCTTGTTGAAAAATGGAAAAGTGATGAGTTTCCAAGACCTTAAGAAAAAATTCGGGTTGCAAAATCAAGATCTTTTTTTTTAGATATTTGCAACTGAGGGACTTCCTGAATAAAAAGCTAAAAAATTCTCAGTTATCGACTGGGAATGAAGAGATTATAAATATATTCGAGAACGCATATAGAGATGGACCCTATCAAAAAATTACTTCCAAATTATATTGTTCACTGATCAATCTACGGGGTCATGATACAAGATATGTTTAAGGAAGATGGGAAACAGAGCGCAATCTATTCTTAACAGGAGAGGAATGGGATGGGATTTGTAGGCAGCAGTGGTCAGTAACAAGCTCCCCCTCGTGGAGGGAATTCAGCTGGAAGAACGTAATTCGTTATTTTATTACCCCAGCCCAAAAAAATTCAATTATTCTCAGAATACAACATGCTGGAGGCATTGTGGACATGCAACAGCAAATCATTTTCACATTTTTTGGGAATGTCCCCGTGTGGTTCCATTTTGGAAGGAAATACATAAGGTCACGGAAACAATCTTTCAAAAGAAAATACAATTTCATTTTGCATTATTGTACCTAGGCAACTTAGAGAGTCTTAATCTATGCAAACCGGATAAATATTTGTTCAGTGTGCTGTCGGTAGCTTGCAAAAAGGCCATAACTCGCCTTTGGATTAAAGAGGATATTCCTACCATAGATGAATGGATTGATGTGATATATAATATTTTTGTTATGGAAAGAATAACTTTTAGGCTAAAATGCCAGGCGGACGCATTTGATGAATATTGGTTGAAATATGTACAAAATGGGAGGCCCAATTTTGTATAATGTCATTGTATTTCTTGGTTTGTTTGTTCTTGTGTTTTGTTTGGTCTTGTTTTGGTCCGTTTGTCTCTTATGTTGTTGTTCGATTTGGTTTTGCTTTCCCCTTCACGGTGATTAAATTGAATTTGTTGTATATGTTGTATAAATAAGAAAACTAATTTAAAAAAAAGGATTTATTGGAATTGTTATGATGACGTCAGCTATCACCATCAATTGTCAGCAAACACTTAAAAACATATTACAAGCTTTTATTTTTATAGACAATAGGTTTGTATACGGAAGTAACCATTGTTTAAATGTCCCGGGCAGTTGAGAAGGAGGCAGAGCTGTCGAGAGATGCTAGGTGGATGCTAACTGTGTCATTCAAATATATTAACTGTCACAATGTTGGCAAAGAGAGGAAGTGAAGTAAGATTCGCGCATGCGTGGCACGGATTGGGCAGCGACAGTTATTGCACTGATGATTGTTGATTGGAAAATTTTTACACATCGCCCAACCTTAGGAGGGTATGGGGTTTTTCTTTCAGCAGCCCAGGGACACGGTCAGATTACGGCTAGTCATAGATGCAATTTTATTCCAGAACGTCATTCTGTGAATATTCGTGAATCTAATGCAAAAGTCCATCCCTGGGAAATCACTTGGAAAAGTTAGATATCTTTTAAACAATGTCTGCCCAATATTATGTTACTGTGTCCAGAACTGGATCTGTATTATTGGTGTACTTGTGTTGGATAGAAACTAATCCTGTTGGTGCAACAAATTAAAGCAGTGAAACTGCATGGAGCAGGGAAAAGGATTTGGGAATCCTCGATAAGGGACTCTGTATTAGCCTGCAAGCAACCAGTGTGACAATGACAAATACAAGCAATCTGTAATTGTCTTGAGTGCCAAATATCAAATACAAAGGTACCATGCAGACCAGTAGAAATGCTGTCAAACAGAACACGTGCTAGTGTTTTTTTAAAGATGGAAACCTTTTACTGCTGCTGGAACATTTAGTGATAATATTATCCTGTACTACATGGCTGATGTTTTACTTTAACAGCTGCAAGGGGCGTTCCACTTATGTGTGCCTATCAATCATGGAAGTGACTCTCTCTAGGGCACAAGTGATAGCAAGGCTGACACTGAACTCTTATGCCACCAGTTCATGACTCATGACCCGCTCAAACTCATGGCCTTGAATGAGCTGTGGAGCTCAACGGTCCCTAAAAGGATTCAGTAAATGATGAACTCATGCCTGGGGGTTATGAAGGACACAATGATAGTTTTAGTGGTGAAACTGGACCAGAATAGAACTGGGGAGCTTTCTGCACAGCTAACCCTAAGCTGTCATCTATTGTCAGTGCCAGGGTAGCTTATTGACAAGCCCATTGATTTCCTGATTAATGGACCTCTCCGCCATCTGCATTTACTGCTTCCGACATCATTTTAATGTGAGCATGATCAATACCTCCATCAACATTGAGAATATCCCGCCGTCAAGCTGCGGGGGATTTGTCTGGGCATATGTTCCCGTCAGACTGATCATGGTGAGGTCCGATAGGGCATACAGTATGGGTGAAACAAAAGTCGAGTTAAATGTGAATGAGGCACATAATATTTATGAAATAACTGTGAGTGTGACAGTGCATACTCAGTTTCATGTTCATAATAAAGACAAACACTTGTGAGGGATACCATGCAAGCAGTTCCACCTTAGTGGCATAAGCTGTTTCCAGTTTAACCTGATGTCGTACACGCAATGAAATGCAAGTGTTATGAGATATAGAGAAGGTGTCAAAAGAAGCAAATCTCTATTGTAAAAGGAGATTTAATTAGATAGTTTCCTCCTCTTATAAAACCCTTCTTTTAAGTTGTTGCTTACACGGATATATTACCTTATAAGCAGGCTGTTTGTGATTTGGGATTTAAGGCAATGCCCTGGGCCAGATTTACAAGGCTTGGTCAAGGCAGTAGTAATTACCTCGTTAGTCAGAGTCCACTTTTACTCACTTCTAAACACTTCATAATATTTTTGTAGAGACTGTTTCATTTTAAAAGTGAGAAATGGAACTTGTGGCACCAGGATAAACTGTTAGGAAATTTTGATGACATATAACAATCCGACAGGTTTGCTCTGTGATTAGCAAAAAGACAGAAATTCAGCAATTTTTTGGTTTTTAGCAGAAGTGCCTCTTCCAGTAGTGTAAAGCTGTGCTGTACCTAGAAATTTAAATGAGCTGTGTCTTTGCACTGTTGACCCATACTAAGGACACAAACTAGCAAAAAATGAAATATTATGAATTTCCCTATCAGTTACAGGTAAAGACTTCACATGTTTTTTAAAACTCTTTGGAGATACAATGCCACATCCAAAATAGCCTTGTGTGTATATATATATATATATATATATATACATTTAAGTTGCCAATTAGGCCAAACTTCCACAAGGTGTTGTTTTTTCTATATTTACAGGCGTGATTATGATCAGCAGGTAATTTTGACTGACGCCACCCACCAAACATATCACTTAGCAACCCAGAAATCTTGCAGCAACAACTGTTAAAAATATAGAGCACATTTCATTGTGTCAATGTGTTGCACAAAAAAAATTGAACTATTTTTGAAACCAGGCTTTTCATTGTTTTTGACCAAAGGTGAAAAGACGTCATTAACACAAGCAGCATGCTGAAAAAGGCAAAGGAAGAAGAAGAAATTGTGATAATAATAATAATAAAAAAAACCCTCGTGGATCCTTGGACTTTATTGAGACCTGAAGGGTTTCCATCAATATTTTATGGCCAGCAGGAGCAGATCATATATTGAGAATTGCAGCTAACTTCCATTAAAGTAGGACAAACCAGAATATTCTACACTTGATAATGCTTCCTTGTGGCTGTGGTCAACCTGCTCTTCCCTCAAACTCCATAACCTGAACTCCAGTAAGCTATCAAAAAGACAAAGGCTTCTTCTGGATGACCACCGCTAACATTCAGTAACTAGTGAGAAAAAACAACACACCAACAAACTTATTTTATGACTCCCATCATTTCAGCTTCGGAAAACTTCATATGGCATTTTAAACCTCTATCATAAATATTAAAAATGTTTCTCACTGGCTCATAGCAAAAAGATTACTGTACTGACCTTCAATACTGGCTAAACTGCTTTTGGACTGCTCTAAAGTTATGAGATTCTCTCAAGGATCGTGTTTATATTGTGTGGTGCACATTCTAGTATAAATATCTGAATAAAAAAGATGTCACTTCCAGCAAAGTTTGATATGTGGTGGTAATTTAAATACATTTCATCAAACAATAATAATAGTTTAGTCGTACCTGCAATATATACTACTCTAAGGCATGGACTTAAATGTCACATTAGTTTTGCCATCTGATATAAGCCATATCTAAAGGTCTTACCATACGTTTCTTAGGAAACTCTGGCAATATTGTGTTGTACACATTAAACACATCACAACAACCTAAAATTATGTACAGCTAACAAAACTAAGAGTGTAGTGTGAGTTCTGTGAAACTGCACTGACTCATGGCCTAAAGGCTAATTTTTGCATGTTAAAGTGCTCCAGTGATAATCACAATATGTTCACCTTTTTCACACTCTTGTTTTAGCTTTACAGTAGAAACCTTTTTTAGCTATCATTTTTGTCCCATCGATGGTATTAAGAAAATCACGATAAGTAATAATTGCACCAGAGTTCGGTGATTTTTTTGATTATGCCTTCCAATCAGTGCCATTTTACCCCAATTCAAGTGCAATAGGGAAGGAACACACACAATTACATTCACATAAACAACAACACACTGAAGTTTCATGGGAAATATTGAGCTTCTGTTTTAGCATACACCTAACATTTTTAGACACTGAAGTTTCCTTCAAAGCATTTTCTCAACCCGAGCCACACATTTTCTTTACAGACTTGTGATATAAATGCAATAACATAAACTTTACATTTTAACTGTTAGGTTTTCACTGGTTGAATGACCTGTTTTTTTTCTATTCACATCAAACAGTGTACATTTAAAATTATATCTTGAAGAGAGATCTATATTTTGTGTACACAGATGCTTATCATAGTGCCATAGATCACAAACAACATGCTAGCTTGCAATAACCCAGCAAACCCAGAGCCAGGCCACTGGGTGAAAAAATGCAAGAGTGAAGAGTTTGAATGTACAGATGAATGATCCTGACGATTGCCCAGGACTGTAATAAAACACTATGTCAACTCTAATGTTGTTACCATTTCCTTGGTCTGCCATAAGAGGTGGTCTTTGACTTGTCTGAGTGCTTACATTAAAAAAAAAGAAATATCTGGATTCTGGTTTTAGTTTGTTCCTAAATTAAAACCAACAAGTTAAAGAAACTGAGAGCAAAGGAGGTTGTGTTACAAACAAACCTTTATTATTCTAATTTAATATGTTATTTCCATGGAAACATACAAATGTTTCAAACATAGTAGGACTGAATAGGTGCAGTGTGTATCACTGAGAGTACACTTAGAGCACTGCTGTAGAAAAATAAGGCATTGTTTTAATTATTGTTCCTAAGCTAACGCTAATATTTGAATCATGTGTAAATTCCTATTTTTATGCTAGATACAAATAAAGCTCCTGTAATTTTTATGTGCTTCTCTGTGTGTTGTGGTGCCTTTGTGTGTGCCGTAGTTGTCTCAAAGTTATTACCCTGTCATACATTTAAGCACCATCATCCATCAGGATAAAATTTCTAGACAGTTTCCAGGCTAATTCAAATTGTCCAATGATTTATGTGATTAAAGTGACAAATCACAACTGACAGCGAGCACATAAATACAGCAAATTTATATGTAATTTTCTAATTTCCCCCCCAAGTTATTTGTTTTGTGGTAATTCTCTGGGTTGTGTTGATGCAAAAATGCTGCACAGCACATGTTTCAGTGCACAATGCCACACAGAGATCAGTATCGTTCTGTCAAACTGTTTGCTTTCTGTCAGGCTCTGATTTGATGCAATAGGGCTTTTTCGGTCTCCCCGGAGATTCGATATAATCCCAAACTTCATTCAATTCCAAATATCAGTTGTTAAAGGCATCGAGGAATTTCACTTTTTGTCAGTCTAAATCCTACTTCTTTTCTGCACTTAATCCCAAGTGTGCTTGTGGTTCTAACCTTTCATATTGATTTTAAGCCAAATAGCTGAAAAGGTCTTTATGGAAGCTGCGTATGATGGGAAGCCAACTTGGTTCCCATTCGTAGAAAGCTTCTGAAGCACAGAGATGCTCCCTTGAAGCAGCCATGGTTGCTGAGCTGAGCATTCGTAAAGCCTTGCGCCCGAGGCCGTTCCTCTGAACAGCTCTCATCTCTGGCTTCCACAGAGAGGGGCCTGATGGAAAGCTTCATGGTGACAACTGTGGAGGAGTGGCAGAGAGAAAGAAAGTCTCACCCACCAAGACGTCTTCTTCCATTCTTAAGTTGACTACTGAATTTACCACATCAAGTGGAAATGGCTGAATTTCCCAAACAATATGTAAAAACGGAAATATTACATTCAATAAAGTTATAATAGAGTCTTAAAATCTTTAAGGGATTGACGTGCTTGCTCCAAGTATTTTATTTTAATTAGATTAAAATAGGATTATCAACATCTTTTTTCACGTGACACCTGGCCTTATAATTTATTTGTTAGTTTTTTGTAATCATTTTGTCTTCTAAAGTTAATGGATATATAACAAATGAGATAAAACAATCACAGTGCTCAATTCCATTGATTCTGAATTTAGTTCTACAAAAAAACATAATAGCAGGCACACGTATAAAATTAGGTAAATAACATAATATAACATAAGATAAAATAATATACAATGGTTCAAAGAAATAAACATTGAAAACTATTGCCAGTAATAAGGAGAGAAAATATTTAAAAGAAGGACGATTAAACAGCAATATTAGTTAACATTACTAATTCAATGTCATCCTTGATTGTCAGTCATATTGGACTCTTCTGATCATTTATTTTGTCCATTAATCTTTTCAGTTATCTGGATATGACTTTTCTCACCAGCATTTTCTATGTAGCAGTCTATTTAGATGCCAGTTTCTTTCTACTGTCTTATTTTGATAGAAAGGAGCACTGACTCCTCTCCAAACTTCCTCCAGAGGTTTAAGCTTCTTACCACACCTCTGAGAGTAAGCACAACCACTATATAGAGGAAGCTCAAATCTCCACTCTAAGCCCACAGCCATTCGTGAGGACTGGATAATGGCTCGACTACTAAAACAAAAGCGCTGCCTTCTGGCTTAGCTTCCTTCTACCCGAAACAGTCCTATACACCATTCACATTACTAATGAGTCTGCACCAGTCCACCTGTCCATCTGCTTTACCCTCACAAGTCCTCAAGATACTTGAACTTCATAAGGAAAATGACTCCCGGTCAGTTTTGGAGTTATTGACCATCAACACTCTTTCAACTCTATGTCTGTTTAGGCTATAAATTTTAGGCTGTTAATTTAAGCAGAATGAGCATTCCTCTCATTTCATAAAGACACTCCCAACACCTATTGAACAGGTTCTGGCTGCGCCAAATCAAACTAAGACAAAACAAATGTATCATTTGTAATGTTAAATCAATGGGAAATAACTTACAAGGAGGACAAAACCAAGACGGTGTCTCAAACTATAGACAGGGCATCACATGGCATTGCTTCTAGCGCTAGATCAAGACACAGAGCTCCTTCAAGACCTGGCACTCAGAGTGCACCATCATCTCACCCTTTCATGCCAGAGTTCCAAGATGCGTATTGTGCCATTTGAATGCCTTCAAGCTGTCTGCAATCCAATTTCCTACTTTGTATTCCCAATGGAATCCAGATTGGAAGAGAATGGACACGTGCCAAATTATCAGTAAGTTTTACTGTGAGGCCTTTAAAAGCCCAGTCTTTACCTCTTAACAAGTATTTGGTACTGGTTGCCTGACTCTTAGAAATCCAAATATTGTACAAAATGTAGGTGATATACTGAACTGTCAATTCAACAGAAAGAAAAAGTAGCCACATAAGTTACAATAACCATGAAAAATCAGGTGATATAATTGTTAAAATAAAATGAACAAAATGACAGCTGTTGCAACAAGCTAGTATTTCTTAAATTGCTGTCAGTAAATGGGCATGTTCTTTCAACTCTCCTTGAATGTGCATCAAGAGAGGTGTCCTGTATAGTGTTATACTGATCCTACCTTAATATCTCACTGACTGAATACTTAAGTTGAGTTTTTAATAATATTGCACAAGAGATTTTGAATAATTGTGACACTAATAACTTTTAAAGTTGCAACATACTTTTCAAGTGTATATTAAAACTTTTGCAATTCATGTTTTTTGCAATTCAAATCTCTGAAATGGGTGTTTGTCCTTCAGCATTTCTGCTGATACACTGAAGCACAGTAGAAGGGAAAAAGAGAGTAAACCATAGACTATATAAGGTAAATGAAGACACCATGACATCAACATTTGGTTTGGATTTGTAGCCGGTATCATATTTGGATGCGAGGGTAAAGGCGCTGAGTGATAGTTGTAACCCTATCATTTCTTTAAAACATACATAGTGCCAGGATAATCCACCAATAAAATCAAAGCTTTGTTTATAGCAACAGTGTGGCTAACCAAGCTTTTCAAAGAGCTTGGTTAGCCACACTACTGTGGTGCTATTCTATCACTACAAGCAGTGCTCGCCATGCTTTCTCACCACTGCAACATCCTGAATCACACCATGGCCAACAGCACAAGCTATTATACTACCGTGAACAGTATGTGTAAATTTTTTCCTCTCAGTAGTCTGACAGTTACGTCTCACAGTCTGCCCAATTTGTTAGCATCAGGCACTTCTTCATTTTCAGGTTTCACACA
This sequence comes from Pundamilia nyererei, assembly GCF_000239375.1. Lineage (NCBI taxonomy): Eukaryota > Metazoa > Chordata > Actinopteri > Cichliformes > Cichlidae > Pundamilia > Pundamilia nyererei. Next base: position 731,100 of record NW_005187551.1, on the reverse strand, counting down.
TTTATTTTCTGGTTTGTGCACTGTCTGCAGCATATTTATATTACGACATCCCATTTACAAAGTTGAGTTAATATGAGCTGCATAAAGAATGACAATTTGTTAAAAGTCCATCTGATGTTTTACAGAGTATCTGGATGAATACAAAAGCTTTTTTTCACATTCTTCATGAGGCTTCGTCTCTTCATCCTATAAGCACACTGACCAGTCACCCAGGCATAACTGAGCCAGTAATTATCACTGCTTTAAAAGGTGACACGTTACATTATGTCAGGAGGTAATATACGCTCTTGTTGAAAGATAATGCATTGTAGTGTTCTTGAGATATGGCTATACAAATGTGTATGTTTTTCATTAATACAGCAGGGTGCAATCACCCTCATTTCATTCTCACAGGCTTTTCAGTGAGCCCTTGCTGTATTAACTAAAGGCTAACAGCAACAGCTGCACACAACTATCTCTTGCTCATTAAACTGTGTTCTTTTAGTCAGCAATTAGACATAATTGTGCGTTTAAAACTCATCCTATGTCCAGAAACAGTCATTCACGTAATGCAAAGGGAAGCATGGGTGGAGACTAATCTGCTATCTACCTGCCTGTGGAAGATGCATTTCTGTCGTTGTCTGAAATGCCACACAGCATTTTTTATTTATGCATCTTGTGTTTGCATCCTCTGGGCGCTACAGTCTTCTTAGGTGAACTGGAAACTGTGAATTTCCCCTAGGTGGGGATGTGAGTGTGAATGTGAATGTCTGTGTTAGAGCTTCAATGGACTGCGGACTTGTAAAGGGTTTGTCCCTTTCTTTCACTCATGCTGTGAAATGCTGACCCTGAAAATAATAAGTGAGTGTTGAAACCAGACGTACTGTACTCAAATTTAGTGTAGACAACAAGCTTCCATGAAGGTGTTAGTTTGTACTTCACCAGGTTGCCTGAACATGTCTTTAGACCTTCAACATACAACTTACATAGAATAGGTCATCACTCAAAATCTTACCTAATATTTTTGATGTAATGTAATAAAAGAGTCAACAAAATGAAGAATCTTTCCAACATGAATAAGTTGTTGAGTTTTATTTTTCATTTCCTATTCTTATGTATCCATAAAACACACCTCAGAATTTATTATTTAAATCTAAAACAAACTAATCTGTGGCCCAACCGGAAACTTAGCCGTTACATACGTAACAAGGTGACGTCTTTTATAAGTAATTTTTGTATAATTTTGCTCCACTGAAGGGGATGTTTTGTAACGCCAGGCAATGTCTTTTTTTCAACTTCTATTAAATATCTAGTGTTGACTCCGTACGACTTCTCTGTACGGGCTTTTTATAGTCCAAATGTGGACGTTGCGGACGTCTTTGCAAGGTCAAACTCATTATAGACATTGTTTTTATACTGCTTCTATAGGCTCAGTAGTCCCATGTTTCCAGAGGGTGGAGGGCATCTTTTCTGTACAGAAACAGTTATCTGTGAAGGAATGCAGAGTGATCAGCCGATGTCTTCAAGACGGTATGGGCTCTTGATGCTAAAACAAAAGTGAGCAGCTGCACGGTGGATTTCGAGCAGAAATGTCACCAGCTTTTCACAGGCAGTTTGTAAAATGTGCACATTGAGAAAGGCTGTCGAGCAGATAGTCCAGTTCATACATTCACACTTGCACAAACTTCTCGTACTTTCCATCCACCTTCTCTCATAGCAGGCTAACGATCACAACCACATTTGCATCCTCTTACAACGCAATAAAACAGGATACCAACCTCGCTAAACTATATAATGCATATGCTCTTTTAAACTTATTAAACACGCTGTACTTCTTTTAAAAGGATGTGGTATGAATAAGGTGCGGCGGGACCACAGGTTGTAATTATAAGCCATTTAATTACATCGACTGCAGCTCCCAAGCTGCCAGCCGCACATCACACCACAACACAATCACCAACCCCCGAGTCCCCGTGAGTCTGCACGGCACCGCCGACCACGCCTCACTATAAGGGAATTCCCAATTTTTTCTAAATACTTTAACCATTATTATTTTACATTTTAACATGAATTTCAACGTTCTTAATATGTCAACACATTTTAATAAATCATAGTTTTAACTTGGTTGCAAATAATTATTAGTTTGTTTATAAATAATCCTTGTTCATATGTATAATGTTGATAACAACAATGTTGATATTTGTGATTAAAACATATCAGATTTATTAATCATCTAAATTCCCTGCACCTGTCATAGACGTTCATATGATGTATAAAAAAAAGACCCAGTCCGAATTTCAAATGTCGATCATCATATTGACGTTCATGTTTGGTCATGGTTGGACGTCCAAATTGTGGATCAAGTTCAGATGTCGTATAGAAGTCCAGAATTGAGCGACGGTCCAATGGACCCAATATAGACATGGTCTGCACATCTGTTCGACAACCAATGTTTAAATGCTTTCTAAAAGACAAAGAATTTCACATTGTGCATCATTAGGCTCTCTGGGATTATTTAAGAAAATCAAATCTGTTGTACTGGGTTCTTTATCTTTGTCACTTGTCACCGCAACAAGCTGAAAGAATTTAGAAAGCAGAGGACAATGTTGGTCCACTTCTGAAGTTAGCAGCGCTTCATTTTACTTTGTGAATAATGTAAAAAAATGTTATAACTATTAAATTATTCACATAAACATCAATGACAGTAGTATTACAGTATAAAGTGCTGCATGAACATCCAAACACAAAACTCATCCTTTTACACAAATCTCACCTTGGCTACACTCCAACATGTTGCATATTCTGCTGTTGTCAGTGACTGTCTACACAAGTGGATCTTTAAACTGTGAGCATGCAAGGAATGAGGTTGGGAAGGATCCATAGTTTCCATTAACAGTAATTTCTCGTCCAATCATTTGCTGAGTAAACATGCAACCCTTCCAAGTAGCCCATTATGAACAAAGACAATGCCAAAGTGTGTAAAATCAATTCATCAACATAGGTGAATGTTAAGTTGGTTTTATTAGCTACAAAAATGCATGGTGTGGTTTTTATTATTAAAAATGCTTAGCAGTATTGTTGGTAATAGTATTTTGGTTTAAAGAACTGCAACAACACATTTCAAGTAACTAAGGCAGATACAGAAAGTGAGGTCAGAAATGTGAGTCTACATTAAATCAAACACACAGATTTTTATTATGTATTCTGAAAATATAGATCTAAAAGCCTATGAATTGCACAGCATCACCACACTTCTCATTTATTTGCATTTTTTCTGAAAGGATAAAGTGTCTGTTACTGCTTGAAGAGTCCACTTCAAGGAAAAACTGCAGTCTTTAATAAAGAGCCCTTCTATAAGTTCTCTTTGTGCACTGTTCATTACTAACTACAATGATGAAACGCTCAACAATAACAAAAGAAAAATCGATAGCTCCTTTATATTAACTTCTGCATAATAAGGCAAATGAATTCAATTCCTTCTCATCCTTGGATCAATTTACAAATGTCTTAAAAAGGGACGATAGGGTTTTGATTTTAATCTCTTCAGCGGCTTTTATAGAAACTAACAAATGTAAACAATAAAAGTCCAAAAAGGGAGCTGTGAGGTACTTCAGTATGTTAAGTACTTTAATAAGTCTACACAAAGTGTAAGGTGGAAGAAAATGTTTTGACTATAATGCCGGTATCTTTCAGTGCCACTGATCCTCTTCTTGTTTTTCTCTTTACAGCTCAGCAGGGACACAAGCTGTGATGAAACTTTGTTCACTGCACATCATCAGGAGTTTTGATTATCTCCCTTATAAATAGTTTCAGGAGTTGCATTAAGTTCTGACTGTTATGAGACTGTTTTGTTTCTGCAGTGACGATGATATGACTGACTATGACAGGTCAGCTCAACACTATGAGTGTTTTAGCTACTTAGAAATCCAATGCATGTATTCAGGGCCCGGTGAATAAGGAAATTTTTGTCACATTTGGAAAGTAATGTTTCACAATAGGTGTTTCTATATTCTGGCACTGGGAGCACATAGTTATTAAAAGAGGAAATCAGAGTTACTTTTAAAAAAAGATTTGGAATTATTGTCTACTTTTAAGTATAAACAAAGTGAAGACTTGTATGTCAGCCCCGAAGGGGCTTTCAGGTAATTTCTGATGTACAAAATTACAACACAAATCCACATATACATGTTCAGCAAACATAAAACACTGAGTTCCCTAACTATGCTGAACATGTTGTGTCCTATTTATATAACAATTGTCATTTCTTTTATTAGGCATTATTTACCAAACTGTGGAATACATCAAAGAAATTTCTCCTCTTACACTCAAGCTGAATTAAAAAGCTGTGGTTGGTTCCCACAATTAATGTCATAGCTGATTGGTTGCCAGCTATTTGGTCTAATGGCTGCATGACATGGTTTATACCCCTTAATTATAGCTAGATTATTGCCAGCCTCGGCTCTTCTGGAAAAAGCCAGGGGTGTGGATGAGCGCTGTCAGCTGTTTCTGCCCCAAGTCTCTGAATCGCAGCTTCATTGGTTGTTAAGTGTAACATATGGAATGCCTCTCCCTGCCCATGCACTTGTCCCAGATGAATAATCAAGCTATTCTCAGAAGCTCAGACTGTGGCTGCCCATCATTGTAAACTCACAGTCCATTCGCTGTCTTTCTTCCAATAGCCATTCACAGCACCACGAGTGCAATCATGGGTGACACAGAAAGATTAACAAAAATTTAAAGGTCTCTTTTAATTTTTAACAGTTAACATTAGAAATTTGTAATCTTAATTACAAGAATATTGTGTTTGTATACCACATACCTCTGACTACAAGCACTGTGGTAAATACTTGGGTATCAGTAAATAAACTTGTTTTGCGTGTTGAATCAGTCAGAAAGTTCCAGTGAGACAATAAAAGCCAGATGAATTGGGTGTATTTCCATTTCATAGACATTATATGGCCATTGAACCTTGGCAGAGACAAGGAGGGAAAACAAGATGTGATACTTCCAGTAGCTGGCCAAAATGCCGAAAAAGGCCTTCTATGTATTCAAGGTTGATTCGTCTCCTTGGGGACCATTAGTAACAACCTTTCAGAAGTACTGATTGGAAGGAGCAGTGCTCTGCATATCAACATTCCCAGAGGTTGCTAGTCTGCTTCACAAAAGGTGTAAAGGGGAGTTGACGAAGGGAGGTGGTGCAAAATAAATGAATGAGCAAAGGACAGGGTGTAAAAAAAAAAGAAGGGGAGAAAAAACCTGGAAAAAGGACACACGTTGATGCATGGAGCATCCACAGCGGCGCAGTAATTAAGATGCATTTAAACAACTACTTAATATGTTCAAGTACTTGTGATAGTGGAGGCATATAAGCAGGAATAATTTCATACCTCTGACAAAAGAGAATCAATGCACACAACAAACAATGTAAAGCACAAGAATAGCATGCTGTATATAAATAGGTTGCTTCATTTGACTAAATACACAGGGTGAAGAAAACTTATATTAATAATATCCATATTTCAGCAAAGGTTTAATTGTATTCATGATATGGTAGTGAAAGAGTTAAAACGGTTCGTGATATTTAGATATTTTCTTCCTCCAGTGCATCAGTATGCATACTTTTAATGAAGTGGCTCTGATATTTCACTCAGCCAACAGTAGCTATTTGATCACTGTGCTTCCTCCCCCTCTCCACTGATTTCATGCAGCCCTTCAGACACAACTATGCCATGTTTTTTTTTATAGTTCAGATAGCGCGCTATTAGCTTGTCATTAAGATATGTTCGGCTCAAGTTTTCTCTGGCGCTGAAATGAAGAAGAGCTGTGGCGCAGTCTTTAGTTCAGCAGTCAAGGAAATAATAAAACACAGAGATGTATCCTAATGAAGACATCCACAGCCAGAGACCTGCACTGCTGCGCTGTGTCACGGCAAAAAGGGTGAAATATCACCCCAGCAGGAGAAAAGTGAATCAAACAGCGCACACTGCAAACCTAAAGAAGAAAGAGTTTAGAGTGTATTGGTTCATCTATCAGCACCATCTCTCTCTTCAAGGCAGTGCAGGCAGGAAAGCCATCAGTCACATTTTTAAACAATAGTCTCTCCATCTTTGTCATCCGGTGCAGGCAGAATGACATTATTTCAAATGTCTAGGGAGAAATTTGTGGATAGTGCTGGATTTTGGGGTCAATCTTAGAAAATGGCTGGACAGGCTGTTATGGAGGTTTTACTTCAAGAAACGGGTCCCTCAGTCCCCCTGCTGTGTGAAGTTGAATTCTAAGAAATGGCGGTAACTGTAACAGCCTGCACAAAGACAGCGTCAACATATTGATGGCGGCTCGCTAGAAAGCATCGATTCGAAGAGTGTGAAGATTTCTATGTGAAAAGAGCCTCTTATAAAAGTGCCATGAGTCATCGAGGTTATCTCATCCCTTTCTGTCTGTGCACGCAGTCTGTTTGAGGCACAGAAAAGAATATGAATGTTACATCCAACTCTTTTATGGTGCGTTTAGAGAATGCCCGGCTATTTTCATGCAGCAATCAACTTAATTTCTATTGACATGGAAAAAATGTGGAAGTAGTATCCCATCTCCCTCAGGAGCATAAACTTTGGTTTAACCCTCCCCAGGTTAAGAGTGGTGGAAAACAACACTGCATGCGGTAAAACCTACATGTACAGCCTTTATCATCCCACTGAAATGTTTCTAGCTGCATTCATTATGCAAACAATGAATATTTCCCAAAAAGTCAATACTAGATGTGTTGGCAAAGAAAGCGCATCTAAACCAAAAAAAAAACAAAAAAACAAGTAAGAGCTGGTGCAAAAGACTAATCTCGTGGCTTCAGCACCCAATCTGATTGTGAAGTAGTTCCTCCATCTCTGTGCAGTGTGAGTGCCAGCTAAACTTTTGCAAAAAGTTGTTGCAACAGACAATAGCAACATCTGGCTCTTAACAACATATCACTCGGAATAGTAGAGTGACCACAATCCTCTGATTCTGGGGCAGTTGACAAAATTAGAATCGGACACATTAGAATAATGCACAAAGTAAGATTACACTGATTAGCTTATCCCTCACCCTACATGCTACGTTTTGTAGTCTTTTGTTTTCCAAGGACATGACAAAACGTTTTATAGAATAGACCCTTCCACACTCATTGCACTAGTGGAGTGGTTCCAAACCTGAGGATGTGATTCCAGGCAGATACCAATGGTCAAAATTTGATTTGGAAAACAAACAAATAAAAAATAAATAAATAAATAAAGCATCGATGGCAAAGTGACTAGATGTTATATCTTACATATGCATGTTCGTTATGTCTAAAGCAGTTTTAATGGAGGTTATATATGCCATTTTAAGTGAAACAACAATTTTTGACTATCAGAGACTGAAACAGCAAATCAGAATGCTCCACAGCCACCATGTTAAAAAGACACCAACCGCTTTCCCTCAGCCCCAGTGGACAATGGAAGGGGGGCAGCTGACAGACCAGAATTAATTGACATGCCTCCGAGAGGTTGTTCTCTAATAACATATTGATCCACCAGGCCTGATATGCAAAGCATCTGCCAGCGAGTGTCGCTGCCGAGGTGAGACAAATGCCCCCAGAATACCTTTAACCAAGCTCTGTTGATTAAGAGAGGTATTAGAGCCTATGATCACATACCAGTATGTCAGGTATTCCACTTTGAACCATGTCAGAACCTGTCCTCATTAGCAGGCAACATACTAGACAAGCACTAAAAGCTGTGGCAGACTTGCATTAAATTTTCATAAATTACAAGAATTCAATGACAGGGTTTTAGATACCAGCTTTTTGTTGTGAGACTCTATTTCGAACTAAATAAAAATGATAGTTTGAAACATTCTAAAACATTTCTCACATCTTTTAAATGCTCGAGCTGCAGTATTTGGGGCCCTGTGGAAAGAAAGGCATACAATTAAATCAAGAGGTCGGAAATGCTTCATTATTATGTGAAAACTGGTTAAAAAGCAGAGTAGCACTACAGTGTGGAATAAAATGATGCGTCAAATGAACCAACAAAATGCTGAGAAAATCTGCAGTGAAGTCAGGAGAAACTAAAACATGGGAGAAAGTAGGAGTTCACAATGAATCGAATTTTTATCTCAATTATGATTTTGGCTTTCTGCGATTAAATGACCATGATCGAATGATATTTAAGATGGATGTTCTGCTATTTAAAACGCAAAGCTAAAGCAAATCAAGAACCCCCTAAATCAATGGCTGACAAACTGCCTGGACCAATCACAGCTGTTCCCTTTTTCCTGGATGCATTTAAACAAGTAACATTACATTCATTAAAGGACAGATATACAATGGAAATCAAATATCTGACACAGCAGAAGGGGAGGAGCTTTACCCTTGAAGCAGATCACCACCCACTATTTAGAAATAATTTGAATTTGGCGTAATGTTACCCAAGACAAGATCAAATGCAAAGAGTGCTGTGTATCTACCCTGCAATTATCACAACTAACCATGTTTTCAGCCACCTGAGAAGACGCTACAACCTGCAGTATAATTAATGCATGAAGGTTAAAAAAACAATGCAGTGGTTGCTAACATGAATCGTTCAACATTAATCTGAATGTCTATAAACGCGATCGTTCACTGAGCGTCTGTGTATTGATCCAGCTCGCAAAGATGCGCTGAAATAACCAATGCAATCGTATTCTGTTTGGTCAAAGATACGTGTTCACTAAACACAGTGCATAATGAATTTTTCAGGAAAAGGTCAACATACTGGACAAAAGATGTGTTTTCCCTCGTTCCAGTTATTTTTCCAAAGTGGTGATACCTGTGTTGTTTGGGAAATGTTGCAGGGGGGAAATAGAGCGGGATCACACAGCTACCAAGTTCTTTGCAATGAATTTTATTCCTATCCATCGTGCAGATATAGTGAATGGAGTGAACGCTTTATAGTATTTGCAGTGTTCACTGTTTTGACACTAAAATCAACAAACAATTGTGAGAAATAATCATGATCTCAATCCTAAAAAAAACAATTGTGAACCATCCATTGTCTGCCCCTTAACCTTTTCAGGGTTGCAGTTGGGCTGAAGCCTATCCCAGCTGTCTTAGGGCGAGAGGCAGGTTACACCCTGGACAGGTCGCCAGTCTGACACACAAACACAGACTCGCATTCAGACCTATGGGCAATTTCAGGTTTCCAATTAACCTCTTCCCACTAACTGAATGTCTTTGGACTGTGGGAATAAGCCAGAGTAACCGGAAAGAATCCACGCAAACACGATGAACATGCAAACTCCACACAGAAAGACTCCACCCTGATGGTGGAATTGAACTCTTGCAGTGAGGCAACAGTTCTAACCAGCATGCCACCGTGAATCATGCACCCCTTTGCAACTTTTGTTGCAAGATATATTTTATTTAAATCTTAAAGACATTTGTTGAGTTTTTGTGTGTTTTCAGTGTGTATGCTCTTCATCCACCAGGAGCACAATACACCCTTTCTAACTGGCCCAAGGGAAAAAAGTGAAATACTGTACTGTAAGTGGTTCTTGAAAACTGGTATTGACAGGGACATTCTTTACTAGAGCAAGGTCCTCTCGAAAGGTCAGACAAGACACTCTACTTTAAATGAGGTTGTTGACAGTGAGGGCTCACTTAGGCAGAGATATTGTTTTGGTAAACCCGACTTCCACTGACTGATCAGCTCTGTTTTAAACGCTGCCACACTGCAGATAATAAAACGAACAAGACTGAGCAGTAAACTAGGCAATTTATGATCTGCATAATTTTTTACAGGCTTTAAAACGATTCTCAATGAGTTCAGGTGGTTTGTATGTTGCTGACTAATAACGCTGATTTATTGATGGCATTTAGAGAGCTATCGAAGCACAATAAAGAACAATTTAAATGCTTCAGTGTTTGTAAGAAG
>NW_005187551.1:715116-720060 GCF_000239375.1 Pundamilia nyererei | reverse complement strand
GCCATGCTTTGCTTCTCTTAAGCTTGAAATGGACGGGCATGCTTAGAAAGCTGCAGTACCAGCAGAAGGCTCAATTTTATTTCAAGATATCCTGAAAATAATAATGGCATAGCAGGAACTTGGAATGTACTTTGCACCTTCCTTGGTCATTAGCGACTTGTTGGCTGTAAAAACGGCAACTTCTCGACATGTGTCCATTTCATGCTTTCGAGAAAGCTGTTGCTGTGATTGTAGGTCCAAAAAAAGTATGTCTAAAAAGCAAGTTATTGAGGATCATTTATGTACTTACTCTTTGAGTACTTGTAAACATGTGGCTGATGCGAGAACTGGACTTAATCATTGCCTTCCCAGAAAAATTATTACATTTACATCTCTATCAGGTTTTCCACAGACATGAGCTAAAAAAACGAGAAGAGCATTGACAGCATTTGAGTAAATCATAAGTAGACAAAAAGTCTCTTGTATATGAGTGAGCAAATGCACAGACTCACAAGTCATGACTACATTAACCTACTGTATATATATCAGCCATTACATATGAACGTCACTCCCAACCATGTGTTAGAGATTCCCTTTAATTTATAGCTCAACGCATTTCTCCCCACTTTTCTTACATTTTTGAGAGGAAGAAATTTGTCATGAACTACTCTAGTATTGTGCAGGTTAATAAAAAAAATTGTAATTGTACATGTATAAAATGCTGCTTTGAAATATAAAAGGTTATATGATGCTAGTAATCAAGTAACCCTGTGAAAAATGTAAGTAATCTATCTACTTTAATTACGTTAATGCACTGTAACGTATTAAATTACTTAATTTAAAAGGGTTTTTAAAGTAGCTATAATTAAATAGGAGATGTCGCCAGCATTTTCACTGCTTGTAAACCAGCTTTACTCTGTAGAGTGAGGTTGGAGCCCTTTCGTAGTTTTTTTATTTCGTGTTGTCAGCTGATCGCAGGCATGGCCGAGTCTGGTGGCAATATGCTATGATTTGACTGACAGAACGCATCAAATGTATCATATTCATCAAGAATACCAATCCATTGTCATGATTGTGTTGCGCACACATCAGTTACAAAGCGACAGTTTGAATTTCATATTTTGCATGTTAAGAGATTTAAAAATATATCTTGTGCAATGGTTTAACTAGTTCCTCCGATTAACTAGTAATCACTTTAACTTTCAAATGTGTTTTGTTTTACTATTTGTATATAATGTAAATTGTTTACTAAAGGAAAAAAGTAAAGTGAATACTGCATTACTTTTACTTATTTATTGGTTTAGTTCTATTTGTTCCATTATGTTTACAGATTTATGTTCAGTAAGATACTATTTATCTTCATGTTAGCCAAGTGAAGCGCTGGTGCTGTGAGTACAAAGAAGACATCAGATGATGCCCATGGGAAGATGCTCCTGTTAACAAAGATATATATATATATATGTACTATATATTCAGTGTCTATCTGTTATTGCTAAAAGAAACTGCTATACACAGAGTTCCACTTTGCAGCCATATTTATATGCAAGACAAAAATTGGCCTATTTGACTCGCAATAAGTGCACTACATACCTAAAAATCTGGGCCACCTACACATTACCCCATAGCAGCTGCCTGGCTATGTAAAGTTAATCCACTGAAGCTCCCAATGCAGTTTTTGTGCTGATGTTAATTCCAGGGGAGGTTTGGAGCTATCCAGCTACTGAGTCAGCAGAGTGCTGGGAACTTTTACACACTACGCTAAGCACCTGGTAAGCTCTGCTCTGTAACTTTATGTATGCTGCCATTATGTAGCAGAGTTCCTGTAGTTCCTGAAAACGTCTGCTTGTAGTTCATTGTGAAATATCTAGAAGATGAGAAATTTTACAACATGACTTGCTAAAACCAGAATTCACTGAGCTAGTTAGAATGATCCATTCTTTCAGAAATGTTTGAAAAGGGACACTGCATAGCCAAAGAACTATTTGGTAAACTAAACAATTCTTAGATCTACAGTAAATCATGCATTTATTTGTCTATTTATTGCTACATAATGTTATTAAGCAGTGTCTTCTGTTAATCTCAAAATAGACAGCATTGTGTGTCGTAAATTAATTCCTTCTTTCGGTCCTTATTTCTCCTAAAGCAGGGTTTATAAAAAATAAATTAATTTTAAAAAAACAGGTCGGAATTCAATAAGCTCCTAATAAGAAGATTATTTATTTCTCATGAGATAAAGAAAAGAGTACTATAAGCAACATTTTTTCCTCTGGTGTAGCAGGTGGGTCAGCCTGCCTTAATGAGATAAAGTAATTCCATTTGCTGAATTCAGTATCTGTGATGGTTAAAATGCTGCTAAGAGGACCTCTAACCCATCAAGAATGATCTTCTCTGGGCACATCAATGTGTACAATAACCACTGGATATGCAGCAAAAAAAAAAGAAAAAAAAAGACGCAGTTTAAGTGTTGAAATGGATTTTAAACCACAGTGTAAGTTACTTGTCATGCATCATGCTGTGCTCTGTCTGCCAAGTCAAAATTTATTAGTCATAAAAAAGTGACAGCATGGTTCTCCAAACTGCATGAGAAACTCATATTTATGCGGAACAGTGGATTAGGGCTGATTGATAATTGTTTATGCCGTTGGCAGTGGTGAATATGTGTATTTCAGGAAAATTCACCAAAGCCAGGGCTACAAAGAGAAGAAGGAGTGCTAGCCAGCGTGCAGAAGTGGGTGGTAAGTTTAGAGATGCATATGACACAGCCTGCTTAGTAAACACACTGTGCTAACTCCTTCCATTCTCTGCTTTGCAGAGATCAAGCATAGGCTGGAGTGTTACTGCTCAAACGCACTGAAATCTCAATTATATAAAATAAAAAAACATGGCACAAGCATTACCATCAGCGAAAAGACCAACCAATCTAAACCTAACACAAAAGATGAACTTCTTTATTTGTGTTTCTGTTGATTAGTGTGGTTTTCAAATCCTTTTTAAATATTTTAGGTGTAAGTAATTTCTCATTTGCATTTTAAATATATTTTTAATGTCTTTGAAGTTAAGCACCATGCTAAAACCTGCAATATCTGATCTCATCACTTCTTTCTCAATTAGCATAACTGCCTAATTTAAGAGTTATGACAGGTTTGTTAAGCAGTAGATAAGAATAATGGTTGTAGAATGACCATGAACAGTATTGTTCTGGCCATGTCTCAGTCTATTCTATTCTATTCTATTCTATTCTATTCTTGTGATCTCTTAAGTGGACAGCTCCGGGACATATCAAGCTTTGTTCTAAGCATTCCTTATACTGTGTTTACAATGGATATAGACAGAATAAAATCTTCACAGGCTGATGATTCACTTCCATTTTCTTTACTGCTTATCCACATGATAGTCGCAGGGGTACAGAGGCTGTCCCAGCTTTCATAGGATGAGATCCAGGGAACGGTTGCCCAGTTTATCACAGGGACAGACTGATCAGTCATTCAAAAATGACAACTCGCAGTGGTGAAGTAACCATATCTGTTCTTCTATCAATAACAAGGTCTAAGACCAGCCTCAAAGGTCATGAGTTGACTCGAATCATCATAGCCCCAGTGGGCCTCATAGCTCAATCTAGGCCTCTAGGAAACTGTAAACTAAGCCCTTACACTGATCAATGCCTTTTCAGTGTACCCCACCCTGCACAGAAACCACATGTGGGCATCAGATCCCTGCCCCCAATCCATATCTCTCTGTTTCTGTATTTACAGCAAATGAAAGATTCAGACAGAAAGGCGGCTGACATCGATTGGCTTGTGGGTACACTTTTTTGAGTGACATTTCATAAATGGAGTCGCCTCTTGAAATAGTAATGAGCTGATGGTGATAAGCATTCAACTTTAATATGGCATGATTGATTAGATATTCAAATTTCACTTGGCCAAGGTTAAATATTGAAGGCAAGTATAAGAAAAATCCCACAAACAATACATAAACTATTGGAGGTTTTTGTTCTTTATTGGTTAATGAAAGCCATGCCATTAGCCACTGAAAAAAAGTCATCCTTTGAGAGTTTGTGCATTTCTAGTTGGTAGTTTAGGTGGGAAACACAAACAGCCTTTCATAGCAGTGTTGGTATTCTTTAGCACATAAGGTAATATCTGTACAAACCAATAATTTCAAATATGTACAGTAAGAGTGTAAATGTTTTCTTTTATAAAGAAAGAAGGGTTTTATATATTGATCAACTTATCTAAGGCCTATGCCATTATATAAAAAAAAAACAAGGACACAGTATAGGGAGTGCACACTTAGTATTCCAGCCTTGTCTACAGAGAGAGATTGCACCTGTACAAGCTCTTAGGTGATGTCTGTGTCGCTTGGACGACCACTATCTGTAGCCAAGCATTTCCTTGAGGTATGGAATTGGTTGTCTCAGGAAAATCTGATTAGTCACCGCTGACAATGCAGAGACAAGGAAATTACTTTCTTGTGCATATCATTAAAGAAAAATCAATATGACAAATGTGGTGAGGGCCAAGCCTATTTATTGTGGCTGAACTAAGGGCAAAACAGGCTCTGTTTGCATTGGCCTCTTGTTATAGCATTTAATTTGTTCCCAGGACAAAAACTTACCAGTTGCAGTTGGTGTTTCCTGTAGTTTCCTCTCATTAACGTATCACAGTATGCACCACCAGTATCTTCCAAAATGTCTCTTAATTGTAGTAGAATAAATAGTTTCATAGAGAAATGCAAGTAATACTTTAAAGTTCGACATCTTAATTGTTCTGAGAAGTAATATTATTACAGCGTTATTCTGTTTTTATGGCACTTCAAAGCCTTAAGAGGTGAAGTAACAAGGAAAACACTTTATAAAGAATGCATTTATGTATGCATTTCTAAGATGCTACAAAAGTACAATAACGTGAAGGGTCAAGAAGGTGTTTTTTATTTATTATCAGAAACACCTTTACAAATGAAAGG
>NW_005187551.1:694237-713090 GCF_000239375.1 Pundamilia nyererei | reverse complement strand
CGAGCCTATACAGCTTGGAGTAAGACAACATGCATGAAGAGGATGATGTGGACAAAATACTCATTTGCCTAATAATTCTGCACTCCCTGTATAATTAAAACATTTTCATTTTACTTGTGGTTTTTCATTGATATACAGGAGGACTTTTAATATTTAACAAAAATCACATTTTAATATAAAAATAACAGTGAAGTCTCAATGACATTATTTCATAGATCACTAAATTCTGGTTCTGCCTATTGTGAAATAAAAATCATCCCTAACATATTCAGTTGCCAGGTGCAACACTTTGGTTTGACAGCGTGATGTTACGATGTTGTACTTGTAGTCAGGTTCTTTTCCACCTCCTACGCAGGTCAGATGTCAGATCCTTTGCATTCATTACAATGAATGGGCGGCTTTTTCCTTCGGGATATGCTTATAGGACAAATCAATAACAACAAAAAGACAAAAAACAACATCAACAAAAACACATATGGGTTTTTTTTGTTTGTTTTGTTTTTTTTACTTCACTGTAGCTTGTTTTGTTTTTTTTGTTTTTGTTTTGTTTTTGTTTTTTTTGTTTTGTTTTGTTTTTTGGGGGGGTTGTACTAATGACAATCTACAAGGTCAGTGAACAGGCAATGCTCTCTATAGAGATCTGTGTGTGATTAGATTTCTTGCATAAATAAGAAAGATCTACAGTATGTTCCTATCTGTTCCAGCATTGCTTTTTCTTTGGACTTGTCCTGCTCTTCCACTCTATTGTTATTTTAGTTTTCTTCCCTGTCAAACTTGCCTCATCCACAGTCCTATCATCAGCCGTCTTCCCAAACTTCAGTCTGCACTTCCAATTCCTTAAAAACCGGTGCTATTATGCCAGTTTACCTTTTAGACCACTGTTTGTGCAAACCACCTCCTCCATTATCTCCGTTTCATCCTGGAACATGTCTCATCCAAGTCACTCCTTGCGATCTGTTCCACCGCCGAACTCTGCAGACTAGTGAATAATAATCTTTATTGTTAAATGATCTTAAATGATTCACCAGCAAAAAATCTAACATAAGTCAGTTTATTTATTTATTTTAGAAATCTTCAAAAACATATTTATAGTTAGTGGTAATGGGTTACTGAGTGTATTCCGACTGACAAAGATAGTAATTTTATCCATGAAAAATTAAATGTATACTGCCAGATGTGTGCAAAAAGTCTTTCTGGCGTCTCAATACTGGATAATAATGGTTTTCTGACTTTCATGAGCTATAAGCCATAATCATGCAAATTACGTTTAAATTAAGTTCAGCACTATTAGCTACTCATTTGGACCATGCTTCTTATACACAGGTGAGCTATCGTAATAATAATGCTTGTGTTATTCATCATTTAATTTAAGTTGAATTTAAAATAATATTTATTGGCGTGAACATTTCATATAATCTATTAACTAATAAAGAGGTATTAACAAAAAACAAGTTCTTTCCACTTAGGCGATTCTATTGGAAAACCTACAAGCGTTAAATAAAGGCAGATGTATCTTAAGCAATCTTGTAAGATTAAGATGATATCATAGACATGGCAGCGAAACACTGTCCGAAAAATGACTGACTATAATAGAGAGCTTGTTATTGGAAAAGGGAAAAAGTTCAACCTAAAGATTAATTGCTTTGAGAGAAAGTCGCCATGTTTCTAAGTTCAAGGTATGACATTTAGAGCCAACAGGGGAGTGAACTTCATTATAAAGATTTATGAAAATGATTCAGGTAGAATATTCCATTCAGCCTTCCTATTATTAATTCTATCTTAAAAAGCAAATTGAATTAAGTGGCACATTATTCTTTCTAATTATGATGTCCATATTAGTTCTTTTAAAAAGTCAACTGATGTTGAATAAAAGAGATGTGAAACACAAAGCCTCTCTAACCTGACCAAATTTAAAATGAATCAGCTTTGTTCTGGTAACTCTTTGTTGTGTGAGTAATACCACGTAATAGAAGAAGGAAGCACAGACTACAGAGTTGTCTCTCTCTCTCTCTCTCTGCAAAGTCTTATTTGTTTCTGTAAAGCCAGCTTTGACCATTAGTATACAGAGGAGATGAGAGGTTATTGAACCATTATTGACTGTACACTGGGAAAGTCTAGTGATTTATATATTGTCCTTTTCCAAGATAAGCAGCCAATAAGTATTGGAATGATTTAATTCCACATTTTTGTGGTTTGTTATGACAGTTTATCATTTTCTTACTTTTCTTATGCATCATACCCATCATTCCAAATGCAGAGGCTTTAATGGAAAATTGAAGCAGATGGCACTAAACAGTGGTGACTGATCAAGAAACATAGATGTGACAGACACATTTTGTTGAAAGAAATTTACTTATTCACATATATATATATTAAGTTCAGTGGATAAAACACAGTCATATTATTTGTTGCTAATTAATGTTAATTTAATGACTACAACGATCACAGATCAAACTTAAAATCTGCTGCTGATGGTCTTTATACCTTAAAAACAATACTGTAGAGTTACAAATTATTCTTCCTGGAGTTTCAACAACTCAAATTAGGTGTGCAAATCAAGGGCAGCATTTATTGTCATAATTCAATACACAGTTTTTCTTTGTTTAAACAACAAAGAAATAGTGTCGATCTGCAGGACAAACAAAAAAAAAACCCTGATCCCTGATCTTATGATCCATACCCAGATAGTGCGGGGTTCTGGAGTTGATGTGGGTGAGAGGACTCCCACCTGACTGCCCCGACGTCTACCTCAGGTCACACGACAACAGGGATACTATATTACTCAGCTTCACTGGGTGCCAAAGCAGTAACTCCTGCTCTTGAGATGCAAATGGCAAGTAAGTGACAGTACATCTGAAAGGCTTTGGCAAGTTCTGAATAAAATAAAAGGAGTGTGTCAGAGTTTTATAGTTATATATATTAGGGGCCTATGAGAGCGTATGAATATGGAGACTGGGAATACGAGGAAGAGAAAATGTAATCACTATGGCAGCTTTAAGATCTGCTGCTTCTAAACAAAATCAAATAGCTTTATAAATTTTGTATGCATTTGCTTACACAAACTATAGCGCTGTTTGACCTTCACTAACCTTTAGTATGGTGCAAACACAAACCAGGTAGCTGGAAATGGGAATGTGCATGATAATGTACAAATGAATTTCAAAACCCACACACTATTCAGTGGATGAAGCCAAAATTCATTTTGGGCCATGTTTGCCTTAATTTGTCATCTGTCCTTGTTGAGAAGAAGGTATCTGCACTTAAATGACGTTGACAAATCTTCCGCAAAGTCCTGCTTTCAAAGTGCTAGAAAGCCCAGAGAGGACTGACACGTGGATGGTTTCAATTTCCACGATTTACATTGCCACAAAAGCCAGAACATGTGCTCTTGCTCTCTTTCTTTTGCATTTTTCTTTGTGTTCCCTCTCCGACTCGCTTGTAAATCCAGTAGCATTTAACATCTGAATGTAAAAATTACTTGTTAATTTTCTACCAACAGCTCTGTTTGTATCACTAAGTAATGATGTAACCAGCATACAAGAATAGACAATGCATATCACATGTACCTGAGAAAGAAATGCAGAGCACAATGACAAAAGGTCTGTGCTGAAGAACGGATTGCTTTCTATTTAGAACTTTCAAAGTGAGCACCACTGTCGTGGAGACATCAGGTTTCTTATTACTTGGCTAAGCAGACTCCCTTATTAAGGATTCTGGTTGGACGCATTTTCTCAGAGAATCCTAATTAGTGTGACTTTAACAAAAGATGTAGGATTGTGCCATCTGCCTCATATAACGAGGATTCCTCACTAATTAAAAACACCTAGGAAAGCACTTAGGAAGTAATACCTGGTTAGGTTTGAGAGGTTAGTGAGATCTAATGAACATGAAAATCAGTTTATACTGCTCCAAGTTCAAGTCGAGTCCTGCTTCTGTAATGGTAGGCATTGTCTCTTTGGGTTGGCACATCTGTGCATGACAAATGTCCCCTGCTTATGTTACAGGTTACACGCCAAAAACATATGTATAGAATAATGTTTGTAGTGCATTCATTTAGGCACAATGTCACAAACATGGTTCAAGACAAGGACCCGTTCAGTAGAGGATTCAAACACAACTTCACCTTCTTCCAAGGTGCATGCAGAAGTGGCTTTATCACTTGTTAAAGAAACAATGTGATTTATACATTACAGTGTCCGTGTTATAAAATATCTATCAGAGAATTTTTTCTACATTATTAATCCTTTGCTAAGCACTGAAAATTGTGCTTTTTTATTGTTTCTCTTTTTCTTGAAACATGTAAAAGCTTTCTTTACATTTGAAAACTATTTCTTGTACTGATTTTTAGATTTGCTGACTCTAAATGGAGGTTACATACATTCCTTAGGTCAAAGTAGGTGCTGCACCAAAAACCTCTTTGTGACACTTTGGTCAGTAGCATATTGTCACATTCTCCTGTAGTTTGAACCGAAGATGCCAACTTTTCTGTAAACATGCCAAACAGTTGTAAAACTTGAAAAAAGCTGGCGTCCACCAGTTCTGCTCCTCAGCCTCCTGCTAGATGCCCCATGGTTTAAATCAGGGGTGCCCAATCCTGGTCCTCGAGAGCTACCGTCCTGCAGCTTTTAGATGCATCCTTGTTCCCACACACCCGAATCAAATGAATGGCTTGTTATCAGGCCTTTGCCAAACATGATGGCATGCTGAAGAGGTAATCAAACCATTTGATTCAGCTGTGTTGGAGTAGGGATGCATTTAAAAGCTGCAGGATAGTAGCTCTCGAGGACTGGGATTGGGCAGCCCTGGTTTAAATAGTCAAAACGTCTAGTTTTCGTCTTTCTCAAGTTATGTTCACAAGATTTTCAGAAATCTTCTAACCTGGACGTTGAGGGTAAAGTTCCCCGAGATTCAGATTCAATTTAGACTTGTACAGAGGCAACAGGCAATACCAAACACTGACCACTGAAAATACTTCACTATATGTAAAATCTGTGTTAGTGACAAAATTTACAATTTCTTTAAATGAATTATTCTGGAGTAAAGTGTCCCCATCACTGTTATATATGGATCATTATTAATAGATAGAAAAACTGTCGACGGATATGTTTTCACCTGCAGTATTAGGTGGACCAGGACTAGACTCTCCAGGATCTTCATCACATGTGATAAGAGGGCGTCTGGTCTGTCTCCTACCTCAGACTCGTTTTGGGTTTACAGACAGTTGGCTAGTCCAGGTCATGAGAAGGGCAGATACCCTCAGGGTATTCAGGATCTGCAAGCTATTCACAGTAGCTGACCAATTTTTGCATGCCACTCTAGATTACACATGCAGCCCTTCTGTGGTGAATGATTTATGCCGTATTCCTGTTAACTTCTATATTAGCTTCTATACAACTCTGAAGTGCCCCAAAAAAAGTTAATTTTCATGCATAACACTGGAGTGAACTGAAAAGTTGCATCTTAACATATGGTAAAATGTCACCTTACTGACTGTCTGTAGTCATCTGCACAATGGCATGTGCGTAAAATGTCTTTTTTTTTTAATAGCAAAGTGCCGTCAAAGTGACTGAACCTGAGGAGAGGCAAAGCAAATTTCTGCAAGTCCGTAATTGATAGCTGAGGCTAAAACCTGATTCACTTGAAAAGATATTTTGGTTAAAATGAATTTGTCACAGTGTTTAGTTGTCTGAGCATGTCAAGACAAAGAGAAAAAAGGGTTCAGTAATTGTCAGGCTACAACAGCATTTAAGTTCATGCCAATTTAAGTGAAGAATAATTGAATAAAAAGAGGTGAAAATAAATCTGGCCACTGAGTATTTTGTTAGCAATTTAGGTACACATAATCATGTGTATCATGCTTTTTAAGCTCAGTACCTGTAAATTAAAGATATTTACATATTGTCATGATTATCCACAATTTTAATTGCTGTCATGTTCAAAGGAACTTTTTTTTTATCTTTTATCCACGCCTAAAGCTACAAGAAAGGCTATTAACCAGACACACACACGCACACACACACACACGCACACACACACGCACACAAATATATCATCTCCTCCATACACTGCAAATGCCCTCCAGACACAGGTTTCATTTGAGCACATTCATTACCTTTTAATTGCCTCTAAATTGCAATGTGACCCATCACATCAATAACACTATATTTGTAACAAGAGAAATAAACCTCAGCATGCTTTTGTGCATATGTATATGCATCTGTAACTGTGTGTAAATACATGTATGTGTTTTTTTTATGAACAAAGGAAAATAAAGATTGCATTACTACTACTAACAAAAACATTTGGCAGGCCTGTGGCACACCAAAGTCTTCATTATGTATTTAGTGCTCAATCAAACACAATTCCACCATGGATACAAATTTTGGTGACATTTAGGTTACATATGGGTAATGTCCACTGAATATTAGATTTGCAGGGAAATGATGCAATAATAACATAATGCGTACAAATAAAATCTAAACAATTTGGATTTATAATAAATCTTTTTTTAAATATATAGATGTGAATAATTGCTATGCATGCAGTGTCGCTAATATTGACCCCATTATGGAGGAGACAGGTTACGTCATTATTATAAGATGTGTCCTGTATATTACTTATACATTACCGCTGCTACATATAGTAACTTGTTTCACCATTGAATGCAAATTAAAGTCTAAAGGTTTTATGAAATGTGTGACTGAATAATACATTTCAGGCAAAAACAGGAATTCTACAGATTTAAAAGTGAATTCTCGGTTCTAGGTGTGCGAGCTAATCCTGGAGAAACAGACTGAGAAAACAGCCAGGGTCATGAAACTGAGCCTCACAGAGCAGGTGGACCAAAACACACCTATACACTGACCAGAATCAAGCAGTAGCAGCAAACCTTGAAAATGTGATGGCATATGGACATTAACTTCATCAGGTATTCAATTTAATTCAATTTTATTTATATAGCACCAAGTTACAACAACAATTGCCTTAAGGTATTTTATGTCATAAGGTAAAGACCCCATAGAGAGAAAAGCTCAGCAATTAGACAAATCCCTATCTACAAGCACTTGGTGACAGTGGGAAGGAAAAACTCCCTTTTAACAGAAAGAAGCCTCCAGCAGAACAGTTGGTTGCCAGTGAGAGGCAACTATCTGTGATGGATGAGAGGAGGGAGACAGAACAAAAGGAAGAGAGCCAGAGTTAGCCATCATGGCACGCACCTAGCAGCCTAGACTTATACTGCAGCATAACTAAGAGAGGGTTCAGCATCATTTGAACCAACCTTCAGCCTTATCAAAAAGGAAAATGATAAGCCTAGACTGAAAAGCAGGGATAGTGTCTGTCTACCAAATTCAAACTGCTAGCTGGTTCCTCAGAAGCAGGTTCTGGAAGCTGAAGGCTCTGCTTCCTACTCTACTTTTACAAACTCTAGGAACCACAAGCCTGCAGAAGCCTGCAGTCTGAGAGCAAAGTGCTCTATTAGAGTGATTTGCTACTATGAGGTCTTTAAGATAAGATGGGGCCTGATTATTCAAGACTTTTTATTTGAGGAGAAGGATTTTAAATTTGGTTTTGGATTTAACAGGAAGCCAGTGAAGAGATGCTAATAAGGAAAAATATTCTCTCTTTTCTAGTCCTCATCAGCCCTCTCACTGCAGCATTTTGGATTTAATGAAGGGTTTTCAAGGAGCTTTTAGAACAACCTGATAATAATAAATGACAATTTTCCAGTCTAGAAGCAATAAATGCATCAACCAGTTTTTCAGAGTGACTCTGAGACAGGATACCAGTTTTAGAGAAATGCAAGAAAGCAGTCCTATATTTTTTTATGCATGTTGAAGAACCTGCCCTGGTTAAAAGGACGTTAATATACCTTGTGCATAAGGAGAACAGAAATACATGTTTTTCAGTACACATGCACTTGTGTCTTGACTTAAAGGTGATATAGAGATGTTGGTTCATTTTATACCTTGCTCTCAAAATCAATGCCCTCTGCCTCCTTCTGTTTTTATCTTGTGGGGCTGAATAATGATGTTGAGCACACTTTTGACTTTGACAATGATGAGACGCATTATCATTTCTTGTAGGATGCACAGTCTTCATATAGTGGAATATAATTTTGCCAATCAGAGTAAAGTTTCTGTAGCAATGCATTTTCAGTCATCTCTATTATCGGATTAATTCACTGAATATCTCACAGTCTCATGTGGTGCTGTGAGAATATTAATCTATGTCCTGTTACTTAAATAAACAGAGAGGAAATGAATTCATAACAGACACACTGTCCAATTTATAATATCCAGCTCAGCTTTTTTGTATTTTTGTGGATATTTTTAATTCATTTTAACACTTTAAACTCTGTACATTTGTTAAGAAAAGTGTTTGTAGAGTTCATGTATTATTATAGTTCTCCTCACAGATCCAGGAACCTCCACTCTTCTAGCCAAAGGTGTCATTGACTTTCCAGTCCCTCCAGCATTACCTCAAAACAAGCTTTTGCAGAATACCACGCTAACCAGCCACTCTAAACGCAGGCTATGTTACTCATTACAGTACTGTGGACCTGTGCTGTGCATTGCATACCTGCATCGCCATTACCTTTGAGCATTGCTAGCCACAGAATTAATTAAATTCTAATATAGCCTTGTCTGGGGAAAGCAGCGGTCTGAGGGGTTGTTAAAAGCAAATCAAGACAGGAGTGCCTTCCTGGATCTGAGAAAATGACTCTTAAATGTAAGGCGCAATTAAGTGGGAGAGCAGTGTTACCTGGCATACAGGGTCTGCAGGGAAATCTTCAGTTAAGCTACACTTTTCTCTTTCATTCTATCAGCACCGTCTTTCACTGAACTCATAGTTCAGTGTTTGACACAGTAGTGACAGGCAGTTGTTCAGGTGAGATTTTCAGAGAGATTGCTTGTGAGTAAAGATACTGATGCTATTATGCAATACAAAAACAGTAACTACTTTAGCACTCTGCCAGGTCGCAGTTTTATTTCATAAATTTTATTTTGATTCTGCATTTTTGGTCAAACATTTTACCGTAGGGGGTTTCACGACATTTAGGATAGAGTCAGTTTATCACAAGCCTTATCCTTTTTCTGTGGTATTTCATGAAAACTGATTTTATGCAGTCCTGGCTCAGCAATCAGATCTTCATCTGTAAATTCTAAACAAAAACTACTTCCTACTTTACTACTTCTTTGGTTCAAGAACATGTTTTCAAGGAAAGACAGACACTAAAGGACAATTAAATTTATGTATATCTGTAAAAGTGCATGGCAAATTTATACTGTACTTTTAATTCAGTTTACACTCCTAAATAGTATTCAATTAGCACCTGATTTCCTTAGACACCAGGTGATTATGCAGTCAATATTAGATCACCAGGTATGTGGCCGTCATTCATCCATCCATTTTAAAGAGAAAGGATATACTGGACAGATCCACCGCAGGGCTCGCATGGAAGAAATAAAATCCACACCTAAACCCAATGTAGAATCACCAGTTAACCTAACAAGCATGACTTTGTGTGGGAGGAAGCCAGTGGACCCTGGGAGAACCCATGACAACAGAAGGAGGTAGACTATACAGATGGCCAACCCACTATCATGGCAAAGCGTGTAATGGACATGCTAGTCCACTGTGTGTGTGTCACGCTTTGCCTTTACTAAGCATGAAATGGATACACCTACAGGAGTTGCAGTACCAGTAAGGGAAGATAATATATGCAAAGCAAACAAGTCACTACTGACCAAGAAGGGTATGAAATACATTCCAAGCTCCTTCTATGCCTGGTACGATAATGCTAGGTGGCTGATATGTAAATGTTTCTTTAAGTGTTTGTTTTCATGATGGGTTGAAATAAAATATCTCCTGCTGCTAGTACTGCAGCTTACTGCAACGTATTGCAACTTCTGCATGTGTGTCCAACTTTTCTTAAAATCTTATATTTTAAGTGACATTGATGCATAACATCTCCAAAGGACTTACGAGTAGTTAAGCATACAATAAATGCCTAATGTTACTCTGCAGACTATCGAAACTTCTTTAGTAATGAATAAGAACTAGTAAGTGGATCAATAAACAATATTAATTAGATTTTAGTCTTCTGCCTCCTTGTGCCATACTATACTAAATATTTTGTTTTGTATTTTGCTATGGGTTAAGGTTTTCACTGACATGAAATAGCTCTCAACTTGCTTAAACTACAGATTTTAATTTATAAATGTAACACCAACTGTCACGGTCCGCTGTGACAGACCGTGCGGTGGTGTGTATGGTGGACCCAGGTGCGAACACAGGTGAGCAGACGGGAGTGAACTTTAAACAAAAGCGAGCCTTTTATTGTGGCTGATGGCAGGGTATACAAATACAGCAGGGATAGCGTGGCTAAACAGAAACCTAAACTGGGAATAACTAAGGTAAAGCTATGACTAAGAATATAATAGACCGGGCATGGAAACATAGAGGGTGGAAACACAGACGACGCGACACAGACTGTATGAAACACAGAGACTAAATACACATGAGGGATGATCAGGGGAAGTGGATGCAAACGGGGAACACAGGTGACACTGATAATCATAACAAGACACGGCAGGAGTGAACGTAACACTGATGGGAGATGGGCAAAGTAAAACAGGAAGTACACAGAGGTTCAAACAGGAGGGGAGAGAGCACGGGGAGAACGCAGACATAACGGGCTGGGGAAAACATAGAATAAAACACTAAGAGAGACGAGGGCTCATAAATACACAGAGGGGCACACAGGGGGTGAGGGTCACGAAGGGAAAACATAAGGAACAACGTAACAGATCAACCCAGGAAGCATGGCCTAAATAAAGAACAAAATACAAAAATACATGAAAACTAAGAATACTGGGCCCACATGGCCCAGGACCATGACACCAACAAGCACAATATTTGTTGCACCAAATGTTTTTGGTATTTTATCACCTTTTTCTGTTATAAACACGCTACCTAATCAAAATCTGCCTAGAATAAGCATGTAGTGTGGGAAACAACATTGCCCTCATGCTAGCGACAAACCCCAAAAGGTCCATCCTATGACTATAACTGCTCTGTGCTGTCGATAAGTCATCATGGTTGATATTATGAAAAGCAGACACCCTGGACATCAGGTCATCAGTCCACTGCATGCCTACTGTGAGAGATGGAAAACTTCTGTTCACATTCAGATCTATAGCAAGTTTATCAGCAGTAGAAAGTACATGTATCTGGACTGTGCACTCACAGAGTTAGGATTGATACTGCACATAGACAGGCCCAGTCAACCAGCCTCTACAAACCAGAAGCTTCATATTAACCACTCTATGGTACCACCATGCTCTAAAGAATTAAATCTAAATGAGCAATTTTCAAATAATAATTATAAATGGAAAAACCCAGAATCATAAAAATACTACTGAACGTGTAAATTTACCAGTCCAGAATGATTAACCTCATAATGACATGTCTTTACTTCCAATTAAGTATTAGAACCTGCGATTTTCAGATGATTCACAAGGATTAATATAAATTGGAGAGGCATCTATTATAATGAAAGGTAATACCACTGTCTTAATTTCTCAAAGAGGCAGGTGTCTTGAAATTAAAGCATCAAAAGCTAACCTGCTGGACCTCGTGTCATATGTAGAGATTTCATTCTTGAGTCAAAGACCTTCACTCAAACTATCGGAGCAAGTAAAGGCTACAGCCCAGTTGATCCATACAGAGGAGGAAATGGACTCATCAAAGCCCTCCGAACTCTTTGAAGATATTGTGTTCGGCCCATCCCAATCCCTTGCAAGATAAAGCGCTGACGACAAGATAAAAAGAAATAGTTTCCACAACCCCCACTCCGCAGTGAAAACAGTAGCAGTGGGTGTAGGCGCTATGTAGTGACAGAGGTATTCAGACTGAACAAACTAACAATATTTGATGTGATATATTTAAAAAGAATAATCAGAACAGATAATTCTTGACTATAATGTGTAACTATAGAGTGATTAGTACTGGTAGGTTTGATGGAAAGTGGAAAATTTGTGCAGCCTTCTTTAAGGATTATTGTGCAGAAAATGTCAAGAATTAAAATTTCACATTATGTCTCATGTTGAGGTGTTGAATACTTTGGCATTCACAAAGTTAACAAGGTTTTATAATCGTTTACCCTTATTGCTTCAGCCACTTGTATACCTACCTTCTATACCAACCTACATATTAAAATGACTGAAATCTCAGCTTGGATACTTTTGTCTCAGCCTGATCTATACTCAGATAATTCACTGATTATTTATTGCTTACAACATGAGGCACACCAAACATGCCCTCATCATGACTAGGCAGGGAGCTTAATATATTTTTCTGTTGCAATTTTTCCTATATGTCTAAAGAGGGGTGGGGGAATCTTTAGAATCAGGATCCATCCATGATGAGGAGGAAAGAGTGATAAAAAGCAAGCCATATATAGATGACGAATTAATTTCCCAGGGAAAAACAGCTTTTTGAATATTTAATGGGACAGACTTTCATTTCTCTGATGCAGAGAAAGAGGAGTTGCCTTCTTTCTTCAAGAAAAGTTTCGATATAGTTTAGTTAATCAATCTATCATCCTTGTAATGTGCATTTTATAGATCTAATAACTGAAATACAAAAAGAGTGTGAGAAACCACAATGTTTTGGGGGGCGGGGGGGGTTAGGTAGTATGTCTGCATGTCCCTCAAGTAGATTCTTCATTTTGCAGGTTCTGTGGCAATTGCTGCGATGTGTGGCAAAACATCAAAAGTAAACAGGTGTTTATAAATCTGCTGCCTCTTGGCTCAGTGCCTAATTTCCATAAAATGATGCATTAACATTTTCACTGAATATTCAGCCCTTTCTACAAACACCCACTTGTTAGTCATTCAAATTAAATTATAAAAAATGCAGAATGGTGAGGCGTCCAAGAGACAGTGCAGTGTCCTACACATATGCAGCATATGGTTTTGGGAATACCCCTCATTCATGTGGTTGATTGATTGGCGCACTGTTGCCATCCTGGTGTCAATCAAACGTTTGCTCCATTGAATGAGACCACCAGCCTCAAAGCAACTGAAAATATAAATATTCATAGCAGGCACGTGCTTTTTGGACATTTCTTTGCATTTGTATTGTACTGACTACCAGATTGCATGTGAATGTCACTATAACCGTGAACTACAAACCATTTCTTGTTGCTCCATTGCTAATTTTTATTGCAACACTGGCGACAACAGTTTCAAACAGTAAATTATGATCTTAGTCAAGATTTCTCTTTGTAATGTTGGTAGTATATTACAAAATATTGATACCCATGAACATATCAGATGAAAGATGCAATGAAAAGGTGTTTGCATGTTACCAAACAGTAATACATGCATAATGTGGCCTGTTAGGGGCCTCAAAGCTGAAGGCTCTTTCTCTCATTCTACTTGTAAATACTCTAGGAACCACAAGTAAGCCTGCAGTCTGAGACCAAAGAGCTCTAACGGGGTGATATGGTACTATAAGGTTATTAAGATGGGGCCTGATTATTCAAGACCTTGTATGTGAGAAGCAGGACTTTAAATTCTATTCTGGATTTGACAGGGAGCCAATGAAGAGAAGCCAGTATGGCAGAAATAAGCTCTCTCTGTCTAGTCCCTGTCAGTACTCTTCCTGCATCATTTTAGATCAGCTGAATGCTACACAGGTCCCATGATGATACAGTGCCACATTACTGCAACCCTATGTAGCCTTGTCACAATCCAGCACAACTGAAAGTTACAATAAAGGACAGTTGGCATGCAAGGTCTTCTCTCATCTCCTGCCATGTTTTCTTGGTTGAACACACTGTGCATTTCACCTGGTGGGCAACAGCTGGAGGGCTGTTTGATTAAAAAAAAAAAAAACCTCCCCACTTACCAGCCCATCCTTTTGTGCTCACAGCACATGCAGGTGGAGAACATCTGAGCCACAGACTTGCTTTTATTATACAGCATGACATAACCTGTTAATGCTCACTCCCCAGTCATTCTGGAAAAATTAAAGTCACATCATATTTCACATTTTCTCTGTGTGAAATAAGATGACGGTGGAATATAAACTACGGTTTCATAAATAACGCCGAGGCCCACAAATGTGTGTGTTTCTCTGTGATTAATCGTCACTCAAGAGGCATTTATCATTATCAAAAGTAGGATTTATTGCGCCCATGGCAGCATGCAGAAACAAAACTTTAAAACGGAAGACGGTTTCTAAATGGTTAGTTTGCTATAAAAAATAAACAATATAGGTACTATACGAATAAAGGTATTTTCAGCGGATTCTTTCTCAAGGACTTTAGCATCATGCTTGTGATGCATCAAGGCCTATTTTTTTCTGCCAAAAAGAGGCTATGGAACATAAAAAAAAGCTCAGCCCAACCATTCATACACCTATTCTCTGTGTTCCAGGACACCAATTCCTTTCT
Organism: Pundamilia nyererei; assembly: GCF_000239375.1. Taxonomy (NCBI): domain Eukaryota; kingdom Metazoa; phylum Chordata; class Actinopteri; order Cichliformes; family Cichlidae; genus Pundamilia; species Pundamilia nyererei. The sequence continues at coordinate 698,626 of NW_005187551.1, read as the reverse complement.
TGTACAGTTACATTAAAAAATGCTTTTGTAATCTTCTCAGATAACAGTGTATCGACACAAATACACCATACGTACATCTTTTTGTTCTGGAATATTTAAACTGTTGGAAAATAATGACTCGTGAATAAGCCACACAAATTTAGCCTCTCATTAATTGAAAGTAGGCTGCTTGTTCAACTTGGCTGCATCACTCATCAAAGTCTTGGCTGTCTGCTTTCTGGCTGCGAATGAAAGTTGTTCATGTCTACAAATCTGAAAAGGCAAAATAACATGTAGGTCTTAAACGGAGTGTTGATAGGTCTTTAATGTCTCAAAGAGGCAGCACAATGGCATTGTTTTACAGTTCTATAAAAAAAAGCAGGCTTTGAAATGTGCATTTTCGTTGTAGTCTGCTGCTCTGCCCCCTCGTGATGACAATGTCTGTATTTTTTTTGCTCTGCCTTTAGGTTCGGCTTTACTTATGACTTGCCAGCAGAAAAAAAAAATAGAACATTTGGATGGAAAAGTACTGTTGCCTTGAATGGTTAACATGGGAATTGCTGTGAGAGTTGTAAAGACAAATGTTATCCATCACATTGATTAAATTCCTCTTAGCTAGTGTCCTTGGCCAAGTAAGTTTGTGCGAGCGGCTGTGGTGCTAACAGCAGTCCCATGGAGAGTTAGTGGATTAATTAGAATTGTACCAAATGGCTGGTCCTGAAGTCAGTCTGCTTCCAGTTATATCACTTGTCACATTTCTTCCTGTAATTGTGATGTTTTGCGACTAATGTAAAGTACATATTTGTGAACATTGGGGCGTGCTGCGCTTTCTATATTTAGGTGAATAGAATGTATTGGAAATATACCAATGGGAAATACATTGGTATATGTAAAACACATTTTGTTTTTAAATTGAAAATGAGTGCTGAAAATATCACAGAAAGATTGCTACTGGAAACTACTCTTTGGTGGTATGCAATCAGCGGCTGTGAATTCATCTTTTTCATACAGTATTCTCGAGAAAAGTTCAAAGAAAAGATTTCCTTCAAACGATTAGTCGTCTCTGGGTGTGCCAGCTGTGCACTAGTATTCTAAAGGCACATCTTATCGTAACCCCAATCTCCATCTTAAGTGCCCCTGGGTTATGTTCATATTGAATTAGCTCACTTCAAAGCCATTCCACATAACAAGCCTTTTAAGATTAAATGCACGTTTAATTCTCTGATTACTAACTATTTACTACATTGAGACACTCTTTCCTAGATAAAAATGATATCAGTCCTACAGTTTATAACTGCATTGATAACATGAACAATTTTTAAACAAAACTCACAATGCCTGCAAATCAAAGAACAAATTTTCAGTCAAATACACCATGTTTCACAGATTTAAAGCAAACACATAGTGTTGTATTCAGGACTGTGTGTAATGTACTTTACTTTAAACATCTCTGTGAAGTCAAATACAAGACAGGACACAAAGAAAGGATCAACATCAAAGAAGACACCAGCACTTGCTACCACCCTCATTTTGATTCATTACTGTAACAAGGAATGACTTATAGAAAAACGTGGCTAAAAGCCCTTCTCAAAAGGCTAATGCCATTAACTGCTTACAAGAAACAAATGTAGATAGATACTAACATGAACGTCAGTGTCATCTTCAGTGGCTGGATCCCTTAGCTATTTAATCAGTAGTTTGATATAAGCCTTGAAAATCTGTCAGAGTTGGTTATACTATGAGTCACTTGGACAGTCAGCATCAGTTGTTGCAGGCATTCACTGAGATTGATTCATTTTAAAGGAGGATTGGGCTCCACCAGTCACCTAATCTTGATAGATGTGACCGATTTAGGAAAGCTGAAGAAAAGGGCCCAGACAGATTAAAATGGATGATTATTTTCATGATACAGCCTTTACTGCAGACTAGCAATTGAGGCACCTACAAACATATATTTTGAGAAAACTTACTTTGTATTTGCCACAAAATGCCCCGTCTCCTTTAGCTATTCTCCTCCCCTTTGTCATTAAGCTGCCAATCAGAGTTAGGGAGAGGCTTGGGATCCAATCAATCAAGCTGATTGGGAGTGTCAGGAAGTAGCTGCTCTAAGCAGCCAGAGGTTGTGCCTGTTGCAAACATCATTTACCGACACAGCATGTTTAGGCAGCATAATAATTAGGACAATGTCCTTGCTCATCTCCCCTCTTAAGCTCAGACCAAATGTAACTCAAACTGTTAAAAGAACAGACTATGCTGTTACTAAATGTGTTAAATAATTAAAGATACTGTGCTTTGATATTTTTATTAGAGCGCAAACTGAAGAGAAGTCTGGATCAGAAAATATTACTTTGGAGATTACATGCTGTGAACAGCATATGACCAAGGTTGTACATCATTGTGTTTCATTGCTTTTCCAAGTTCTTTATCAATACCCCAAAATACACAGCTATTTTCTAATTGGTGAGACTTTCTCTGCAAAAATATATCAAACTGCTTGTGCATAAGATGAATTTCTGGCTTCAATTAAACCCTTTCAAGATCACGCTTTAGTGGATGGACCAACAAACAAACTGTGTGTTTCAAATAAGCCTTCACAAACATCCTCAGGCAAAATTTAAAGATAGTATGTGTCACAACACAAAACAAATTTCCATATAAAATTTTACAATAAAGCATGCCAGCCATTACTAATAATGATTAGGATTGCCGTGAAGCTGTATGAACAAAAGATAGCTGACCACCTTAAATCTCAAGCAACACTTAATGTCAGGTCAATGTACACAAACTTTGTTTTTTATATAATGTAAAAAAAAGAATTAGGTAGTTACATGTTACATAGGTAGATTAGAAAGTAGTCCAATCCAACTACTCAGTATATTACTCAGTATAAGTCAGTATATTACTCAGTATAAGTCAGTATATTAAATTCAATAACAATCCAAAACTAAAATCTGTTTTACTGTAGTCCCAAGACCCAATTTGTCAATTACAGCCTTAGACCAACCAACTGGATCAGGAACAAAAACTAAATATTTAGACCAATAAAATACATATTTGATCAGAATATTTGATCAGCTGACTATAATTTAATTTTTGGTGATGCACATACATTTTACAAAATACACAATCAATGGGCTTATTCTTAACAATCTTTAAAGGAGTGGCTCTTTGCTCCTCTGAAGCTGAGTCCTTTGGTTGGGTAAATTAATGTTATTAAGCACAGGTTATACTTTTTATTTACAGAAAGCGTCAGTTCATTATCCATAACTATTTATACTTTTAGTGTTGCAGAAGGGCTAGAACCATCCCACCAATAGGGAGAGCTCCCGCTGTCTCTTGCTCCTCTGTTTAGAATGAGTATATATCCATCCATTCTCTTCTGCTCATCCTTAAGCATGAGAAATAAGTTTGGTTTGAAAATCAGTCAGATAATATATTTATACGTGGATTTATTTATTTACTTATTTTAGATAAACTATCTAGAAACTTACCCACTAACATTCAAAATTGTGATTGCTGCCAAGTGGCAGCACCTCAATGTCTGTGGAGTTGATGTAGCAATGTGTCCAAGAGTCAGTGATGCCATTTCTATGTGACACAACCACACAAAAGTCAGAGATGTCATTTGTATGTGACACAAACACATCTGTAAATGAAACAAACCTTGACACAACAGAGGACGTACCTGCTGCTCGGTCTACGGCTTTTTTTCAGGGGCCATGGTTTTGTTTTTTGTAGCCATTTTCCTCGATGCCAGGTTTCAAAAATGTTTAATTTTTGTGAAGGAGTTGCTCTCATGACTCGTCAAGTGACGCCACTGACTGGCCAATCAGTGCCATGCAGTCTGCTGACGCCACGTTTTCAGATTGACTCAGATTGCTTGGAACCCCAGTGGAGTACTAAACAGTACCTGGTACCTGGTACTACCAGTTAATGGAAAACTAAGCAAAGCTGTGCTGAGTAGCTACTTGTGGAAAAGGCCTATCATTTTAAATACCACAGCCTACTTGAGTATTGTATGCATCCTTTTATAGTCTACCCATCTGATGGATACTTCCAGCAGGACACCATGCCATGTCAAAAAGCAAAAAAACCATCTCAAATTATTTCTTGAGCACAACAGTGAGTTCAGTTTACTTAAATTGCTGCATGATGATATAATGTCAGTATGGACAAAAATCTCACAGAAATGTTCCCAACTGTTATTGGCTAGAGGTATTATATTTTTATAATAATTAAGGCAGTTCTGAAGTCCTAGCTGTGGACCATCCCGGCTACCATAGTCACCTTGACACTGTCACGGACCGGCTCTGGGGACTCGGGGTCCGTGAGCAGTGGGGACTATGACGTTATTATTATTATTATTATTATTATTATTATTATTATTATTATTATTATTATTATTATTAT
>NW_005187551.1:660069-694217 GCF_000239375.1 Pundamilia nyererei | reverse complement strand
CATCTGTATGTAGGCATGTGTGTGTGTTGCCTCTTTTCTGTGGCCAAGTTACAGGCACCTTCAGCCCTGGGGGCGTGGCCTGGCTTGAGGACTGGCCACACCCGAAGTCCTTGCCACACACCTGCTCCTCATCTGGGCTCGTCGGGGGAGCTATTTAGAAGAGCGATGGAGCTTCCACCGATGCTGGCTTATTGCGTTTGACTTCACGTCAGTCTTATAGCATAGTCAGAAAGTCTGTGAGTGTATGCTTGCCGGGATAAGGTGTGTTAAAGGCTGCCTCTATTGTTTTTCCTCATGAGGAATGTGGGACGAGACGGTGAGCACGGGGAGTGCAGACACACTGGAGCAGAGGAGACACTGGAGCAGAGAGCACTACACTGGGACTTTTGGGAAGAAGACACGACACGGGAGTCTGGGACACTAGGGGATTTATTGTTGCTTGCTTTCACCACCTTGTAAATAAACGCACTGCTTATACACAGAGCACCGTGCCTGGATCCTCCTTTCCCCACCTCCCCATGGTCTGCCAGCCAGACCGTGACAGACAGGTCGCCATTCTCTCGCAGAGGTGCACTCACATTCACACGCATTGGCAATTTAGAATCATCAATTAAAGTTGCATGCCTTTGGACTGTATAAGGAAGCCAGAATCCCAGGAAGAACCCACGCAAACACAGTGAAAACATGCAAACTCCACACAGAAAGGTTATTGGCAAATTTCACTTCACACCAGCCTTGGCATTGCTATGGGGGTTGCAGTTATCCTGTTATTGTACAATCTGCTCTTGAAATATCTATGTCTTTGAACAACTAGTATAGAATGTACAGAAATTAATGTACAGAGATTAACCAAACACAAATCCAAAAAATAGCTTTATAAAAATAACATCAGGATTAGCTTTGTTTTTAAACGCTGTGTCACCTGGCACTACAGGCTGAGGTCTCCTCTTATGCAGGTTAGGTTAGGGTCTTGATAGTTTCATAATTTTAGAGCAGGTACTTCCAAAAATAATATCAAACTTATGAACAGAGCTTACAGCAAAAAATGGGCTTGCATGGATTACCACAGTGGCCAGCTTCAGTAGAGAATAAGACCCGAGCCCCAAAGCCATCTCTCCATCACTCCCCCCTCCCATCTCTGCTGAACCAGTGCTGTCTGTCTCCCTGAGCTGTCAATAGAGCTGATGGCCCTTTTAGACACTTATCAATATTTAACCAGCCTCCCCCATTGACTCAGCAATTACTGCCTAATTGATCCGGGATTGATTATCATTTGCACCATAACAGCAGTGCTAGTCAGAGGCAAGAGATGATAAAAATCCTTAGTGTAAAATTAATTAACCTTTTTATGCAACCAGTGTGTGTGTGTGTGTGTGTGTGTCTGTGTGTGCATGCGTGTGTGTAAAGAATGAAAAGGGACTGTACTATATGAAGGTGGGTGCAAACTTCCATAGCTTATCTCAGCTGCTTCCAGTGAGACATCCTCTTGTTGACAACAATGAAAAGATGGCTGCAGATATGTTTTCTCCCTCAGGCTTTCTTCACAACACTGAAACAGAAATCCAAATTTAATGACAAAATCTTGTTAGCTTATTAAAAGAGAAATCCTGCTGTCACTGTGTAATAGAACGTCATAAGGCTTGAGCATTGTACAACAAAAGAAGTTCAGAGATATTTAACCAGAAACTACTAATTTCTTTGGTAACTTAAAGCTTCTTTTCCTATACAGATTCAACTGAAAAGGTTAAGATGTTGTGGTGTTTTTGGTCGACTAGTACAAGCCCAAACAGTATTGTTTTTAGTGCTTATGCTGTTGGCAAAGTGATGTACTTAATCACAGTGAGAAAAGTATAAATAGGGTTGGCAGATATTGTTTATTTGCTAAAACAAAAAGAGGGGTGGGGGGGGCTTCCACTATAAATCCACTTTTGTGGCTATAAATGAGATATTGTTATTGTGAAATTAAAATGACAGGATAGGATGCTTGGATCAGATATTTTCTTATGGTACTCTAGGTGTATAAAGGTTTTAAGACAGATCACTTTAGCCTGCTGCTAGGTGACTGCCAAGGAACCTTATTGGGTCTTACATATTTCATGCATAACCTCAGTTTTGTAGATAGCAATTTGATGTTTTTGTTTCAAACTAAAAAACAGTAATGCAACACTGTGCGTTGCTAAAAACTGGTCATTTCAGCCTATTACTAGGTTGTTGCTAGGCAATGTGACAACTATATGTGACAATTATATCTGCTATAGATAAGAACCTTTAACGCCTAAGATTAACTCCTGGTGGTGTATGAGTTGGAAGTTGTAAATTGTATTATAGTAAGATGAGACAGGAACATTAATTTCTTTTTCAGCACTTTAAATAATGACAACCTGTTAGGTAACCATTTTTGTCTTTTAAATACATGCTACTCAAGGAATGTAGAAAAAAAATCAATCCAACTCATATAGAACCTAACATGTTACATTAATGCAAGCTGTTAAATTAGCATATCTGTAATTTACAGTTCTCAGGTCATACCTACTCTTAAAGGTTGACAGAGCTCTTTGCTTTATCCTTAACTTGTCTTTTCAATGTAAACTGCCACTGCATACAATGAGCAACAACCCAAATGAAGCCTCTGATCACGTTTGCCCTAGCTAACCAGTGTCAACTATTAGCTTGAAAAAGACAGTCAACTGTTACACAAATGAAGAAACTTGACAAGCGAGGCAACTAACAATAAATCACCCTTCAATTACACTGCAGTTGTTCCAAGCTTAACTTGTAATCCTCTGACTACAATACTATATACAAAAAAAAGCAACTGTATCACCCAATGAGCTAATTAGCCGTTAATAAGCACCAAATTAAAACGGAAGTGGCCATTGCTTATGTCAGGGCAGCACTTACACAACCAGGGAAAAATTGCTCATTTATTACTTACACATTTATAGAGCATAACATCTTGTTCACTTACTTTCACTGAGCAGGAAACATAAAGTAAAGTTCTCCTCAAACTTTACTGGCAGCTGGGCTCAGGATGAGGAGATGACTTGTTGAAGCTTTGCCTTCAGTAGACATTTTAACCTATCACAGCAAGAAAAGCACAGGAGGAAATAATCAAATTAATTATACCTCAAGTACAATTGGATGTGCAATAGCATGTGTAGCTAAATGCATTTGGTGTATTCTGCAAAAAAGGTGGGGGAAAGTATTTCATTTATTCAATTAATTTGGGGCACAGTTTTATTAAATTATCCCTTTTCAATCCTGATGAGCCATTGTTTTCATACCATATTCGTGAGTCTCCCGTGGGCATTGCACAACCATCACTCATGGGTGAACTCCCTCACGGTGCCTCCTAACCTAACCACGTGTAAAGGTGTCTGTGGAATGCCATCTTGTTATCTGGTGAAACCTCTATTTGTGGTCTCAGTTTTGAGGGCAGTAGTAAAATGCTACTGTCTTATGCTGTCCTCAATTCCCCGATGCTCCAGTATATCTTAATTCACAGACTTTTCAATAGACTTCTTTTATTACACTGCTGTCCTAAGGCCAATTTGGGATTTTGCAGAATAGAGACTTGTTTAAGGTTTTCCCCACCTTGTGCCCCATTACAGCTGGGATCCAGCTCCTGTGACTCCAAATTGGCTAAATGCAAGGAAACGGATGTATGAATGGTTTATCTCCAACATAAGTGTCAATCCTAAATTAGCAATAGAGAAAATCACTTAAAAATTGTTTCACAAAAAGAACACTATTACCACTCATGAACTGGGCTGTTTTACAGAATAAGACATTGCTTTACTAGTAAGTGTCCAAAAACTAACAAGAGGCAGCAGAATGTCTTCAGTGCAAGCCCAGATGAAGTACAGGTATATATTTATCCACAGGACTCCACAAGGTTAGGAACAAAGTGAGTGCTATGTGTTGCCCCTCGTTGAACATGACAGCTTAGTAGAAGAGGGTGGTTGTGAGGACCAATACAGGTCATTAGCCTGCTGAAATACCTCTGGCTTAATTTATTTCTGAAGTGATTATGACTGCATGATAGGCTAATTACGAACTCTGCTTAACATTTTACAGAGACTGTTTGTAAAGCATTAGCTTCAACTGATTAAGTGGAATCCTTGATGAGCGCTCGCCTGTGTGTTTGACAGGAGAATTTGCACTACAGCTGCATGGAAATTCTGCATTTAGGAATTTCCTTGAAAGACGAACAGTCAAATGCGCATGATTCTGTTTACATGAAATTATTCTGCTGCATGAGGCAAATACAAACAGTTCTTCTTCACAAAATAATCAGCCATTTTGTCAAAAAACTGGAATCTGCTGTCAAAAAATGAAAGGATTTTCTTGATGTTATTTTGCTCTTTGTATCATACTTTGTCTTCAACCTTTTCTACTTAACCTATCTGCTTACACTGATTTGATTTTGTCCATTTTACCATCTCCCTCATCCTCCATCGCCGTCTTTTCCTTCCATCTTCCTACTGTCCACTTATCCGATTCTTAAAAGTCATCCCAGGTTAGGCGGAATGTCACATCACTCAAGTGTGGCCTCTGGGGCAGCTCTTGTTATTTTAAGGGGTCATGTACATTTATCCAAGCAATGAATAAAGAAGCACTCAGAGGCCCGAAGAGCCATGAATGAAAGGATGGAAAACATTTACCTTGGAGGAGCATACTTGGAGCCTTTCCAAAGGTCACAGGTCAAAGATCATTTGCCACGTGTCACTGGCTAACTTTAGGCCCGGCTTAGTAGCCCATGAACTCCTGGTCGTTGAGAGGAAATATGGCAGTATACTGCAAATTTCACTGTCCATGTATAAATGTTACCACCACAAAGAACCTCTGAAACATAAGTGAGCAGCACACTGAAAGTCACATTAATGAGGTTCCTTTAGGGTCAACAGCTCCTTAAGGTGGTCTGACACCTATTCAATTAATAACCATGACTTATAAATGCAGGGTGTTTGAGTCCTTGTGTTTGTTATATATTTTGATTTTTAAAAGTTAAAGTATGTAAACATGTTAATTAACTCAAGAGATATTCTTATGTGCACACAGGGGGGAAAAGTCTATTTTAGGCTTTTTTTCTATTAGCCGCTGCCTGGAATGCTTGCAGTGGGTGCAGTGCTCATTAAGCAGTGATATAAAGCACAATCTCATAATGACTAAAGATCTGTTGTCTGGTAAGCACTAACAAAACGATTGATTCGTAAGCAGAGGAAGAGAGGAGGCCAGGAGGAAAGGGAGAAATTATAATGAGAGTGTGAGAGAGGGAGGGAGAAAGAGGCATTTAGTTGGCAGACAGTTTCCTGATTCAGCCAGGCTGGAGAGCAGGGGTAGCTGTCTTCTTCCATGTACCTCATCTATCACTGCCTACTTCTAGGAGACTCACCCATTTCCACTACCACACACAGATGGAAGGGAGGGAGAATTCAATCTTTCCCTGCCTCACAGTCATCTGCAGAAATGCATTCGTTCACCCTTCGCGGCAGGGCCACAAAACCTGCCAATAATCGTCCACCGGGGCGGGAAAGAATGACTGCAGGTAACTAAGCTTTTCTCACGTGATCTTTTTCCAATCTGTAAAGTCCCACCAGTAGATTAGGAACAAGTGGAAACCCGATTTGAAAATTGCACTGGCCTTTGAAAGCAGGGGTCCTGTGGCACTTGTGGAACACACATATGCACCATATCATTCAAGAGCTGAGAACCTTCCTTTTCAGGAAAATTTATCGATAACATTTTCCCAGAATTTAGTGTGAGGGCAGGCTAAACCAGTGCCGACCACAATGCTTACCTGCAGTATGGTGATATGCCAACCCTGCCTCTTTAAACATGCAGCAGAAAGTAAGCAATATTATCATTCATTTTGAGTTGTGCTACTCTGTAGTTTTTATGGAAGACAAACTCCACAACAAAGTGGAAACAACACAATCTTACACAAAGTATAAGTACTGCTATAAAGGCGATATGACTAACACTAGTGAGAAATCATATCTGTGCACGTCTGGTGGAAAAGAGAAGCATCAAAAGTATTTATTTTTAGTCATTTATTTGTTCTTTGGAATGTTAAAGAATATTTTTTGTAAGAGATTCTGTTAAACTGCAAATTCTCCATTTTTATCACCAGCTACCTGCTATTCTCTCTGCCACTGAGCACTGAACAAGAAGCAAGACATTGTGGCGTAATATTATAATATGGTGTTTAGAGCACAAGTGCATCCTTTCAAACATCTGGGCATGGAAGGTCACATGTGTGCTAGAAACTGGGGAAAGCATGGTCCCAGAAGACGTGTTAATATCAGCTGTTTCATGGTAATTTAATGTCACGCTGAGAGACATTTATTATCTTAGTCTACCTAACTGTTGGTCTAAAATGCTATCTGTGGAAATATCATCAAGAGAAAAACGGAGCAGGCCCTCAGGGGACTGCCTCGATGGCAATAAACTGTTTTGTTCAGGATGTAATTTATTTATTTCATGTTTATGCGTACATACATTTCCGATGTTGGTGCAAGCTGTTATGCCGACATCTGCTCCGCATCGGAATATTATTTATAAGGAAATTCCATATTAATATGCAGTCTGGCTCTCCCCTTGAATACAACAGGCTCATCATCAGACTGACGGGCTAAGAAATGCTTCCACGCTGAGCACCTTCAAACATAGAGACGACCTTTTCACCAGAACTATCTACATCAGGTCAGAACAAGGGGACGATGATCACAGCGTCTCAAATAAAACTATCTCCCTCTGGTGAATGCCAACACACGTTTGCTGACGTCCAGACTCTTCCTTTCCCCCCCTCTCGTTGCTCATCGCTCTTTCTTAGTTATTTGCATAATCCCTGTGACTCTCTGATTAATAACTCCTGATTTGCATATCTATGCTGAAATTTAGGACAGACATTCACACAGTAAATACAGTCCAGCAAAAAAAAAAAAAAAAAAAACATAATAAAGTAAAATATACTGCCAAATGTGAGGGTTTTTTATGGGATCTTCAGGGAGATGGACAAATGTAGAATGCTCTCATCTTATAACATGCACAAATGTCCAGGCATGCATGCACAGACACACATATTTTAAAGTGTGCTTTCTAACTTCACCTACATGTCTCCTCTCTGGTCCTTGTCCCAGACACATATAGGAGGGCAGACTTAACTACTCCAGCAGTTCCTTGCAGCAGAGGAAGATACAACACCCCAAAAATGACCAAGGCATCCAAACAGACTCTGATTAAACCATTTTGACCACTGAAGGCAGATTAGGCGTTACACTTGTATTTGCTTCAACAGTGCCCCCCAGTGGGTGAAAAAAACGGCTCATCTTCATTTCTGCTTGATTTACCATCAGATCACTGCACTCTGCAGATATCATCAACAAGTTAAAAGTCCATTAACAGTGCACTTATTGCATCACAACAGCAAATAAACTGAATATTTCCATAAATCCAACATTTTCAAACAAGACATTTATCTTTGGTTGATTTATTTACTGAAATAGGCAAAAAAAACGTATTCACATTTAAAATGATTTGGCGTCTGTGTATTAAAAAAAGACATATCCCATGAGTTCTTCTGATTCGTGCCATTATGTTCATGTTTATGTCACAGCCTGATGAATATTTTCTGAAAACTTTACTATTATTTCACTGCCATCTGAAAATACCCATCATTTAACACATTTAATTATATAAATACATTTGATGGAACTATAATTACTCCAGTTTTCATAATGAACATTTTAATAAGAGGTTTACAAGTCTCTACAGAAGTGGCTATAAACAACGAATGTATGACTGGGCGGGTCTAGTTTTCAAGTATCTGAATCCTTCTATACTAAGGTGTTTTAGGGATTTGTGATGAAAGCAAGAAACTTTTGAGATTTTGTTTTATGAGCAAAACACTGAGTGTCTCACCACATGTCTGGCGGATGAGTGAGTTGTGCACACACCTTTGCACGCAAACAAATTCTCGCTGTCCCTGGGAGACCAAAGGCTGGAAATGACAAGCCTGCAATGAGGTAATGACATTTCCTCCTGCGTAATGTGGCCAAAGGCATCTCTTTCTCTCTTGGGCGACCCGACGGAGATATCTGGCCAGCTCCTGTGACAAGCCCTGCTCTAATCGGCAGGTACAGCTTTCACTGCAGCTCAGGACCGAGCCACAGAGTAGCAGCTAAATAATTGAACAGGTGCAATATGTTAAGGCAGGGCGGGGGAGGTTTGGTAGTGTGTGGGGTGTGGGAGGGGTCAACCAAAATGTCTGCAGTGTCCTATGCTTGGGGTAAAATTCATCAAGTGTTGGTTTGGGGAAAATGTCAGAGTACTTGCCTCATCCTGTTTGGTCCACAAACATGCTCCCGTCCACTTTATTCCCCCAAGGGCATTAGCTGTCAGCAGCTATTCTTTTTTTATTTTATTTTTTTAGCTTTCAATTCTCAGATTCTCCAACACATTGTCCCTTCATACCAGATGTTGGTAAAACACATGATTTATTATCACGTCTTTTTGCTTTCAGTTCTTATATCAGGTGTTCAGGTTGCCATGACAAAAAATTGGGATGTCATGCTAGCATTTCACCCTGATCTTGCCTCATGCGAGCAACGACTTCTTGGCCATACTGATTTCTGATTTCATGGAAAAGGTTGTCAGCGGTGGGAAGTGAGGGGGAATAAGTGTGGTGTTGTGTGTGTGTGTCAGGTTGACTGACCTTGGGAGACTGTCCCTGTGCAGGGTATAGGGAGAGGGAGGAATGGATTCAGCTGAAGCAGGTACATAGTCTCCCAGCCACACATGGCAAGTGCCACAGCTGCAGTCAGCTGAAACAGAAGTGGCCTCTTTGTGAAGGCAAGGCGCTGCCCTCTGACACAAACAACAACAGTCCAGTGTACAAGTTTGGGTACATGAGCAGACAGTATATTAGTTAAAAGGTTCAAATATAAAAGGCTCAGGAAACTTAAAAGAGGCTTAGTCAAAGGGAAGAATGATAAAATGACTAAAACTAAAAGAATTTAATAAGGTAAAATTTCATTTCCTATGGCCCACTTTATACTTGCCCTGTTTCCAGCCTGTAACTATGTCATATTTACAGATGTATGGCAAACTAACCTAGCAATTAATCTATGTACAGGCAGCTTTTTCTTTAGTCTGTCCTAATTTATTATCATTAATTACCATGACAAGCTGCTGTGTTTATATAAAACAAACCGGTGGCGGATGAGAGCTGCTAAAAAGTGAACTTTCATGTGTCTAATGGGTGGTTTGATAAAAGAGTTTTTCAACTCCAACAAGTGTCTAGTATTTCAACTACTAACAAAAAAGTCATATTACTCTTACCTTCATGTCTGCATTATCAAGCATATGGTTGAAAAAAAAATGTGTAAGCTGAATTTGTTTGTAATACGTACTATATATTGTTCCTAAATACATTTTATAGTTTGCACACATCCAGCTGAACATGCATACAAAGGGAGTTTACATGCACTCATCATGGGCATGAACGTCATGGTAATTTTGGGCTTTTAATCATTTCTTTCAACTGTTTGAACTTTTCCCAGTAATTTGAATGACTGTGAGTTTACATCTTATATGACTTGAAAAAAAGTGTGAATTTATGTTGGATTTTCTCAAATCTTCACATCAAAATTAAATATATAAGCTTAAATACAAACATACACCCCACCTTGATGTTAGCCTGTTCTATTCATTACAAAACCAGCTGTGATGTGTTGTGTGCTTGGGATCACTGGCCTGCATCCAATAGTTTCAATCCTCTAGCTGTTGATTTGAGGAAATGTTTAAGAATTTGAAGGTAGGCCATATTCTTCATTATGCTATCCACATTGCGCAAAGTACACCATGATCTCAGAGCATCATGGTACCACCACCATGCTTTACAGTCGGTACGGTGTTTTTAGGTTTGAAACCCTCACATTCATTCCTCCAAACATACACATTGTCGTTGTGGTCAATTTTTGTTGACAAAGGCATTTGATTTGTCCATGTAGGGAGCTGAAATTTCAGTAAGCAGGGCCTTCTTTCTTGGTCAGTGCACTCTTTCTCCATGGTTACATAAACTCATTTCACTGTGAACAGGGGCTCTGGTGTTGCAGCAGATTCCAGTTCATGCTGGGCTTGAGACCCGGTTGTTCCTGCGTTGTCCTCGAACATCCTAACCAATTTCCTCTCATTAGAGGGTGACAGGTCTTCTTCCAGATGCTGGCAAAGTGGGACACATCTGAATAACTTGTACTTATGTACAGTTGTTTGAATTGGAATCTGCAGTTATTTAGAAATGGATCTAAGATACTTTCCAACTTTTTGTATGTAAAACTTAATATTCAGGCATGTAGTTTAAAATTTGCCAAAAGCCTTTGACCATTATTTAAAGAATAAGCCTTTGCAAATGAATGATTCTTTTTTATACACCCTGAATTTTGGGCAGTATGACAGAGTCCATCATCTTTTGCTTCCTCTTCCTACACTCTTGATGTGTAATATGAATTGGTTAATGTAACGATTCAGACTTCATCACCTAAGTGTTGGGAATTAAGTTTTGGTGGGAGCAGCTTGAGTAAGGCTTTGAATCACACATTCAGCATTCATAAAGTTTCAGTGGGACTCCTTAAAAAATAATTATGTGTCAAAGTCTTCTATGGAAGCTTTCACTCTTATAAGTTTGACTGTGCCAATCAATCAAATTGGCGTTTTAGGAGAATAATATGTGTTTTCTCTCAAGAATGCCCGTCAAAGAGGTATTGTGGTTGAAACCTCTTCTGGACCCACAAAGGTGTCACAGTAAGCAAGGGTTGTCAGAGGCTTGTCACTGCTGGGTGGTTTGAAAGCATGAAAAATGCCCTCTCTGGGGATGGAAGGACAAGTGCTGAGGAAAGAGGGAATGTGTTGGTGTGTGTGTGCATGTGTGAAGACCTTAACTTGATTTAGCCTGTTGCATCAACCCTTGTCAATCCTCTAGACAATAGGTCTCCATCCATGCAGCGGACCTTTTTCACCTTCAAGGGTGATGGCTATATTATTCAGCTTGACAAGCACTGCCACAGAGAGATCAAAATCTTTGCCTAATTGAATGCTGACAGTTTAAGTTCACTCACACTCAGGGCTATATGGAGACTGATTATTTGACTGAATCGGATTATTATGGGGTAAAGATTCCATCAAAAAGTAATTTTGGCATTCAGCATTGCTCACTCTGACAGCAAAGCACCTTTGACACAGCTGACAGCTATGTCCTAAAAACAATATCCATCTCACAGAAGATTTATCCTGGGTGCCATCTACATTTTTCAGTGGCTTCGCTTCAAATAGATGACTGGTAACAATTTCTGGGTTTTAAACATTTATATGTAAACACTGCCCAACAATCATTAAATGTACCGTGTACTCTTCCTGTGCCACATACTCTTGGAATACTGTTGAGTTCAGCTACACTCCAACAAATTCAGTTTCAATCAATTTTTGAATGTATTTTTGTCTATCAGCCGGTATTGATGCTTCTGAATTAGTACAATCTGTGTGACTATAATTGATTATTCTGACTCTGCTATGTTTGTTCGACAACGTCAGTGGATAAGCCGCTGTGTTTGTACATGCTGTAAAAGCTTCCACCCGCAAAATCTCATACGTCCAACTTGGAATTATGATACCATGACTGAATGCAGCAGTCCCAGGCAGCAAATCTTCAGCTAATACAGCTCAAAATAGCAAGTCTGCAGTCAGTACGTGGATGCATTATAGTATATGATAAAGAAAAAGTTGGTAACAGGTTTAGCTGCAAACTAAAGGTAACAGCATCATTGACGTAGGGGATTTTATTAAAATAACAAATGACCTTAACAACCAGTCCTTTAGAACTGAGTCAGTTCTGTTAAATTTAAACTAGTCACATTAATGCAACTCCTCTGTATTTTCTTACATACTTACTCACAGTGGTTTTTAAACTACAATATCTCCCGAACCACAAAATATTTTTTTGGTACAGTAAGGGTTATCTGTTATTAGTCTGGGTGCCGTGCTCCTCCTGATGACGCATTCTTAATTAATTTCTTTGCCCCCCGCAGATTTCATTTTAATCCATTATTTGTTATCACAAACAGCTGCTCCTTTTATAAGATATCTGAACTGGAGCCCAAACAATAAATCGGTCCACACTGGTCTATCACAGATATGACTGACAGCATGTAAGCATCTGATAAGTAGTGTATAAGGTGTATGATATAAAAACTGTCAAAGAACAATATGGCTGGGGTAATTCATCCCAGTCTGTATTAGCATCGGCCCCAAACACTCGAGTATGTGTCAGGCTCTAGTGCAGCCATTCTCACTGCAACTTTTGAAACGTAAATTTGGCCTTTTAGGATACATCTATATGCACCATCTTTACGCAGCATAAGTATTATTTAGCTTATAAAAAACCCAGAGCAAACAATACAATCTGATTCTGAAATTCTGAGCAGAGAATGAAAGCTAATTAATTATAATATAGTTATTGTGTACCAAAAGACAATGTAATCTAAAAAGGAAATCATCGTCCTTGAGCTAAACGTCCTATTTTGGTGTGCTTCTTTTTTCATGTCAGTTGTGATAAGAGACAAGTAGAATGGATTATGCTTTTCCGGGGTCTCTGGGGATTGGCTTGGCTCTGGTTAGAATTCATTTAGTCAGATAGCCTCTGTGGATTATCCCTGTTTTTCAAAAGCTTGCATTTCTGACAGGTCATTATTGTACATCACACTGGGACCTACTGCAGAGAGCATCACACAGAAAGCCCCACCAAGCAGCTGAAGTTCTGTTCTGTACAGCAGGTTCTATGTGCCCACATATTTTAGAATATGCAAATAAATAAATAAAACTTGCTCATCTGATACTCTGAAAGTTTAGTGGTGGACCTCATAGATCCTGTGCTCTGGCTCTTTATCATCAGTAGTGTTGGTATACATAACCGGGGTCATGGAGAGGACTCATATGTACAAGCAATGAAGAGAATGTCTGGTGGGAAGACCTGAAGTCTTCATTTAAATAATGGAGATAGGAGTTGGTATTGACACCTCTGTATTTCATGCATATGAAAGACAAAAGTGTCAATGTACTTGCATAAACATGCTTTCAGTACTAGCAATTAATAAAGATAAGCAGGTAATTCTAGGGTTGCTGTCAATGAATCTAAATGAAATTGAAAGAAATGCACTATTAAGTGTCAATAGATGCTACAATCACACATTCTGCTTTCTGCAATGGTCACAGAAAACAGAAAAAAAATCTTTGTGCTGCAGATACACCTATTTTATTTTATTTTATTTTTACTGTTTTTGATAATATGAGAAACCAGCTATGAAACATTTGTTTGTTTGTTTTACTGAAATGAAAAACATTAGATACACAGAAAACAATTTCTGGGCTAACATCTACCGAATAATCATGTCTGAGCAGTGTTTAGTCTATGATCCATTGAGTGCCCAGAAACATGAATATATTGGGCAATAAATAATATCTCATACTGAAACTTTATGAAATGGCGCCTCTGAGAATCAGCCAAATGGGAATGTGTTTACTTTTCTGCAAAATGAATCGCCATTACCCCTGGAGAGGCAGGCAAGAGGGGCTTGAAATTCAGCCAAACATGACTCCACTTGACCTCTAATAAACACAAATGATTGAGGCTCTGACAAAGACCTGACCTGGCTGTCTGACAGTTGACTGACAGTTGGACTTTGCTGGAGAGTATGCTTTATCTCCCCAAACTGAGGCAGGCTCAAGAACAAGAGCAGACGGCTCATCATATCCCCTAAGAAATATGCAACTGGTCCTCAACATACAGTGCCTTGGTTTGCTGGCTTAACTCCTAAATTTAAAAAAAATGTGCAAAAATAATAATAATAGGAATTTCTGTGCAGGTTCAATGGTATTTCATATGAATAAGGCCTCGCAATCTGCCATAGTAGTGTTAACAAGTGACCTGACAACCATTAATGAGAATTAGAAGAAAATTTCCAGTACCACACACAGCTAATATTCACAGCTAATTAGTGAGTGTTAGCTGCCTGTCTATCAAAACCGTGACAACAGAGAAGAATTACAAAGAGCTGCTATGGGAATGAGTGGATATCTAGATGGGATTAATGTAAACAAGTGAGAAATTGTTTATGATGAGGTTGCTGCCCGTCGAGGGACCGTTCCTGGAGTGTGGCTCAAAGAATTAAGCAGCGAGGAACTATACTGTCCCACTGAAAATGTGTCACTGAGTACACATCCAGGAACCAGGGCGCCTGTTGAATGCTAAAACGAGTAAAGACAGTCAACCAGCAACTCGGCAAGGTCACTGTTTCTGAATCTTCCTTGTAATTATTCTTGATACAAGGATTAATATCTAATTCCAAGCGAAGGCCTGGATGACTCTTTTGTTATTAACTTTGGTACAGTGGGGGAACCTTACAGGATTATTTCAATTCAGTGATTACTTTGGGCGTAGCAGCTGATTGCAGACTGTGCTGGTAGGTTTACTCACCACATTGATTTCCTTGCCAATATTGAGGGTAGAGCTCCCAAGACATATCACCCTGGTCTCTCTACTATACTTTCTGTAAATCTTATTAGAGATGGAAGCTGATAGAAGCGCCTTCCCTGCACGATACTGAGAAGAGTACAAGGTTAAAGAAAGAGACAAGTTTGACTGAGGTTGAAAAGATGTTGTCTCCAACTTACAGTGCTTCTGTCATAAAAGAGATTAACACACGTGTGTGTTTACTGCGGGAATGCCTGCCTGCCTTTCTTCTGCTGAATGATAGTGAATTTCTGTACTGCTTATGTAGCCCAGAATGTATGTTATAGTGAGTGTCACTGAAAAATATTTAAAAGTTACATTAACAGCAAATTTGTTCCCCCTGCATCAGCCATCATTTATGCAAATATTGAAAGGTACTATAATTTGTTGCACACGTTATTATCGATAATACCTATTTTTGTTCCCTTTGTTTGAGTCCTTTGTTCCACACTGTTTGGATGTTTACAGGAATAATACCCATATCTCCACCAATATCCATTACCGTTTACAAAGGGACAGGAAAACAATCCCGCCAATCCAACATGGCTAATTAAAAAAAAAGACTTGATATGACAAATGCATTTATACGCTTTTTTTCTGGAAGTCAAGCAAACATGCTAACACAGAGAAAAGACCCATTACTGTAGGTCATAAATGTAAATATAGCTATGTCAAGTCAGTGAGAAGGCAGGAAACCATGCAGTCATAAACATTTTTACAAGCCAATGATATGCAGCAACTGTTTATGTCAGCTTATTCTGCTGTTGTCCTGTAGCTGTTAGCAGTTAAGACAAGTGCAGAACAATTATGTGCATAAATAACTACAAATATCTGGAAACGGCTACCGATAACCAGAAATTCTTAGAATAGTGAGATGCATTAATGTAGACAGGATCTTGATGGTATTGCCCTATAAATCCTGCATCGATGTCAGGAAATGAATCAGTGTGTTTCTCCATAATCTGATGGTTTGGTAATCTCAGTGTTGCAATCAAATTTCCTGTAAGGGATCATAATAAAGATTGAGCTTTAGTCCCACTTACTGTGAAAGTAACTGGCTTCTACATACTGCACATACTATGCTTGTTACACTTTTTTTTCATAACGAGCTATAGCTTTCACTATAACTACTCCCTCCCAAGGACGGAGTGCGTGATACACAAATAAACCCCACACACATGCATACACACAAACACACACACACACCCCTACGAAAAGTTGCTGAGTCAGACCCCTGTTGGGTGTTAGCTAATGATACCAGCTCACGGTAGATGGATAGCCAGGCGGCGTTTCACTTTAGAGGCGAAGGCCAGCTTAGCCGCATTAAAAGCACAACAGTGTCGCCATAGCACTGTTTGGCATGCTGCTCGGCCTCTGTGTGTTACTCACATAGAGTCACCCGGGGAATACTTTCCACCTCTACTGATCACCGGCCCGCACCTCCTGGCCCTGAGAAATCAACAGCCAGGATTTATAGATTTACCTTAGATTGGCTGTCCCGCATTTGTACCCCCATAAATACTTTTACAGCTTTGCTAATGCCACTGTTGGGAATAAACAAGGTTACAGCGGACAAGATGAGGCTGAGATTTAGTTGGCAACTCGGACAGCGCAGGGCAGAGCAATGAGGAAAGAGGTGTTATGTCAGAAAAAAAAGGAGGCAGCTCACATTGGGGATGAGCAGTTTATAGCATGCAGTCTGCACTTTTACATACCGACAGAGGCTTTATAGGGCTATGCAATAACCAGCCGAGAGCTTACGTTCACTGCATAACTTCAGAATGAAGTTCTTGCGTTCTTTGGAAAAGCTGAGCCATTATTAGCTATTTTTTTCTGTCACTCATCATATAAAAAAGAAGAAGTCCATCCATAAGGTTCCGAACATAAACAAGCTAAATATGCAATTAAGATGAATAAATAAGCTTCTTGGCATAAATAAAACTGATGACCTTGGTTGTACTTCTCATCAAAGACATTATAGATTAATTATTCAAGCACATTACTTCACTTCAGTTTTAAATGCTACTCATTCGGACAACTTCATGAAATTTGCAAGGATTAAAAGCATGAAATATGAATGGTCAAGCCATCGCTCTCTTCATAATGAATTAGCATACCTTAGAATTGACACGTTCACTCTTGGAAAGACTTGTAAGACTGATGACATACATAGACTCTTGAGTTGACTAAGCAGTGCGTGCCTTCCTGCTATTTGCTCCGTCAAAGTCAGCAAAAGCTCACGGTTAAGTTGATCGAGGCAGGAAGAAAATTCAATGATGGACATCAATTGTTTATAATGGTTTCGGTTCAAAAAGAGGTCAAGAGGGACAAAGTGATTAATGCAGCTCGGCAGACAGCTTGTTCTGTCTGCATAGATTTAATTCTGAAAATATAAACATGATAGACTAAAAAATAAGCAGTTAGAAAACATTAAAGGTCAAACAAACCTGCTGTGAAATAGAAATACAATGACAAAATGATGGAAACACATAAAACCCATGACCCTTTCAGTAAGGGCATTTGGTGGCTGTGTTATGCTGTCAGGAGCATTTCACTGGAATTTTTTGGGCCCACTTGTCTTCTTGAACAGAAGGGCCATTGCAAACCAAGACATGTGTGCTCTGAACAACTATTTCTATCTTCCAGAGCCACATTTTTACCCTGATGAGAAAGTGACCTCTTCAAGACTGACAATGCCTTCATTCACAGGGCATCAGGGGTCACTGATGGTGCTGATGGTTTGATGAGCAACTACGAAGCTACTGCAGTTAGCACAGCTCAGCATGAAGATTAGGTACGGTAAAGAGCTAGCTTGGTTATACTGAAAACTTGTAATGTTTTAAAGCCCAATAATTAGCATAATTGCCATTATAGTGTTAGCATTATATAGTGTGTATACACTTGTTTTGCACTTTATTTGAATATATGTCGTCGTCTCTGGATTGAGCGCTAGCAGTTTAACGTTTTTCTGCTAAGCATCACTTTCATCACTTCAGGACTGACAATGCCCTCATTCATCATGAGCATGAAAATGATCTGAATCAAACACTGTGGTCTTTATAATCCTTACACAAAGGCAAGTTGTTCTGTTTTGTCCCTTTAATTTGTCACCATCTTGTATGTAAAATTCCTTTTAGTGCAACATCTTGTCAGTCACCTCAAAATGAACCCTTGTGGTGCGCCAATGTAACCAGTGACTGACAGTCTGTTAGAAATGTTCTTCATGTTAAGTGAACATTCACAATGATGTTCTTTTTATTGATATGTCAGTTTATAAAGCTGGAAGCTTTCAGGGTCAAAGAAGCAGTTTTTTCTTTTAAAGAGAATACACTTTGAATGTTTTTCCACCTACACTGAATGGGTGTATATAAATCTACTGCAGAAGGCTACTTCACTTTCAAGGCAGCTGAAGGTAATACAGTCATTAAACACTGAGACCATGACGATCATAATCTCGGGGGAAGAAGCCCAGTTTAGGTAATCCCTGCTAAAGAATACAAACAAACAAACAAACAAACAAAAAAAAACCACTAGCAATTAGTGAAATAGGATTCAGCTGCTACATCTATACATTAACTATGAAGCCACTGCAGTTAGCACAGCTTAGCATGAAGATTAGGCACAGCAAAGAGCTAGCTTGGTTATACTGAAAAATAATATTGTTTTAAAGGCCAATAATTAGCATAATTACCATTATGGTGTTAGCATTATATAGTGTTATTTAATCTACAACACTGGTTTTGCACTTTATTTGATATTTGTAGTCATCTTTAGATGGCGCGCTAGCAGTTTAATGTTTTCCTGGTAAGCATCACTTTCAAATAAATATTCTGAACTTTTATTTATTTTTATTTATTATGAGCCTTATTTATTATTGCCCTTGCTGAGTCAACGCAACTGTAGATATGATTTATTGTCTGATCCTCTGTTGTGTTTGCCTGTTTCCAGAAGTGAGTAAGGGTTTGATGGGTTAACAATTCTGTCTGATATCAAGTTTCTTTTATGTCTTGTAACCTTTTGAAATGTGCATGTGTTACCTGTATCTGTATCGAGACATGTAACACTTCTTTGGTAACACTGATGTGGAATTAAATGTAGGTGTCATCTCAACTTTATGTAAGATTAATTAGCAAACTAGAAAAAAACAGCTTAGAAACCCAAAAATTGTACTGTCAAGATTTACTTTAACAATCTTTTTATGGTTATTAAGCAGTCTGTTGTTTCACAGTGCCAGAGAACCTGCAGACTGAGATCGCTGTGTATATTGGAGATGATTACAGTACTTGTGTGGACTCATAATTTCTGAAATCTACAATTTTTGCCACATAGGTGTACAGGTAAACATCTGAAACTTGACATAAAGGAAGAAGAGTGAAAACTGGAAGAGGAACAACAGAACCAAGAAAAACAAGAGATGAAGTAAAACCAGAAGAGGAATGAGCAACAGTATAACTGATGAAATTACGCTTGTTACAGCATTAGGAGGCTGGGAAAGTGGTTTGACCAATTGTGAACCAATGCATCCAATATGAGAGGGTATTTCCTACTTCAGTTTAATTTATTGAATTGGATTTATTCAATTTGTTTGCTGGAATTTGGGCAGCTCAAATTTATGATTTAGATGATTTAATATAAGCTTTTTGGTCAGTGTGGTGACGTTTGCAAAGGTAGTCTCTAAGCAGTCAGAAAAACATGTAAGTCATATTCTAAATTAGCAACATCGTGTGAAGTAAAGATGATAAACTAAGAACGAGACATCGAAATCAAAATTGCTGATGCATACCTTAGCATTTTTAAGTGTGCATACTGAGTGCAGGTTTCATGTATTTTCTATACACATCAGTTGGTGTGTGTGATGAGAGCCGCAATGAATACTGTGGGGGAAGAGGAAGGCAGAAACCTTAGGGCTGTTACACACTGTGTTGAAAAAGAAGATGCAAAGAAAAGATGACACAGAGTATGCACCACACAAGGAGACACAGCTGAGAGTTAACATCTATAAGAAACTTTAAATCAAGAATTTGCAAGTACATGCTGTAGGTGTTAGTTTTGTCTCTGCTTTGCCGTCAGCTCAGAGAAGTATCGACAACAACAGCTCATTATGTGTATCCCTGCTGCTCTTTTACCTCGTGTTTTTATTTTTGAAAATCTCAAAAAAGGATAGCACGGAGGTATAATTTTCACCAGACTGAAATGCTGCGGGTGATGTGTATTAAGGAATATTGAAGTAACTTTGATCAAGATACAGTACATCTCTATTAGAGTGTGTCGTTCGCCATTTAATTGGTTAAAACCCGACAAGTTTAACTCCCCGCATTTACTCAGGTATGTATGCAAATGAAGCTGTGGCCGATGAGAGGCCCGTGCACCCCAACAGCTCCAGGCTATGACTCGTTGGCTGTGAATTCTACAGTTATTCGCTAACGTCAATTCACTCAGGGAAGGCAATGCCTCATAATGTTGGTTCACTGTCAGGTTGAATGTTATCCAACAGCTGGTTTCCCAGTACCGATATACTGACAGAAAAATGCATGTATTCTCTTTGAACCATGCCTTTCTAAAAGTTTCCATTTAAATGCCAGCACAAATAAATCAAACTATTTTAAAATATTCTGTCTGTCTTTTTTTTGTTTTTATACATATTAATTCTAAATCGAAAATGACATTTCAGTGTCACTGGTGGCAACGCCTTATTTAATACCCCCTCCTTTGGTCCACGGTTCTTTACAGTATTGCTTCAGTTCATTAAGGTTTGGGTATTTTCATTTATGGACACATTTCAATCAGGTTTACTAAATTAAATAACGCACACTACAACATTACAAAATAGCTCTAATAAATACAAATAGCTCTAACTGTGAATATCCCAGTATATTAAACAAAATTACATATCTCTGGTTGACATTGAGGTGCATACTGCCGTACTGTACTTTGTTATTTTCTCTGTAAAGGATGTGCAGATAGTAATGTTGTGCAACTATTGCATTGTGTACGTGTGCGTTAGATGGAGGAGTTGTCCAGGAATGATTTCCTGTGTCATTCAATGTTGCATTTAGGTAATCTCAGTCTATCACAGAGCATCCTCCTATGACTGGACAGCACGTTATGGAGTGGATAGGAAGTTTTGTCCAGCATTGTCCTTATCTTGGACAACAAGGCGCCCAGGTCCTATGGCTTGATAGGCTGTCTTTGTTTTTCATTAAAACATGGAACACATGTGTACTATGCCCAAACACCTCGATTTTGGTCTCCTCTGTCCAAAGGACATTGTTCCAGAAGTTTTGTGGTTTGTTGAGATGCAATTCTGAAAACCTAAGATGTGTTGCCATGTTCATTTTAGAGACAAGGGGCTTTCTCCTGGAAACCCTCCCAAAAAGCTACACATGCTTTGTCTTTATCTAATTGTACTGCTGTGAACTTTAACATTTAACATGCTAACTGAGGCCTGTTGCTCCTGGGTTTTTTGCAATGTCTCTATGCACTGCAGTCTGACCTTGAGGCCAGTTTTCTGTGACATTCATTCCTGAGAAGTTATATGACATTTTGTTAAAACATGCTTGAACGGCTGAATCCAGACTAGCAAACTTCAAAAACGTGTAGATTATATCCACAATAGAGTGCATGCTGTATCTACTCAATAAACAATAAATCTAATTTTGTGTTAATGCACAATTGCATTAAAACTATTTTACTAAATATGGTTAAAACACTGACAGACAATATAAATATATTTTTGGGATAAATTCGACTTTTGATTCCACCCTGTAAAATTGTTGATGA
The DNA here is from genome assembly GCF_000239375.1 of Pundamilia nyererei. Classification (NCBI taxonomy): domain Eukaryota; kingdom Metazoa; phylum Chordata; class Actinopteri; order Cichliformes; family Cichlidae; genus Pundamilia; species Pundamilia nyererei. The sequence goes on along the minus strand of NW_005187551.1, from coordinate 672,874 downwards.
ATTACAGTTTTTTCATAGACTTCATACAATTTCTCCACCATGAAGTACAAAACTAATTGATGAGAAAAATGCTTTTTGGCTTCACTTTAAGCCAGCAAAGTGCTGATTGTGGACATTTCTTTAATTTTCCTCTGTCATTAGTAAGACACATAATTTTTTGATAAACTGCATTCAAGCACAGGACCTTACCTTAATCATCTGATTAACATCAGCTGTTTTATTCACGCTTCACAATCACTGTGTCATTCACAGCTGACACCCAACACTCAGTTATATTGATTCAGGTATAGGTATTATAATCTGACAGCACAAATGGATCCCTTACATGCCAACAGCTCTTAATGTATTACCTCCTCCCACCACCCCAACGTTGTAGTTTCATTCAGTTTTAGCCTGAACGGAACATTTAAGAAGTGCTTATAAAGCCAAATCTTCTCTGCTGCTTTGGTTCCGTCAAAGAGCATCGCCTCCCTCCAAATCTTTCAGTTTAACTCTTAGCTTTTGTGTCTGATTAAACCTTCATGTAGCAAACCAGTTCTTTACTGGTATTAATAATTTTATGAGCACTGCATTCAGACTGTACTGGGGATATCCAGTACACAACCACAAAGGCTGAAAGCCCGTTGATTCATACAACTGTGATCAGTGACCAGAACAGGTACTTGCAGGCATCCAACTTAGCAACATATAATGCCCACTTGTGGACACACATTCAGCAATCCAAAGGCTTGGCTAGACTCAGTAAGTATTGCACACCTGGTTGAACCCAAAATATGAAACATTATCACGATATTACTTCTGGGTAGTTGCAGTAGGTATTAAACAAAGACAGAGCCCGTTTAGAGGAAAGGAAGAACATACATCTTTATCAGCGTCCACTTACAAAAGGTTATCTTCCCTATTGCTCAAATGTTACCTGATAAATGTCCTGGTAACTCTCAATATTTTCACTGCGGGTGGCACATTTGTCATCGTTGAGGTGGCGGGCAGAGTAGGGCACAGATGGGAACTACTCCTACACACTGGCGTTGACATATGAGCAGCGGGTCGGACCAGACAAGCACGTGTTTGATTGATAACCCCTCGTGCGTACATCTTAACTACCGAGAGGCTGAACTCATGTGCAACGCTGGAATGTAATGAACTACAAGAAGCTTCATAGGTAAAGTTATACAAAAAGTAAGATTACCCCGCAGTACTTGGGTAAAACTGTTGCAACGGCAACCACTCTCTCTGCCAACTTTAAATCATACCTCCAAGCTGGTATATGAAGCCTTTTGCGCTTACACGCGGGGGGATAACTCAATGAAACAGCATTGTGTGATGTAGCAGATAACACATTCCTGATTTGTGATTGGTGGTAGAGTATCAGCTACTTGGAGGTAGTATGCCCACTTTAAAATCAACTTGTCAAATGTGACAAGGAAGATCCATTAATTAGTACATATTGTCATTCCCTGAAAATAGATGTATTCAGACAACTCGTACCTATACTGATCTGCACATTCATCACGACCCATCTAAATCTATTCTTTGTTGTATGCTTTTTTTTTTTTATTGCCGTTTTGGAACCCTTCCACAGGCTGCACTGTACACTTGTCATGTGTGCATTCAAATTTATTAAAAACCTGTAAGATAGAACAGTAGGTGTATGTGAAGGGTACATCCGTGTGCTTTCAGAAAGAAAAACACCACCACGGGTTTACGGGAGGCTCGCATGTTACCGTGTGTGGGCAAGCTGAGAAGAACGGCTCGAGCGAATACAAGAAAAGATACAATGCAACCCTTGTATGGATCTGACGCATTGTAAAAAGGTGTCCCTCGGCTGCTCTGTATCTACTTTTAAAGCGCTCCAAGTTGGGGAAAGCTTAACATAAGGACAATCTTCTCGCATCATCATATTAACGTTTTCTCTTCTTTTGATGCCTAAATATCAGCGACATCACAAACTTTACTTTGTGATTGACGTGAGCCAAAGCACACTTCCAGTATTGCTCATACCTAGAGGACAAAAAACAATTTTATTTCCAAATCTTTAGATATGATGGCTGCTGAGGGGAGAAGTTCACCCTCCAAGGTTTACTCTCTATAATCACACAGATGGAGCCAGCCAGGGATTGTAAAGGTAAGCTAACCCAGTCCCAGCAATTTTTCCACACACAGCAGTCTGTTTGGTTTGTTTGCTGTCTCTTCAGGACTGTGGGTTTTTTTTTCCCCCCACTGTTTTGACAGCCTACCATCTGCTTCAGAGCCAATCTCGATCTCATATACCTTCCCCAGTCTGTATTTACTCGGCTGACAGGACTTCAAGTTTGGGACTAAAGATAATCAGTAATGATAGTTTGACTGAAGTGTACGCGCAAATGCTGACACGTGTTTGAGGCGATGATTGGAATAAACCACGACAAAAATAATTTTAATAAAATATTGTATTTAATGGCAGAAAGGAAGAAAACATGCTCTGATGACCTCCACCTGAAATTCAGTCAAAAAGGGCAGAAATCAATGAAGAAGTTTACGATTCAAAAATAGCTTATGGTTACAAAGTCAGTGCTAAAAAAAGACATAAGATACAATAGGCTAGAAAAAGAAAAGAAACCAAAAAAAGCTATACTATAATAATATATTTGTGCTACAATATCTGCAGTTAAACCGCTCCCCCCTCATTTTTTTCCCCAAAGGATATGACACAATAAGGATACAAATGGTTCTGCTGGGCCACAATATCAAGCCTTGGTATCTTGAATAGATAAAGTGTAAACATAATTGTGAAGCGAAAACACCATTGCAATAAACATAAGGCTTGTTCTATATATGCACAGTGGCATCATGAGAAAAGGCAAATCATTTCCATATTATCATTTCATCACCATATCATCGCTCACCTGCTGACTTCACCTCTGTTTTGGCCCTCTTTTGGTAGCTGTGTTGTCTTGTTTCGGTCTTGCAGATCGAGCAAATTGCTGAGAATTGTGGAGTTAAGGTCTGGGGCAGCAAATTTTTTCAATTCTATGTACTACTGCAATCTATAATTCATTAATTATCTCACAGCCATGGAGTGTCATTTATTTCTGAACTTGCACAGAGCAGCTTTAGGCCACATCGGCCTTCTTCCTTGTGACACTCACTGCCTCATGAATTTAATCTGAGTAAAGGTCTCAGCTATTTGTTCATAAATGCCAGAAGACTTCTGGCCAAAATTGACCTTATAAGAGTTTGGGTCTCTTGGTTTCCTGAGGTTGCCTCACTTACTCAGTGACATAACCATAATCATAATCATACAGACTGATAAACAGTTCACCTCACGTAGCAGGTTAAATAAAGAGAAGAGATCCAAATGTGTGGAAGACTGTGACCGGAGTGTTTTTGCTAACAAACCTCAGACTAAAACATATGAGGATTTTATGCCGGGTTTTCTTCAAGCTTACTAATTTTTGCAGCTCTTGGTAAGTGCCATACTGCAGTCTCAGGCAAACTGAAAAAAATCATGACAGGGAATTCAAACTGGGACTGGCTGTCCTCTGCCTAAAGATATCTGTACCTGAATGAACCTCTGTTTGCTTTCTGATACTGTGAACAGACTAGAAAAATATCACATTTAAGCTATGAGTACATGCTTATTTCATTTTACAACAAACGTACGCAAACAAGCCAATCCAGGAAACATTTCTCAGAATAAAGGACTAATTATACAATAATAATTGTAGCGTATAACTTAATATCCAGAGCAAAATGTGGAATTAAAAATCTTAACATTTTTACAGTAGCAGTAATTATAGAAATAATTTTTGGGAAAACTTTATTTTTTGCTCAGAGTTGGATGAGAACGTTGACACCAAGCTTATCAGTGTAGCCAGCAGCCACTGTGAATGGTGCAATAGCAAGTGGCACAGCTGTTTGTTATTACCTGGTTGGCCCTTGCTTTATGCTAAGCTAATCTTACTGGCAGCCTCCATCAAATTAGTTTTTAATCAAACAGACTTGAAAAGGCACAGCATTACACACAAGAGGAACCAATAAATGCAATGTCAAAGAGTCAAGCAGCTGAGATTGACACAGAGATCAGAAATGAAGGTGAAAGGTAACAAAGTTAACATGTCAACTTCAGGTCAGCCTGCCAAGTGAGCTTCTCCCAACACTGCTGTTGCTGCTTGGACTGCTCCATCAACTGAGAAGACTTCTTTTAATCTTTTATTGCATTATATTCAGATTTTAATTTATTTAGATTGAATTTTTTTAAATTTCCTATTTATTTAGCTCCCACTGAATGTTTTTTTTTTAAGTTTTCTGAGCTACTTTGTATTTGGATATGTAGCAAGGTCAGTTCTCCTGCTTTGGAATAACGTCCAAACTTTTGGAATAAATAAAGTGCATCCTCATACTGATATCTTCTGACATATATTTTAAAAAATAAATAAATAAATAAATACCGACAACCAAAAAAAGACCATCCCACATTTTACTAATCACATAGTGGCTAAAATATTATAAATATAAATAAAACTGAATTGATACTGAGAGACAAATTTTATCCTCTTTTTTTTATTTTTCCTGCAACACAGCTGAATGCAGGACAACACCTGAAGTAAATTATGCTGCAGACATCTCTGTTCACTCTTTGAGCTGAAAGACTAATATGCTGTCGACAAGCTAATTGGGTGCAGGATGCACATTAAAACACTATCAAAGTCAATAGCCTTGTTCCATTAAACAAGTTCAAATATTGATGCATGGTTATCTCTGGAAAGAGGAAGAAAAACAGGTGGTGGTTCAGAGCTGCCAGATATTAGACCATATCCTCCTGAAGGTACCGAGGACCAAAGCCAAAAGCACATCTGTGAAAGCAAGTGCCCACTTGATAAATCATCTCTCAACTACCCCTTGATGTCTGTACCATTTTCTGCACGTTCCCTTACATGTCATAGCCACTTAGATCACTTCCTTCTGTTTACCATGTTTTTACCTGCACTGTATTGTTACGCTAAATAATGCACACTAATGGTTACGTTTTTAAATCCAAACAAATATCAGTGCAACCTGAATTCACACGTTGTCTTTGTTTCATCTGACAGAAAGGATACAACAACCAGAGGTTTGTCATAAAGTACGTAGCCGTTGGTTTCCTGCAGGGCTTTCTCTGCACTCTGCACACTGGGGAGTCCGACGAAGGCCTGCCCTTTCATCCGCCCCTCCTTCATTAACACAATGTCAAACCTATGGAACAGGAATAAAGACACATCATTATCATTCAAAGCTTGTGGCCTGGTCGACTCAACGTTAAGCTCTGGCTTTTCAGCGTTACAAAAGGAAAATGTTATCTGCTCCTGCGAGCTCATAAAACAGCGGCTGTCGGTCATGCGTTAGTGAGACCCAGCAACCTGCAGGTTTTTATTCCAATTAATTGATTCAACTGAGTCGATATTTAGCTGGTAGAATAATTGAAAATCTGTATTAAAGTGCAGTCTACTACCAAAACATTAGGCATGTAACTACACTGAACACAACATGTCTATCCAGCACACAGTGAAACCTGAAACACTGAATCTCTCTTCTTCATTTCTAATCATTTGGCAACATCAGGTAAGCAGATGGACAGAAAAAGGTAGCTGACTAAATCATTATTTTAAGGTTGACTTCATCAATATAAGTACATGTTAATGACAAACAGCTGTGTAATCACACACATTAACAATTTAAAACTGTGATGACAAAGAAATTTAGAGACGACAGAAAGCTGTCTTTAATTTTGCTGCTGCACAGCTGACTGTGAGGGAGCAGCTGCAGACAGCTGGTTAAGTTATCAAGTGACAACATTCACTCACGTTCACCTTAGTTCTCTTAGGACCAGCTTTTCTGTGCTACAGTTTATTTGAATTCACTAAAGACAAGCTGTCATTTGCATAAATGATCAATTCCCCAAAAACCTGAGATGCTGTTGAAAATACAATTAAAAACAAAAATCTCCCAATTTTCAAAACCCCCATAATTAACTTAAAACAGGATATTAAAAAATCATATATAATATTTGAAGGTAAAAAATGTACCATTTTAAGAAAAACATTAGCTCATTTTGAATCTCCCCCCATTTATGAACGAGACCCAGAGACACTTGAACTTGACCCAGAGTGGGCACTTCACCCTTTTCTGGAACCATGGCCACAGACTTGGAGGTGCTAATTGTTATTCCCACCACTTTGCACTCAGCTGTGAATGTCTCCAGCGCAAGCGGCAGGTCACCATTTTTGGAAAACATGCACCCTGCATACCCCATATATGCATATATAAAGGTTTTAGAGCAACAGAGCTCTCATACAGACGACATATTTTGCATATTTCAGCAATACGATGCTAAACTGCATCCTGCACAAACATCTTTGTAGATGACTTCAGACCTTTCCCCAACTGAAAACATTTTGCACATCATAAAATTTAAAAAAAACAAAAAAGAAACCATGAAAGCCAACAGGAAAATATGAAAATTCAGGACTGTTGAGCAGCTAGAATTCTAAATCAGACAATAATGGGGCAACATTCCTCTCCCAGCAGACCAACAGCTGGTCTCCTCAGTTCCCAGATGTTTGCAGATTGTTATTAAAGAAGAGTGAATGCGACACCATGTTAAACACGGCCCCACAACAACTTTCTTATACATGTTGCTGCCTTCAAATTCCAAATGACTCATTTTTTTCCCCTTGAAATTGAACATTTTCACAGTTTAAACACTCAAAATGTTTTCACTGTTGCAAAAAAGCTGGTGTTCAGAACTCTTTTTCAAAAGTGTTGAGGTCACTAATTGTTGTAAACGCCAAAGAAAAAAGAAAAAAGCCAAGCAGGTCACTAAAGTGAGAAACTGATTGGCTCGCAGAGTTGCAGTTTCCTTTTTATCACCTGAATCTGTGTTCAGAGTCCGTCCTCAACATAAGCTCGGTTTGATGACTCAGGTGGAATATTCATTTGAAGTAGTGCTGATGCACAAACATAAAAACGTCCCTCATGATCTCTACATCAGTTTAGGTACTTATTAATAACACAAGACAGTGTCAGCATGAATAACTAAAAACTCTCAAGAGAAAGTGACAAATTGCTAGAGTCAAAAAATAGCTCATGAAGAGAAACTTGGGGGGGGGGGGGAGTGAATCACAAGTTGTGTTAATATGAAGTAAAGACATGATAGGGAGGATTGATGTTAACATACATGTTTCTCTCCTCTTCTGACGAGAGGTTAATGTATCTCCCGTAGATGTACTTCAGCTCCTGAAGACAAATAATAAACATTAGCAGCAAAAATGATTAGGATTTTATTTATTTTTTGTGATGCATCATTACAAAATTGAATAAATATTAACCCAAAATGTTGATGACACATTTGCTTCGCACTTAATTGAGTCTCTCTGCGAACTAGAAGGCAACAAAGTAGCTTATTGGATAAATCAGCTCGACACAGCCGGGAGGTTAACGGTGGAGATTAAGGCAGCCTGACCTTCAGGTGAGCCCAGAGACGCCCACACAGAGAACACTTTTGCTGCCACCTTTTTTCTCACCTTCACCAGGGCCGTTACTCACAGCTGTGAGCTACGGCTAAGGAGGCCTGCGAATTCACTGAACAGCTTCCGTATCAAATGTAAGGGAAGAAATATCACCATTTTCCCAGGAAGCATAGCGTCAAACAGTAGTAATGTAAAACAAGACATTTTTAAAGATAACTGATGCTATGGCAATTTAATATATAGGACGATGATCCCAGACTCTCACGAAACAACTCCAGTGAACCAAACAACCGCATAAAAGTGGATCAAAGAGCTAAAATAGGACCTACCTTCTCTTCCACTTGCTTTGCAATGTTCTTCACGTATAGTCTGCAGGTCGGCTCGCCAGGTTCATAATTTTTAAACACAGACATCCTTTTTATCTCTGTTTTAAAAGAGAGAAGGAGGGGGTGCCTTGATGCAAGGTGAATTTCAAAAAAACAGGTACAAAGGATCACAGGGCTGCCTATACCAAAAAATTTAAATAAATTCAAAGTCGTTGCAACTCAATACCATCCGCTCAATGTTTTATTTAAGACAGGATTGAGAAAGAACTAGGCTTAGAAGCTCCATGACTTTAAAGCAATGATTACATGTATGAACTTGTTTTTCAGTGTAATTGGGCATATCGTGTGTTAGCTGGTGTATACGTGCTTCTAAAAACACGGCGTCAGAGAACGTGAGACAAAGTATTGGTTGGATAGCCCAACTATTTAATAAAGGTCTACCTTTCTGTCAAATTTGCTCTCGTGCCAGGGAGAAACAAAACAAGTTGTCTAAAATGGTTTAAATATACATGAAAATGTGCATTTTTCCACATTTAAACCTATGTAAATGGCCAGCAGAGCCAGAGGAATGTCAGTGTTTATTTGGAGGTGTGTTTTCACCTATTCAACTAAACAGCAGGATTTGAAAGCAGCTCTGCCCTGAAGCTGAATTTAAGCTAACCTGCCCTGCAAAGCCGAGTAGACCTGTAAATGATAATTCTGTCTGTGAGTCACTGGATAAATTGTAAATAATTACGATAACGGAATCTTAAAATCACAACCTCATTAGAGAAAATGACTTGTAATCATCATCATCCCTACAACCCTGCTAATGTCAGTAATGTTGATCATTTTTGGCCTTCCTGAGTAATGGAAGTTTCAAAGTTTTATATAACACACACCAACAGCTAGATAGACAAAAGCACTGGGCCACCTACCAGATCAGTCTTTGAGCTGATGTCTTATGAGTCAGCAGAGCGTTGGTGACTTTTAGCCACTATACGCCTCAGCACTCAGCGCCACCGTTCTGTAAATTTATGTGGCTGCCACTTTGTTGCCGACACGCTGTGGTTCCTAACCGCTTCCACTTTGCAATAATACCACTTACAGCTGATTGTAGAGTATCTAGGAAGGAACTGATCGGCGGCAACAAGTATTACAGTCAAGCTACTTTCGACTGCTCGCTTGTCACAAGGGGCTGCCGCAGTGGGAAGCTCTGCATGTTTGATTTGGCAGCTTTACGGCAGACGCTCTTCCCAACGCAACCCACAAAGGGTCTGGAATTACCTTCTGGTGGTAAACTCGGGCTGGAATTGAACCAGTGACCTTTTGCCTGCCAAGCAAACATGTGAACCACTAAAGGTAGACTGCACGGCTAGGTTGTTGATTCTACACAGGGAGAACGATGTTACTTTACTCCCTTATCTCGTCTTAAAATGTTTCAGATTAACAATATGCTGACGCTGAATGCTTTGATATTTTGCACTCAAAAAAAGGTGAATGTAATATTAGACGGTCACAGTCAGTAGAAGCTAATTAGAAGCAGGGTTTTGCAATGCCAAAAGAAAATTCTGTTCCATATTTACCACCAGCTCCTGTTTCTGTGAAGGATTTCTTTCAAGGCAGATTTTCCACAATTTGCACTTCTTTTTTGTTTTAGCCATGATGCCTCTCAGCTAACTGGCAGTTTATGCTAATATGCATTTCAAAGTATCTACTGTTTCTACTCTACTCGCATCTAAACAAAGGAGGGAATCAGAATATATTACAGCTCCTTGAAATGGAAAGCAAGGACTTTTGGAAACTGACACAGCAGCTGATGCACAATAAACTGGACCGACAGAACAACAGTTCCATGAAAAAGTGACTACTGTAATCACATAGCTAACCTAAAACTGCATTTTTGGATCGTTTCTTACTGATTGATTAATCTGGTAAGCATGAAAATTATGTGACTCAGATCCTGTGGCCTTTGCAGTGACTAGATCACACCCTGCATCACACTATGCATTTTATCCTTACAAAGACTTTGAATCGATGACATGCTAATAGCACGAGGTGGCCCAACCCCTTTACTAAGAGACTTTGTTGCCTTTTCTTTTAATCTGTCACATTTCTGTGCGTTACATTTACCATCTCTTGACAGCCGTCCTTTCTCCAGCTCCTTCCTCGAGATGACATCTGAGATGAGATCCTGCTCGTTGTCGCTGCGCTCCTCCTGCTGCTTTGATGCCTGCGTGCTGAAGTAAAGCTTCCCAAAACCTTTAGCCTCTGCTTCCTCCTCATTGCTGCTGGGCTTGATCTCGTTCTGATCCACTTGAATGGACGATGCTAAGGGAGAAAAGTGTAAGCGTGCTAAAACCTGTGTATCACATTGTTACGTTAATTATGCACGTATTTCTCATGTGCCACTAGGTTAGATCTGCTCAGCCGCTTTATGGTATCAAAAACAGGAGGATGACACTCTCCCTCTAGCACAGTTGAGGTTTTCAAAGTGTTTACCAGTAGCAGATGGTGAAATAATCACTTCCAAAATGTTTATCCTCTTCAGTAAACAACACCAGCTCTGGATGGGGATGGGAGGGTGGAAGCAAATCCTCTTGGTCACAATTAGTTTAACATATTGATATTTAAATTTCTCACTGTGGCATCAGTATAATCCGAGTTGGAAATAATGATTTCTTTGTCGGGATTAATACAACAGGGTTTCATACGGCAAAGAAATAATGAAAAAGGTGGAAGGTTAAAGTTGGTGGCGCTGACTACTGGAAGACGAGCAAACATAAGCACATTCAGTCTCTGTGAAATAAAGAACTGTAATCAAAATTCCCTCCTGTTTTGCAAACATGAGTTTGAAAGGCGGTGGAAGGATAACTCTTTTGAGGAGCACATGAATGCACACACACACACACACACACACACACACACACACACACACTCACATGTTGTAGATGGAATTACTAAGAGCAGTGAGCCTCTACAAATCCGAGGAGGGTGGGGGGAGTTGTCACCCACGCAAGGTGTATGTGTGTGTGCACTGGAGCAAGCAGCGTTGGGGAGCTTTTCTGATACACTCTCTGCAGAGAACTAGATCGCTGCTTTCAAAATTATCCTCCTCCTTATCTACCCCCACCTCCCCTTTTCATTTAAATAGCTTGTTTATCGGATCCCACACCTCCACTTCCCCAAAACAAGACTAATCCAAAAAGCCACCTGTCATAGTTTATCTTTCCCCTGCCTTTAGGAAATCTTTTGTGTTTGACTTTGAGATCTATTTTACTTTGCAGGGACTTGCCAGAGAGTGAAGTTGTAGCTAGAGAGCAGGGAGATAAGGCAAACAGGGAACTGCACAGCTGACAAGTAACACAGACTGTGCCCTCAATGACATTTGCTCATACAGATAATGGTTAAACCTTTTTGGTGGCAGTTTCTACCGTGATATACTGCTGTGTAACACTTGGCTGCGACTTCGTCCATGGTGCGGGCTTTAACTTATGTCAATAGGAACATCAAAACACCTCCTGCATCAATGTGATAATAAACATGATGTATAGTAATAACTAAATCCCTACACTGCCTCAGCTGCACAGAAGGACATAAGCAAACCCATCTTTAAACTTTTGCGATATATTTGGAGACTGCAGCATTGGTCTGATTTATCTTAACGGTAACTATAAAAGTAGCTTTTTGCATGTCTTAATACAACTTAGCCTTTGTTTCTCACATGCTAGAGATTTAACAATTTTCCACATCTGTCGCTCAGTACACATGTGGATTTTTTTTTTTTTTATAAATAGAGGGGGAAAAGCAATCTTCGGGTGGGTCATCCACATAAAGAACGTCGGTGGGTTGATCCCTGACTTCTCCAATCCACATGCTGAAATATCCGTGGCCAGGACATGGACAATACGTCCATCAGCATGTGTCAATGACAGAAAGTGCTTGAAAGCTATGTGTGATCATGGTTAACTAGCACAATCAACATTGGAAACTGACTAATTAACATTGCATCATTACATAGTTGTCATGGCTGCCACTTCTCATTTCTTAATGATGTCATATTTTAACACTGCTTATGCTAATTTAAAACACGCGGTAAATGTCTGGAGCTTTTCTACTCTACTTGAACACTCAAAGCACTTTACACAACTTTCATCATTCACTTTTATTCATGCACGTGCTCTCTGTCGAACATGCACACACATTCATTGGTGCACTGGAGAGCAGCTCTGGGTTAGGATCTTGATCAGAGGTATTTGACATGCAGACTGGAAGCAGCCTGGGATCAAAGAATCAACCTTCCGATTAGTAGATGACCTGTCCTACCTCCTTCTACAGTTTCTGCTCTTCACCTTTACCACATTTCTACATCCTCATAAAGTTTATTAGTAACTCACTGAGAGCTCTATAGCTCTGGCAGCAGGTTGGAAGAAGCAAATTATAGAGATCATATTTTATTGTTGGAAGTATTAAATCCACCTTTAGCAAAGGTCTGTATATCCCTCTTTGGAATCGCACGAAAAGTTAAGCAGCGATTAAAAGTAAAAATAAATAAATATCTTGTGATAATTAAGCACAAGCATTTGGATGGTACCTTAAAATGTAAATAAATTAAAAACAGATAATTTACTGTGAAATGATCCTTGTCATTCTGTAATCCTTTAATCATATTATGTTACATTGATCATCGTCTGTGCCTCAAGCTTTCATGTCTTGTGCATAACTAAACACAAACAAATTACGGTCTTGCAAAGCCACCTGTGGTTGATGGACGACTTCTTCTATCTCAATTTCCTTTTCAAACAGTAACTCTGGCTGAACTGTATCTTTCCAGTGTCATCAGTACAACTTAAATAAGTTCAGTCAAGAGAAGGACCAACAATAACTTTGATAACTGGGACAAAAAGTCTCAATTTCATTTTTGTACCTTTTTTGTTACCATTTCTGTGAAACAGTTATTTTTACCCTTCAACAATGGCAGGCTCCTTTATCTCAGCTCTGTTGGTCCTTTTC
>NW_005187551.1:657036-660022 GCF_000239375.1 Pundamilia nyererei | reverse complement strand
AACTGATTAACTACTCTAAACTTCCTCCTGCTTTCCTCTTTATATTACTCGAAACTGAATATCTCTCGATCTTCAGTTTCAGAGGCATCAGCTTGGAAACTGTCATGACTCAACAAAAAAGCTCAATCCAGTAAAACTAGCCAACATAATTGACAGCAGAAATTGTGGGAGGGAGGATTACCTTTGCCTTCGTCGTCTTCAGGCTGAGCTGGCCTACTTCCTTCAACAGCAGCTGCTACATCCGGAGCTGAAATGCGGAACTCAATTTTCCTCGGACCAGCGGCGTGGGGCTGCTCAAACACATCCGAGGGCTGCAGAGTCGCAGCACTGAGGACAACAAAGACAATCACTGCTACCCTCAACTGCAATCTCTAAAAATAACCTACAATAAAACTGAGCTCCTGAGCCCCTTACAGTTCAGGATATTTTGTTCTGGTCAACCTGAGATATTTCCCAGTCCACAAACATGTGGCCAGGAGACTGTGTGTTTGTGTATATTTATAGTTTAGTAACAGAGTTTGTGGCCTGTCATTAAGGGAGTGTGTGAGTGTGTGATGCTGAAACAACAAGTCTCCGAGCCGCACGAGGCTGTGTTTATGAGGAAGACTTATTATCTGGAGGTTTTTGCCCTCTCTCTTTAGCTGCCTGTGAATACTGTCCTGAGATGAGCTATGCGTGAGGACTGTGACATGCATGAGTGCCTTTGGTCTACCTCTGAGAGTCTGGCTTGGGAGCATAGAGTAGATCCTTGATCCTGGGCTTCTTTCGTTTTGAAGCTGTTTTTGGTCTCAAGGGTCGCTTGCATGCTTGGTTGACCAGGCCCATCAGACGAACAATCCTGAAATAAACCAAGCATAGGGAATAAGGGGGAAATCGTCCAACTTGGTCCAAAAAAAAAAAAAAAAAAAAAAATCTATGAAGCTAGTACTATAATCACACATTTGCAAATGTATATGGATAGTTAAATATCTGCTGTAATCAGATTTAGAAATGTATAAAAAAAATTCTCTAAATTTATATTCTGATTTGTAAATGTGCAGAAGGATCATTGATTTTCCAGGTCTCTGGAGCTCAGCTGGAGGGCTGGGACATCACTTTGGTGATTATCTTCTATAACACGTCAGTCTAAAATCATCCATAGGTGGTCAACTAGGGAGGAGACCTGGTGACCGCAAAGACAATAGTATATGATTCACACTAGTTTTTTTTTACTCATCAGACCATTCAGCGAGTCCTCAGACCCTAACACTGGAGGCACAGCCGTTCTGGAAGATACCACTCCCATCAGGACAGGAATGTTTCATCACACCATAAAGGTGATCACTCAGAGCAACTTCATATCGATTGGCAGTGACCCAAACCATGCCAGTATCATTCCACTGACAGCCAGCCAACGCCGTCGATGTAAGGTTCAAAGATTCATATTTGCCCTTTAGTTTGTCACCTGCTGCTAAAGTGGAGCAAAAGTCAGACACGAAAATCTTTGCATTTACACAATTGTGGCTCTACACGAGATTTCTGCATATTTAGAAAATATGACAGGGAGTGAGATACAGATGTGAAAGTCTCCACACACGTTTGCAGCTAATCTTTTCTCTAGAAAGATTAATACTGATGAATAATATGTTAATACGCTGGCATGACCGTTAGCTATGATGAGGTGCAAAACTATCTGAAAGCCAGTCTGACTGTCTCAAACAGTGTTTGTGCTGCACTCTGTCGTCGCCTCACCTCTCTTTGTCTTCGTCGTCTCCACTCTCATACTCGGATTCTTCCTCGCTGCTCATTTCCATCTCCTCCTCTGGTAAAGGGGGATAATCGGGAGGGAAGGGAGGAGGCATGGGGATGGGTGGAGCAGGAGGCAGGAGTTCAAACTGCGGGAAAGAAAATTACATGGCTTAGCATACAAATGGGAGAAGCGATGGCTGATTTTGATTTTAAATTAAATACAGATATTTTGAAATTCGACAACAGTCAAAGGAGACGACTTTACGGTACTAAAAACAACAATTATTTTTGCAGTTGAGCAACCCGACGACCAGCTTCTAATAACTAAGAAAATGTAAGAAACTGAGCGCACAATAGAACCAACGTGTCAGAGGAAAAAAGGAAACTCCTAGCACAGCTGGACACAGCATTCCCAGACATTTTGCATGAGAGAGGATCTCTCCCTTCACATCCTATCAATTGTTTTTTTTGTCTATGACTTTGACATTTTGAACATTGGAATTTCCTTGAATATTGAGCATCATTGTTCTGCTTCTGAACCACCATGTCAGTTACATACAGTTAAATGTAAAGTTTCTGTTGTATTCTCTGTCTCTGCTGTTTTTGCTGCTTGCATGTGTACAGTATATGAACCCTTTTGTAATCATTAAGGCTGGAAAAGACGAGTGAAAGCCTGACTTTAATAATTAACGGACCCTCTAATAGCAGCAGCCTCCATCAGACCTTGGCTGTAGCTGCTTCTGACACTTCCAAATGGTTTTTGGCATCGTTTTGGACCGCTCCTCTTTACAAAGCTGTTTCAGTGCATCAATATTTCTGGGATGTTTTGATTAAACACAATTCCTCAGGTCATGCCACAGAATGAAAACCGAGTTAAGGTCAGGTCTCTGTCTTGCGAGTTTCATCCTTTTAACCATCCTTCTGTTGATCTACTCGTGTGCTTTTTGTCACTGCCCTGTTGCATCACCCAACCTCCCCTGAACTTCAGGGCATGGACTTCTTGCCTGCATTTCTCCTGTAAAATTCATTATTCCTTCAATGATAGCAAAGGAAAGTGTTTTGGGACAGGCGGTTGATTTTAGTAGTTTTCTCTGGTCCCCTCCCCAATCAGACCAGGAGTGACATGTTTAGCCGCATGTTCTCCTTAAATTGCTGGCTGTCTGAGTGGTGTCCCAGAAACGATGTGGGCTTCATAGATAATTGGCAAACCTTCTGGAGGAAACCTGGTCTTGTTAGGAGAGACGGCATCCATCCCACT
>NW_005187551.1:570190-651770 GCF_000239375.1 Pundamilia nyererei | reverse complement strand
CCTGTTAAAAGGGAGTTTTTCCTTCCCACTGTTGCCAAAGTGCTTGCTCATAGGGGGTCATATGATTGTTGGGTTTTTTTTCTCTGTATCTATGAAGCGCCTTGAGGCGACTTATGTTGTGATTTGGCGCTATATAAATAAAATTGAATTGAATTGAATTGAATTTTCTTTTCTCTTTTCCTATTTTGCAAACCTTTTTTGTGGACTGTAGCGCTTTGGGGTGTCCTTCCATTAACACAATTCTTTCTCAGCGCTTTTCTAACAGTTGAGACATCAAAAAGGATTTCACAAGTTTACCAAGAGATTTCTGCAGGTAGTTTTATGTTACCCTCGGGTTGTTTTTTCACTTCTTGCAGGACTGCATACTGTGTTCTTGTGTGATCTTTGCCCACTCCACTTCAGCTAAAGTAGCAACCTGTCCTGAATTTGTCCTATTTGTAGGCACTTTGCAGACTGATGAGCACTCAGGTCTTTAGAACGGCCGTTGCAGCCTTCTCCAGCTTTGGGTATAAAGCCTGCTGTGATTTTGTTGAGGTATGGTTCATGCCAACCAATCATTTGAGGGAAGAGCAGCACCTGCATCTGCTTTACTGAAACACCAAACTCAAAGTAGTTTTTGGAGAAGTTCTGAATGTGAATATTTACTCATTAGTTTTCCCTGTTTGTGTATTATTAGTTTACTCAGACTGTGTCTGAATAAAGTACTCATAAAATACCTTTTATGAGTACTCAGTGTAGAAATACTGATCATACCAAAGTGTTCCTGCATCTGAAAGTGTGACGTGAACACATGAAAGTTCTGATGATTAATAAACAAGCTAACTAGTACATTTGTATATTTATATGTGCATTTTGACAAAAAAAAAAAGAATATGAACTATGAATGGAGAGAAAGTAGGAATATTTTGGCTGATCTGGGAAAAGTGCTCACATTTACTGCTCAAACATGTTCTTTTTACATTTAAGAACTTTCAGTCTCCGTATTTGGGAGAGTCAAAAAGTTAAGGAAAGGTAGGGATCTATAGTTCTGCTCATCAACCTAAAGACACACAGCTGAGTGTTACTGCCTTAACAAGCTGTCTAACTCTCAGAAGTACATTTTGTGAAACATAACACCTGCTTTTAAAAAAAAAAAAAAAAAAAAAAAAAAAAAAAAAAAAAAGCAAAAATCTTCACATTTACACACTTGGAAAGAGCTTTACATTCAGTGATGGTGTACAGAAGCTTACCATGGGTGGTCTGGCTGTGATTGGGCCAAAAGGACATGGCAAATTCATCTTGTTCATCAGATGAAGTACCTGTATAGTTTGAGATGCGAGTTTGAGAACAGTGAAAATTCATAGCACAGGCTGGGGGGAGAGAGCAGGTAATATAAATATATATTGCCGCTCTCAAACAGGCAGCCGGAAACTCGGGCTCCATATGTAAAACAGATTTCCAGGCTTTCGCATACAAATACGAGGATCAAGGTGAGATTGAGGCTCGAGTGAGATGCCTACAATGAGGCAGAGCACCGGGAGAGCTTCTCCGAAACACACTAGCACCACCAAGCTGCTGACACGGGGAACAGCAGCAATTAAAATCCAGGCAGCGCGGCTCCCAGGGAAATGTTAAACCCATAACTCATGCCGCCCACTTATGGTTTATTATTAATACTTGCTTCCCAAATTGAGATTTAAAAGGCAAATGTTTGCTGTTTGATCTTTAAGAGCCTGGATGCAGTTCAAAAACCTCTGGGACACTTATTCTAGAATCATATTCCTATTTTACAATATAAATGTAGGGACTCGAAATGCTGTCACATTAGCTTGAGTTTTTTTTTTCCTGCACTAATTGCCACTTACCAAAAATGAACACAGGGACATCATTATTATGGCCAGCATCTGTGCATCAAGGTAAAATAACAAATAAAACCACACAAAGGAAGCTGTGTTTACTCACTTGAACATAAAACTTTGGCACGCTCATGAGGGCGTGTGTTATATTTGTCAGAATGCCATTAGAGGGTGGTGGATATAAATATTTCAAAGTGGGATTTGATTGAAACTTCAACCTGTAGGAGACAGAGAGAGAGGGGGGAAAAAAAGAGTGTTAGTTTAAACCTGCAACTCCCTGCCTTAAACACAATAAAGCCTTCACTGAAAAACAGTCACGAGAAAAAAAAAGTATGGAAATTAGCGTGGAAACAACTGACGTTTTGAATACATCTGAAGGAGCAAACACTCGATCCATTTCAAATGAGTGCATACAGATGAAGGTGATGTACTCTAAACAAATTCAGTCATTTTCTCAATTTCTATACACAAAGCAGTCAAACGGGAACGAAGCATGTACACTTCTATATTTATCTCCTTCACCTTCAAATCTAAAATTGGAATCCAGATTAAAGCACAAGTGATCCGAGTCTGCTCTGGGGAACGACAGGCGGAAACGGTCTGAAGCCAAGAAATCCTAGAAAGGACTAAACCACGCTTGGCCGGTGACCAGACAGGAAAACACCCAACCTTTAGGAATAATGTGCTCTGTACTAGCAAATCAAAAACAGTGTTTTGGGGTTACGCTGTTAGTTTATGGCTTTACGGAGCATGTCCCTTGCAGTCTCTGATTCAACTGTAAAGTCTGCATCACACCAAGGACTGCTTGAAGATCATTTTAGGCCATCTGCTCCAAGAACTAATGCTGAACCAGAAGTGACTTTTGAAGAGGATAATGATCCTAAGAACAGCAGCAAATCCACCAAAAAATGGTTTCGGCATGAGAAACGGAGAGGTAGAGGAGAAGGAACGGTCTCGTCAAAGCTCAGATTTAATCCCACTGAAATCATGGGATTAAATCATGCAAGAAAACCCTCAAACATCCTGAGAATGAATGAATATTGCATATAAATTGGTCAAAAGTTAAAGCAAGATGATGTCAGAGACTGGCAGACAATTATGTAACACATCCCTGTTTTGTTTTTTGTTCTTTTTATAAGCACTGTTCAAAGATAATCACGCGTTTGCTTTCTCAAACACTTTTTATGGGATAAACTTCTTCACATGACTATATGTCAAAACAGTCACACATCAGTGTGTGGCCCAGGCAGTGGCCCTACCTCTTGCTAGGAGGCCTATCATTAAGATTAAAAGCACAAGCCATGCCGTGTCAGCACAGCAGACTAATGAGCAAAGACTGAAGGTAGGAGAGAGTTATTTAATTTGCCACTAGAAACAGCAGTTAAAGGTGCGGAGGCCTGGTAAATGGTGCCTTAACAGCACTCCAACTCACCTTCGTCATCATTTGATTTTGTGAATGTAGAGTCTGTTGTGTTGCGGCTTGAAGCCACGTCATCAGCAAGATGTTTTTCCCCACAAACATTTCTCCTTTGTTCCAGCGCTCAACCACAACTTCTCCAATTAGAATGAAAGCAAGCTGAAGTTAAGGACTTAACCACAGAGCCCGACCGATACTGATATTTAAGGATTTTAAAAAGTCATTCTTTTGAACCACTGTTTTTTTTTGTGTTTTTTTTTTAGATTTTCCAAACATTTGCAACATGTAGTCATTTATTTACCCGACTTGACTGGATCAGCTGGTTGTTGTGCTTGTGGTTCCAAACTCTTGTGTTTAAAATTGAAAAACAGGGATGTTGCAAAGCGCCCTCTGGTGGGCAAACTATGAAACATCGAGACTCATAATATAGTTGAAGGGTGTTTCTCCCATTTCCTCTTTACTTTTAAAACGTTCCCTTACCGACCATTATAAATGCAGCTAATATTATTGATCACTAGCAGCAAACAGCTAGTAGGGGTCGCCGATAAAGTCGGACTGTGGTTGTATGCCTCTCCCAGCTCAGTTTTTTCCAGTTTGCATCAATGTGAAATTTGCAAGATGATTAAAATCTCCCCTTCTGCTCTTTAATTATTAATGGCCAGGAAAAAAAATACATGTTTTGCAACACATCAGCATATCACAGTGAAGCTGACCTTTGCCCACAAAAATCCAATCAGCTCATCCATGACTTCCATAAAAAATGTTTTTAAATTCATTGCGGCAACTCAAATACACATCTTGAGCCACAGCTCTCCACAGTAAAATAAATCTATATTACATCCTGGACGTCATCTGATTGAAAGGGTTTAAATATCTGGTTTCAACTCTGTAATCATTACATGCATTATGATGCTAAAGATATTATTAAAATCTTGAAGCTTATTTCACCCGCTGGCATTTGAGTCTGTCTGATTTGCACCTACTCAAACAGACTTTACTTATTTCTTCTAAAGAAAACAACGTAAAATTGTTTTCTTAATTATTAGCATAGAATTTGCCACAGAACAAATTGCAAAAATGTAAATGTGTACAAAATGCAGTTCTAGCCTTTCTGCTTATACAATGATTGAATTAAGAAAATGAGCATAGCTGACCACTATTTTAGAGTCCCCCTTTTTTAAAAGCACAGATTAATGTATTTTAAATTCACTTAATATCCCTCAATGTATTATTTAGTCCATAAAAGGAACCAAAGACTAGTGAAAAACAGTGAAAAACATCAGAGTTCTCCTTCTGCAATCACATTTTTGCTGTACAGGAGATTTAAAATACGCCGTCATTGGTGAACTCAAGCTCAAAATAACCAGCAAGTGCAGCTAGCAGGACATCTCAATTTGTCCCTAATCCAACCTTTCTACAAGCTCTAACACACCTAAATGCAATATACTCGTCTAACCAGACAGCACATTCTCTCAGTTTGTGCAGACTAGTATTAGAATATGGAGCTCTTAAGTCTGGGTTGCTGTAGCAGCAGCAGCAAGACAAACTGTCAGAAATGGAGTGAAAGGTATCAAAGACCACCTGGTCCCACCAACTGGCAGGACAGACGGCCTGTCAGGCTCTCAGTGGCGGCCTGGCTATCTAATTGGACACAAGGCGTTTGACAGCTCCCAACTACAGCTCTCAGATTCTCATCCAGGTTTACTGTCAGCCAGCCTCCAGGCAGTTTCTGCATAGCCAAACTGGCAACACTCTGACCGCAGTTTGGAGAACATGTGTCACACATGCATATTTAATCGAATAAGACAGAGTTTGGGCAGGTAATGACTCACAAACTCTGGGTAATGGGAGACAGGGCCTGTCACCAAAAGGCAGAATGCGATATAGTGTTTTTGTTTTCTTTTTTTAACCCCACAAAATGGAAAAAAGAACAAAGACTAGAAATCTACAAGGTATCTAATGAATAATGCACTAGAGAATAACATCAGCCAAAAAAATAAAATAAAAAACAAAACAAGTGATAAAAATAAAATGTTTCCTTCCCTCATGTCACACCAGCTTCATGATGACATGCTTTCATTCTTACCCGAGACTCGGTGCAACGCCCGTCTCTATGATGGGAATATTTGGCTTTTTGCTCTCCTGCTTCTTCTGCTCTTGTTTGACATTTTCACCACTACAGAAAGGCAGAGGGGAGGTTCAGACCAATACAAGGGATGCAATCATCTGCTGTTAACTGACAGAGGCATTAACAGTCCATCAATTTACATAAGAATGAAGGTCTGTGCAGCCCGGGGTTATTCAGACAGCTCACCTTTCTGACACAGGCGGGTCCTTTAGCACTGTTATGTGATCTTGGCCTTTTGCAAACTCCACAATGAGTGTCTGATCAAGAACCTCTAACTGATGGAGTCTGCTTAGAGCCTATAAAAAAAAAGATGTTAAGGGGACTGAAAAAGACCATACAGGACAAAGTGAGAGAAAAACCAGAGGAAGTCTCAAACAAAACTCTTACCCTTGCCGCTGACTTTTCACTCCTAAACGTTGCAAAGGCTGCATGTTTCTGTGGAAATGGACAAACATGTTCAGACTGCCTGGCAACTCAAATGAATGTCCGGATGATACAGCTCATGGGATAATCGGTGAGGAGAAACGTACCAAACGGCCCCTGTTTGAGAAGACTCTGACTGACTCAGCTCCGAAATACTTCAGGAGGTCTTCCTTCTCTTCCTTGCTGAGCTCAGCTGGTAAGTGGTGGACAAGCAGTGTTTTACTGCAGTTTGTTTGAACTGGGTCTTCATTCATTTTGCTGCAGGACAGCAGTAAGAGAAATGGCAGCAAGTTAACCTCACAAACCTCCAACAGTGAGCAGCACTCACCTCCTGTGTCCAGTGATAACCACTACCTAATAAGCAACCTTTCACCTAAAAGAGCAATTTCACAGCCTAACTGGTGGTGCAATGCCTCTTGATACTGTCTGCCCCGCTGATGCTTTTGACCGGCCCTATGTTCAATATCTAAATCGTTTAGTTTGGTGCCAGCCTTCGCATACAATCATATATAATAGTCCTGTGACCATACGAGTAGTGAAGATTTAGGTTACACCAGATGCAGCACATCAGTCTGATACTAACGCTGATGTATTAGACTGGACATCTGACACGTGCTTCTAACAGGCTGAGCAAGCCTCTGTTCAACCCCTAGCAATCGATAATTAAAGACAATTAGAAATGTGCGTGACTGCCGGCTGAGGTACTAGGTTTATTTAGGCTCGTTTATAGAAAAACGTTGGTATTTATTTAAACAAATGATGCTGAATTAATTAATGAATTATGGTCATTTAAAAAAAAAGCTGAAGTGAAGCGATATAAGACGTGCTGCTTTTTCACTAGCAAAGCCAAGTTTAATATGCCTTTCCTCCAATAGCTGCTCTACTCCACGATGACTAAGTCCTTACCGTCATGTGCCGCTAACGCTGGTGCTACACGGAGCTAACGTTAAGCTAATTTATCTCAGCCTTTATATGTTCTGGACACTTTCGAGAACCGAAGTAAAGATTTTAAAACATAAAACAGAGTTCCGAACCGCAATAAACCTTTCTGATCAGAAACTTGCCTCCAAAACCAGCCAGTAAACAAACCCACTTCCGTATTCTCTTCTTCTTATACCATGTGACAGCATCAGGAATGTGCATTAGCGCCACCCTGTGGACTGGAGTATAAAATGTCTAACTTCTTTTTGCGAGTCCCCTTCCTACATACATATATGCGTGTTCTCGTACAGAACACGCATATATGTAAATATAATTTTAAAATGTACTAATATGTAATATTTGATAGTAATACATAGCTCACTGAAGCTTCTTCCATCACTTATTTGAAAGCTAAAGCTCTAGTGTTTATTATGAAGGAAATACCGGAAGTAGTTGGTGTAGTCATTCAGTTAGACCACTATAGAACATACACGGTAACAATAAATGGTTAATTTTGGTCTCATGTTTTATAGATGAACTTAAATTATAGCTCGCATTCTGTATTCCTTGTTCCTCTAGTGCGCATCATTTTAATACTGATTTAAGTATTAAAATGATGCGCACTAGTGGCTTCAAGTGAAGACTGACAATGGGAGGTAAACCTGAGCAAAGCAGTCGAATTAATAAGCAGATAACGTGTTACAGTAAAGACTGACATGATACCTTCTCATTTCCCACAGAGATGGCTACTTGAAGATGCGTGTTTTTATCGCCCTCTAGTGGTTACAATGAATGACTAAATTCGTCAAGCCAAAGGTGAGAGTACGCGGACACTTCCAATGACTACCTCCAAAATACAACGACAAAATCGAGGAAATAAACAAATACGGGAACCTGTCAGCGTGCCTGCTCATTTCGAGGTTTCTTGTGCACCCACACGTCCAGCTGATACATTACGATTTAAAAAAAGAAGAAGAAGCTTATTTAAGCTTCCTGTACCAAAAAAAATCTTATTTTTTCTTTTTTTAAATTATTAAATCACAATACGTAGATATCGATTCATAGAAATTTGTTACAAAATTGCTGAAAACAATATTTTTTATGCTAATTGCTCTTTCCCGGTCATGGATTCTATATCATTTAGTATAATCCATGTATAAATGCTATAAAAAAATTCAGAGGCACAATAAATTCACAGCTCTATGCAGTATAATGCGTTAGTGGTGATTTTTCACCAGCAGGTGGCATACTCACTACATCAGACTCTGATTAGTCTGACTGCTCTAAGCAGGTTCAGCAGTAACTTCCAGATTCTCCCTTAAACCACAGTTATATTGTATTTTATTATTAAACAAAACAGTGCGATGTGATTAAAGCTAAGCGTGTTTTAATAATACAAAAAAACCTGTCTAATGTAACTGACCATTTTCTAAGAAAAACAAGTTTACAGTGTTCTTGTTTGTTTATATTGTATGAATTCTGATCTGTTACTGTCACAGAGACTCAAGTTAAGATCTGTCCTTCTCCTGTCCAGCCTCGTGAAAACATCCAGGTTCCTATCCCCACCTCTGAGAAAATCTCCCTACACCTCTCGAGGTCCCTCCAAATTCCTGGCCAAATGAGGCCTTTTCTTTGACGAGCGACGCGAGGGCATTCCTCATCAGGGGACACAATACCCCCTTTCACCGTGGCCTGGCTCTGAAATTTCACAGGTGATGGGAGGAACGGCGGACACTCGATCCTCCCTCCCCTCTCCAGTGTAACACATCAGCCTGAGGAAGCGGGAATGTGGCTGCTGCATGGAGAAAGAGAAAAAATGTGGAGTGTGGAGCACTGACTCAGTATCTGTTGACTGTGCTGAGAGCATTATTTCAGGGACTAAAGATGCAGATCGTTAATAATTTGTGATGAAATCGTGATGTTTGACATATCAGAGGTGGCTCAATCGCACCGTTAATAAAATGCAAGGAAAGAGGTGAAAAGCAGGGCATGGACTACTAAAACTGTAAAAGAGTTTCAGGTAGTGAGAGAGATGAAGATGAAAGGCTGTGGCTGCCTCTGTAAGAAATCTGAGGAAATGACACAATTAGAAAAAGGCCCCTGTCTTTCTCAGTAGGACATTTTAAATGCAGAGAGGCCCCCGTGGGAGATATTGATGCTCCTACTTGTCATTTAGCCAATCCTCTCATCCAGACACACTTACAGCTTTGGGATGCAGAGTAAGATTCTCATTTCAGCCCAAAAGAAAAAAAGCTTAGCAGCCTTTCAGTGATTTATTGGAAAATCAAACAGAGTCATTTGGAGACGTTAAGGCTCAATATAGAAGCAGCATGCTCCTTTTAAGTGGAGGTGTTAGATCTATTATTTTTATTTCCATCACTGCTGCACTGCTTCTCTGTCTCTCTCAGAAAACACAGTATTACTGTTTGTTTTATTTCCAAAGCTCATTTTGATAGTTTTTATGCCTGCTAACTCGACATGTGTTACTACAGCCAGGAAACTGGTTGGTGGACGCAGTAGAAAGCAATAACAATCATGGCACATGAGCTGAGTTGATCTGGATAGTATATGTCAACTGTATTTCAGTATTTAAAAAAAGAAAGAAAAAAAAAGCATTGCATATATGAAGGTGTCCACTTAAAGTAACATCCTCTGGAAAAGTGTATGTAAGTTCTTACTGCTGTGCCATCAGTGTGGTATTAAAACATGACAACAAACAACAACAACAAGCCTGTAAATCTCCCAGACTTAATCTGTAGTCTTCTGATTTCCTCTACTTCATGAAATTTCTTGTAGACTTGGCACAAGGTGGGCTCGCTCCCCCCTCCTGCCACACAACAACAACAACAATGCATTTTGGTCTTTGCACAGAAAAAACTATAAATGCTTTTGTCAGTGCTGAGCAGGACAGGCAGGTGAGGTCTGGTGATGAACAGTGTTGTGGAAATGGTGTTTGACGTGTGATTAAGGCATGAACAAGACCAGAGGCAGGGGTTTTCTATTTGTAATCACTGATATTAAATCCTAAGGAGATATCCTGATTTGGGTAGTTAGCTGAGGCTAAATGAGGCTAATGCGGGATTTGTGGTACTGCGTTTGTGTAGGTATTTGTCAGAATGACCTTTGCAGATGTACTTTTGAGCAGTCCCCCCAAAAAAACACGGTGAGTGTCAGGTGTAAGGATCGTGACCAAGATGCCCAAACAGGTGTGTGAAACCTCTTGAGATCTGTAAGTCACGTGACAGTGATCCTGGCTTAGAAAGAGACACGGTGACAGTTTACTGCAAGTTTTTGTTGTTTTTAATACTTTCTTCCTCTTCACTTTAAAATAATTCTTTGTATATTCTTCCTTCACTTCATCAGCGGCTGAGCTAAAACACCAACAACAGCAAAAATGTGAAGAAGAGCAGTTTTTGACTCTAAACTCTGGTAACAGTGCACAGTGTAGGTCTGCAAAGCTGTGTGTAGGCTTTGTAAGGGACCAGCACACAACCGTGCTGTTCCTGGTACTCAGCTGTGTTGTCAACAGCGGACCGAGAGTAAGGAAGTTCTGGCCTAGTGCCAGTTACCAGATTATGGTTAGGTTTGAGGTGTGAAGATCCGGGCCTGTTTGGGCAAAGAATTAGCACTTTTATCCTCATTTATGGACCAAATATGACCTGAACTGAGCAAAAATGAAATTTTGAAAACTTCGCTAAATTGCTGCTTTACTTAGTCAGATGTTACAATAATAGTTTATAATGCGATATGAAGTGACCTTGCTTAGGTGTTTGTGTTGAATTAATTATGTTTTATGTTGATGTTAATCTACCAGACACAGTTTCTCTCCTGGCTATTTAAAGTGAAGGCACAAGGATTTAGGGGAATGCTTGAAATTCTACTTGCCTCTTCAGTATTGCATCTTTTTTCCCCGAGTTTGCCCACCAAAATACTTTCCTGCGTGGTTCTACCCACACAAGAAAAATACTGGAAACTACACACACCGACTCCTGTTTGTGAGTTTGAGGGACAACCTGAAAAAACAAAAAAAGAAAGAACCTTACAGCATTTCAGCTGGAAGAGCGATCCGAATAAATTCAAATAAACCTATAAGAAAACGTACACTTCCTTCATATGTGATGAGTGTTTTTGCCCAGAAATTCAAACTAATTTGGGAGCAAAATAATCTCTTCAGGCTCTGCACCTTCAACAGGGTCCTACAGTCCTCACCAACTCCCCATGACCAGTTTTCCCTGACTGGACACACAAGGATTTAGGCTAATACCCCTTAGACAGTAAACTCAGGTCATGCCCAGCCTCTGAAGCTTTAAATGGACTCTTTCATGGTTGGGGGCAATGTACAGGGCAGAAGGGGGCTCTGTGGTGGGATAGTGTGTATTTCCAGAACCCTGCATGGAAACAGCATTGAAGAACTTAGACTCCACTATAACATGCCTCTATTGTGCTTGTACAAATATGTCACATCACACTTGGTGGTGCTGATTGAGACATGTCTGTTTGTTTGTTTTTTGAAATTTCCTTTTATATATATTTTTTAAACAGTCTTTGTTACTTTAGTATAGACAGACCTAGTTACCCGTTTCCCAACCCTGGGTTAAAGTATTCTAACTGACTGTCTGCTCTGGCTTCACAATGAAGATGTGACAGATAACTTAACATATTTGCCCAAACGTCAAACTATTCCTTTCACAGTGAGTGCACCTAGCTTTCATTTTGCTAGTTGCATGCAGAGCAGGCAGCTGAATCCCTTCCTCTTCCTGTCTGTCTGTTTGAAACTTTGCATGTGTGTGTTTGACAAAGGCCATCTCTCGGATTGGTGTGGAATGCAAGCACACAGTCTTCGCTCTCCTCTCTCTTAGAGCAGCAATCTTTCGCTCCGGTCATTCATGGTTATAGAAGTGTAGAAGCCACAGTAAATATTCAAACAACAAACATTCACTATTTATATAGTTGTGTGTTGTAAGTCGTGACTTTCACAGAGGCACCTGCCACTAACTAGGACTGATTGTTACTAGAATTTAACTATTGTGTGAAATGGTAATCGCTGAAATAAATAAATAGCAATTTATTATTGCCTGTTAGTCAATACACATTAAACAGACTTCCATGGGACTAAACACGCCTCATGATTCAACAGCTTGTAGAACAACGCTTAACAGTGATATTTATTGCATGTTATCAGTCTCTCACATTGTTGTGGAGGAATTCGGCCACCTGCTCTTTACGGCGTTGCTTCAGTTCATTGAGGTTTGAGAGCATTCATTTGTGCACAGCGCTCTTAAGATCCCACCGCTGCTTTTCAATCAGGTTGAAGTTTGGACTTTTTTCTCTTTCAGCTGTTCTGGAGCAGATTTGTTGCTCATTGTCCTGTTGGATGATTTGAGACAAGCTTTAGTTGTCAGACAGATGGTCTCAACTCTGGAATCCTTTGGTGTACAGTCATCAAGTTAACTCAATGACTGCAAGGTTGCCAGGTCATGTGGACGCAAAACAAGCCCCAATCATCACCCCTCCACCACCATGCCTGACGGTGAGTATGAGGTGTTTGTGCTGATGTTTGAGTTGTTCATTAGCTTTAACAAGTTTAACAAAGTTCCAAAGTTTTTTTCTTTTATAGAGGCGCTCACATTTGCTGATGATCACTGACCAAATACTAATCGCACCTGACTGCTACTTACCCTCTTAATTGCTGTGGAAACAGTAAGGATGTACTTAGTTTTACACATGACTGCACACAGTAACTCTTTTTCACATGACTTTATATTGGTACAGTGGTGGATGCCCTTTAACCATGGCCAAGATTTTCAAATAAAAGGGTCAAATTATGCCCAAGTAAGGCCTGTAAGCCAAAA
The DNA here is from genome assembly GCF_000239375.1 of Pundamilia nyererei. Taxonomy (NCBI): domain Eukaryota; kingdom Metazoa; phylum Chordata; class Actinopteri; order Cichliformes; family Cichlidae; genus Pundamilia; species Pundamilia nyererei. The sequence continues at coordinate 639,194 of NW_005187551.1, read as the reverse complement.
ACTCGGCCTAAAAAATCAGTAAAAAGTTCTGCACAGTGTATCAATGTATTCTTTTAAAATTAAGGAATTTTTTGTAATAATATCCATCCATCCATCCATCCATCCATCCATCCATTTTCTTCCGCTTATCCAGGGCTGGGTCGCAGGGGCAGCAGCCCAAGCAGAGAAGCCCAGACCTCCCTCTCCCCAGCCACCTCCTCCAGCTTATCCGGGGGACACCAAGGTGTTCCCAGGCCATCTGAGAGATATAATCTCTCCAGCGTGTCCTGGGTCTGCCCCGGGAGGATTATTATTAGGATTAGGATTATTTTTGTAATAATAATAATGATAATTACAGACTAATGTAAAGACAGAAAATATTTTCCTTTTCTTTTACCATCCATCCATCCATCCATCGTCATCCGCTTTGTCCGGGGTCGGGTCGCGGGGGCAGCAGCCTAAGCAAAGAGGCCCAGACCTCCCTCTCCCCAGCCACCTCCTCCAGCTTGTCCGGGGGAATACCAAGGCGTTCCCAGGCCAGCCGAGAGATATAATCTCTCCAGCGTGTCCTGGGTCTGCCCCGGGGCCTCCTCCCGGTGGGACATGCCTGGAACACCTCACCCAGGAGGCGCCCAGGGGGCATCCTTGTCAGATGCCCGAACCACCTCAACTGGCTCCTTTCGATGTGGAGCAGCAGCTGCTCTACTCTGAGCCCCTCCCGGATGGCCGAACTTCTCACCCTATCTCTAAGGGAGAGGCCAGCCACCCTTCGGAGGAAGCTCATTTCTGCCGCTTGTATCCGCGATCTCGTTCTTTCGGTCACTACCCACAGCTCGTGGCCATAGGTGAGGGTAGGGACGTAGATCGACCGGTAAATTGAGAGCTTCGCTTTTACACTCAGCTCCCTCTTCACCACGACGGACCGGTGCAACGTCCGCATTACTGCAGCTGCTGCCCCAATCCGTCTGTCGATCTCCGGCTCCCTTCTCCCATCACTCGCGAACAAGACCCCGAGATACTTGAACTCCTCCACTTGGGGCAGGAACTCATCCCCGACCCGGAGTGGGCACACTTTTCCGGCTGAGAACCATGGCCTCGGATTTGGAGGTGCTGATCCTCATTCCCGCTGCTTCACACTCGGCTGCGAACCGTTCCAGTGCGAGCTGGAGGCCTCCACCCGATGAAGCCAACAGAACCACATCTTTTCTTTTACCTTAAAAATATTTTATTTTGTTTTTAGCTTTCATTTTACAGTGGATCACTTTCAAATCTGGTTGTGAACACAGCCTAGAAACAGAAACCAAGGTCCAATATACAGAAGTTTTGAACTGTAAATTATGCAAAACTACTCTAGTAGAGTCCATAGCTGGAAACTAGTATTGTAGTTCCTATTTGAGGCTGATTAAATTGCAGCAGTTAGACCAAACGCAGAAATTATCTTCAAGATTTTGACATTATCGAAAGCTTCAGAGATAATTATGTCATCTAAGTCTTCTTTCAGGTTTTGGTTGTTGATGGGAATGACATTTGTTCAGTAACTCTTTAGTAATGTGATTATTTGAATTTCTTCCACAGTGAGCCTAAACGTCATTGAAACCACCGAGGCAACACAATTCAGCTCAGTTAACCTAGAAAAATTAGCAAGACAGCTAACAGAATCATACCAAATCCTTTCATTTTAAAGCATCTGCTACGTAGTTGCTTACTGCAAACCAGCAATGCTGGTGGTTGCTTCTGCTAGATTCAATTACCTTGTGTTTAAGTCATTTAACAAGACAGTCTGTCTTTTGAGACGCCATAAAAACATCCCACAGACATATGAATGATGAACTGAATGTCCCAAGCGGACACTGCATATAAATTATGTTTCAGCCAGTCACAACAGGCACCACATGCTGTTTGTGTTGCGTTTAATTTGTGTCAGAGTGGATTACAAAGTCATTGTGCTGACAGATATAGTGGATCAAGCCATGTGAAAACTGAAGATTCATGTGGCCTGCAGATGTTCCATATTGGAGGTACTATGAAGTTATAATTTGAATGTCATTATAAGTTACGCAACAGTTACTATAGTTTGAGTCTCTTTGTAAGAAATATTCTAGCATAATGTCTGTTTTCCCCTTGAGCCTAAACAATGCTTAGAAAAAGGAGATGTGGCATGTGATATTTAAAGATGCACATTGTGGATCTGGATAGCGCAAGTTGGTAATCATGGCATAGAGTGGTTCTCGGGTACTGAGCTAACCTCTCATTCTCAGGAGTCCTTGCAGCTTATCGGAGTCCGGGCAAAGACGGAAATAACATGAACTGGAGAGCTGTTGTTTAAACAGCATTTCCCAACAAGCATTTGATGGGTGGTGATGGAGAGGAAATGGTAAAGTTCAGCCTACTAGGTTTTACATGATAAGCAGTTTCAGAATCAGCCCAAACATGAGCTTTAAAGTCACAACGATGTAGTGTAACTGTGTGTTAAAACACACCAAAATCACTTTGCCAAAAAGTAAAGCTGCAGTCGTAAAATCTTTCTTTTCTTCTGTTCTGCAGACAGAAGATACTGAAGAACAAATCCCCCTGATTTAGAATCGTGTAAACAGGCTACTTGAGAGATCATTTATGTCTGGCCAGTCCACACACCACTCCAGCCCTCAGCTGTGCTCTGCGATTAATGATAGTACAGGCTGCACTGTCATTGGATAGGCTTAAACAAGCTCACGAGTTTCCTTTTGTCTTCCTGACTATGCAGGGAAAGCCTTGATGAAAGAAGGCAAGAAGCGAGCAGGGGATCAAACACCGCGTCACCCACCGTGGAAGAAGACTGCAAGGGGTGAAGGGAGGTCAGGAATCCAGGGTTGAGGCAGAATGTGAGGAATGTTCCCTCCAGACCTGAACAGTGAAAATCAGCAGCCATAGAGAGATGCTATCTAAGGATTTGCAGAGCAGCAGCAAAGGGGTCAAAGTTAAAGGCTGAGCTATATTAGTGAGGGTCCAGCCCAAATGCATGAAGTTGTGTGAAGGAAGGGCCGTTTGCACCGATGAAGGGCTGCACCTTTTTCAGCAAGTAAAATGAAAACAAGCTGTGCATGACTTTCATGTCCAGGTCACCAATAACTACCACTTAGCAAATTATTATTTCACATTAAAGCACGTAACTCAAAACACGTGCAGTAACATGTCAGTTGAAGCATTTTCTTCCTCCTAGTGGCGTGCTTCGACACCATTACATGATCTTCATCCATGCTGAGGTTTGAGGAAACCACAGAGGGCTCTGGGCATAAGGCTGTTAAGCTGGGGTTTATGCTAGCGCTAGTCAGCTGGTATGGTGACGGATTCTCTTAGCCTGGAATATGACTCGATCAATACAATGAAGACGTGAAAAGTTTTCAAGAAGAAAAGCTGCAATAATGATTTGAATTCCTTTTAAAGTCTACATGATAGTTTTACCCTTCGTTTGAACAGGACTGAGAGTTTATTTATTTATTGCCTCTGTCAGGAAGTAGTTAGTCACAGCAGTGCTTTGAGCGAGTCACTAATGGCAGAATGTTCACAACAACAATGCTGAGATCTGATCTTTAGCAGATGTTTAACACGTTCAACATGATGTTTGTGTTAACATGTTTGCATTCACTGATTAGTGTCAAATACATACAGCTGAGGTTGAATAGCCTTTTTTTTAGTCAGGGAGTTACTTTAAAAAATCATTAGAATTGCATATATTAAACTTTAATAATGAAAACATATCAAATGTCACTGATACATTTGGGTCAGGAGATTTCCTCTCTATTGTCACTAAGTGCTTACTCGAGGGAGAAATGTCTCTAAAATACTGTAAGGTCTTTCCCTTGTCATGTAAAATGATCCCATTGCACGATAGTCTCCAGTATACCTTCACCAGCCACTTTTCGATGCAGCTGTCCAACTGCTTGTTAACACAAATATCTAATCAGCCAATCACGGGGCATCAGCTCCAAACATTTAGGCTTGTAGATCTGATCACAATGATCTGCTGAAGTGTGAACGGAGCATCAGTGATTTAAATGACTTTTAATTTGATGTTCATAGTCACTTAAATCACTGCTGATAGGATTTTCCCACAGAACCATCTGTACTACGGTTTAAAGAGAATGATCTGAAAAAGATTTATTTATTTTGGGTAAAAATTCCTTGTTGATGCCAGAAGTCTGGAAAATCGTTTTCAACTGGTCTGAGGTGAAAAGCAACAATAACTGACCCCACAAAGCTCGAATGATTTCAGAATCATGGACATGCAGCCAGCAAATCTGCAGCAACTGTGTGATGCTGTCATGTCAATGTGGACCAAAATCTCTGAGGAATGCTTCGAGCATCTTGCTGAATCTATGCGATGGAGATATAAGGCAGTTCAAGGAGGGAGAAGCAACATGTACGTGCACTCAAGTGTCTGGTGAGTGCATTACAAGTATGTTTGTGCTCTCTGTCACTCAAAATAGGAACCAAAGAAAATAATCCTTAAAATGTCCAATGTTAGCAAATGGTGGGAGCACTTTCTGAATAGAAACCAAAATGTAAACTAGGCCACAGCACTTTGCTCAGCTCAAAGGTCCTTTATTGACAATTTTAGTAAAAAGGTCTTTTACCCTGTATTTTGCTTTGCCATCCTGTTTGATATTTTGTCAGGCCACATCATCCCAATCTGCCCGTTCAGCCTGCGCCCGCCCCAAACTGCTCATTATCTCTCTAATGCAAGGGCACCTCCCAGAGTCTGACTGGACCACATTGAGACTGTAGGCACACAGCTGGATTAAAGCAGGCATCTTCTGCAGGCATTTCATGTCCCTTAAAGGTTGTTTCAGCCACAGATTTGTGTCTCGGCGATTAAGCAACAACTGTTTCTTTTTATGTAACACAATAATTGAGCATGATTTTATCTTTACGGCACTCTGACATTACCTCAAAGGCTTTTCCCTAAAAAATCAGATTGTCAACACTAGAAAACAGAGAAAAATTATTGAAAACAGCGATTTCAGTCCCATCAAAAAACTATTTTCCAGAAAGAAAAAAAGAAAAGAAAAGAGCAAAAACCCTCCACATTGATCTGACATAATTTACACGCCTCACAAAATATACCAAGTGAGACTTCCGTGGCATTGGGAACAAAAGGCACATACGGAGACCATTCACAAATCTAATAGATTCCAGATACGGCCTCGCAGCTGTGCTCAAAACCACTGCTGCAGAAAACAGGCGTTGATTTAATGGTAGTACACACACATCTTTCTTCTCATAACATGATCATTTTTTGCTTTGGGACATTAGACTCATTGTTAAGCTTCAAATGGTCTTATACATTAGCTCTTTTCATGCACTAAAATGCTCTATGCAGCCACGTGTGGGATTGCTGGGATTCACAATCCATAACAGTACTGAAGTGATATGGAAGAGATTTCCCATGCAGTTAAAGTCACAGGGCTATTTAAGGACAGCCGTAATGTGGGAAGGATGGAGAAAGATTCCCACCTCTTTACATGTCGTGTCTGCTAGTCTCCACTAACTCTCTTGTCAGGCTGGAATTCTCCAACTCATAGCTGTTGAAATCCAAATCCAATTTATTTACATAGCACATGTAAAACAGAGGTTGGAGTGGGCACAGTAAAAAGAGTGTCAGTCAACTCGGAAAAAAATCCTGTAAATGATAATCTTTTAAATATCCTGTGATGACTCATCAACCTTACATTACTTATTAGTTTACATAAAATCTTAGATATAAATAAGAGATAATAATAATGATCATTCTCTGCCAGAGAGATATAGTGTGCTGTAGAGGGTGACAGAATGAGCGAAAGATTTCTTTTATGTGTCCTCAGCAGAGCTGAATCAGGCTGTTTCAGACTGCTGCCTGTTCAGTAAGTGGTGCAACAGCTGGTCAGGATTCTCCATAAACTAACAGCTTGTCAGTGACCTCCTCTCAATCACAGCTTCAGAAGTGTCCAGTTTGCCACCAATCACAGGGTCAGCCTTTCTGATCATTTATTCAGTCCATCTGATGCTGCTCCCCCAGCAGACCACAGCAAAGTACACTTCCCTCATAACAACTGAATACTAGAAAATCGTAATCATTTTGCGGCACACACTGAAGGACCCGCTCCTCCTCTTTCAGCCTGCTATCAGTGCCCAGGCACCCCATCCATCCATATCCTGTCTCAGGATTAACACAGACTGTGTGGTTATTCTCTTCCCTCTGAAATTAATCATCTCTTTGTTCTTATTCACAGAGGATTTCTTTCAGACCACTTAGTGTTTTTAGTATAATGTGATCACTGTTTTTGTCCTTGTCACATGATCTGTAAATAGTGTCTCTGTATGTTTTTACTAACTTGTGTTTAACACCAACCTGCCAGAGGGTCTGCAGATGGAAATTAGCCCAAGGCTATAATCTGGCATATTTACATTTGTTAAGATGTTCATTAATATGTATTGCCCCTCTTTCTAAAGAAAAAAAATAAAATAAACGTCACAAAATCATCCACTTGTGCTCATACTCCTCCTCCTGCCCATCATTAATGCATCCAACCACTGCAGAATCATCTGAGTATTTCTAAAGATAGCATGACCCGGACTTGTGCTCAAAGTTTGAGATGTTCCAGGTGAACAGGAATGGATACAGCACATGAGCTCTCCCTGCTTCTTTACTGCACATCACAAAATCAAGCAGAGCACTTCCTACTTCCACTTATACATCCTGTCTGTCAGGCAGTCAGTGATCCACGAGATAGTGGATGTGTTTAGCTCTCAGTTGCTGCTGGATCATGTTAAATGCATTTGTGAAATCAAAGAAAGCCATTCTCACCATTCACCTGTCACTTTATAGATGGAAAGAAGCTCTTTGCAGCAGGTTGATGGTCATCCACTCTCAGATTTGGTCTGTATGCAAACTATAGAGTGTTGAAAGGTGTTTTTCAACTGTGGTCTCAGGACTAGTCAAGGCTAGTCTCTCCAGCACCTTCTTCACATGTGATAAAAAATGATGGTCCAGGATCAGCATTGAAACTGAGCAGCCACTGAGCTTATGCTAATTAAATCTGGCTAGCAAACTAGCATGAGTAACTTATATTGGCTCAATATTTTATCTCAGTTACACTCAAGAGAATGCATATGTAACCGGTGTGTTCCTGCGTTATGTCTGACAATGAAAGGTAAAAGAAAGAAAGACCTCCAAGTAATTAACTTGCCCGCTCCAGCTTCTACAACCAAATACAAACAGTAGGGAAGAGGGTTAGCTCCACCCACCACAACTTCCAAGCTAACCAGAATTATCTATTCATGCTAGCGTTAACTGTGCCTATAACACAAACGCGGCACATACGTGCTACACATTTACAGCATCTAGGAAAGACAGGCATAATGATGATAAAATTGAACTAAAAACACAATCAGAAATTTCAGGGTTGCTAAATATACAGTATATGTGTGTTTTACAGTGTTGGAAAAGAAATTACACCAACCTCTCTCACAGGGGAAGTGTAGAAAAGGGGAGAGGCCAAAGGGGTACCCTGTATTTATAGGGTTGCACCAAAGAAGAAGAAGAAGAATGAGGAGGGGCTCTAACTGATAATGAACACAACTACACGCTTGGAGGTCCTAAAAGTCAGGTTTAAAAGGAATGGTTTGGGGTCACATTTTGTTTAATTATAACAATATGTAATTTATGACCCAGTTACACATATGTCCACGGTGGATACCTCCAAAGCTAGGCAGTTCACGCTAAAATAACCAAGAAGAATACATTTATATAAATCAGATTTTTCTGACATACTTTTTGCAGCATACCTGAACACTGAAGTGCAGTTGAAGTTTACTCCAAGCTTACCTTGGGGCCCTGTGTTGGATAACTTGCACAGACCCAACAGGGTAAAAGAACGTACAAAACAGACAGCTCTGGTTGGGGTTCAGGACTTGATGACTTGTTTTGATTTTGGGACTTCTTCATCAAACTCTCAGAGGGGTTAGAGGCTAAACAAAACAGGGCAACTAAACATAAAAGCAGCATGATACCTAACATTTCCATCCAACCCTTTTTCATTCAGTTCCTGACAATGAGCTAATAAGTTTGCTGGCCAAAATCACAATTGATTGCCAGGATGACAAATTCAACTCATGGACACTCATTCACCCTCTGAGCTATGATGTAGTCAATAGTTACTTTGTAAAAAAAATGTTTTTGCATTCATTTTTCTTTTTCAAATTCATGCCAGAATGAAAAAGTAAACATTCAATGCACAGTCCAAATACTGTTCATGCATATACTAAGTAATGTCTTTATTTATTATTTAAAGCATTTGTCGGCATTTGTGTTTTATTGTATTTATTTTAGTTTAAGACTTTTTCTAAAGTGTGCTTTGAATTTGCTGTGATTCCTGTGTTTTCAGCAGCAGCTGGTCACAAGTCATGACTGAGTGGTATGAGCACCAGCTTGCAGAAACGTGCAAGCTGCTTGACATGTCATCCATCACAGTGAAATACAGTGAATGCTCACACTTACTTTACTCTTGGTGTTATCACTGTGTTGAAATGTTGATGCCTGAAAGGAGTCGTAGGATTTTCCAGCTGCCTGTGTAACTCGCTACATGGCAACTGCAACGCACGAAAAAAAGTCTTTTGATTCGGAATGTAGCATCGAGTGAGTTAGTAGTGGGATAATTATGTGGTCAGTTAAGTAGCAGAGGGGTTCTGATCACTTTCTGCTGCTTTGGTGTTAATGAAATTAACAACAGGTGCACTAGAGGGCCAACAATGAGACAACCCCCCAAAACAGGAATGGTTTAACAGTTGGAGGCCTCTGACATTTTGTCCCTTGTCATCTTTTCTCAATGTTTTTCGCCTAGTTTCATTTGGCTAATGTCAGTGTCTACTGGCAGCATGAGTTGATACCTGGACCCTAAAGACGTTGCACAGATATTCCAGCTCTTCCAGAATGGCACATCAATACATACCATTGGTTTGCTGTGACTAACAGCACAGTCTCAAGAGTACGATGGAGATTCCAGAAGACAGGCTGTAGAAGACCCTTAAGCAATCCGGAGGACTTGTATCTCCTTTGTGCAAGGAGGAACAGGATGAACACTGCCAAGGAACAATGAGCAAGTAGTGTGCAGTTAAAATGTCATTTTTTTATCCTCTAAAATGGGCAGAGTGAGTCAATCATCAGCTTGGTTATTTTTGGTTGATCACTGTTGAACATTTTCCAGAACATCTTTGGGCTTAGCTAAATAACTGAGTTACTCGTGTTTTCTTTAAGTTCATTTTGACAGTTTAAAAAAAATATTCCCATTCCAAAATGTTATGTGACAATCTCATTGGCTTACAGAGTGATGATGTCACAAAGACATCATGAAGGATCTTAGACCCTTTGCATGCAGAAAGGAGAGTAGGAATCAGCAATTTTTAGTCAGTTTGTTCGCAGCAGTTGTGTTCGTAGCCTTCAAACGTTTGACCAGAGATACATTTGGAAACCTTTACAGAGTCCCTGTGTACAGACTCCAACATGTATCCACAAAAACGCCAACAAAGAAAAAAAGATTAGGCCGCCTGTCCTTCCTGGCGTGGCCAGCAAATTAATCATTCAAAGGGCATTACAAAAAAGTAGGAAGGACAACTACGACCTACAGAACAAAATTAATCAACTAGAGGAGAAGTGCAGACGAATGGAAGCACAAAATAAAGAGCTGGAAGAAAAACAACAATGCCAGCCAGACATAAAAAGAAAACAAGAAAAAGAGTGCTTCAAGACAGAAACGCTACTATTGAGGTGATCCAATGGGATCTCCAAGACATGGAGCAAAACAATCAGACGCTCAGAGGAAAGCTCTATGAAGTGCTGGAAAAAAATAAAGAAATCCTCCAACAGAAGGAAGAACAGGACATAAAGCAGAGAGAAATGGAGCGTTAATTCAAAGGCATGGAGGAAGAAAACAGAGTGCTGAAAGCCAGACTTGGTCAAACACTGCGCAACAATGAAGAGCTTCTTCGAGAAAAAGAGCAACAGAAGGAAAGACAGGAAGAAGAAAAACGTATTCTGCAGGACTTTAAGAGGAAAAACCTACAACTGCAACAATTCTGTGATAAAATGAAGGGCAAAACAAATGAACTTGAAGGAGAAAAGGAAAGACTGGAAAAACGATCCTCAGAGATGCAGCATAGGATCAGTGGAATAGCAAGAAACAACTCACAGCACATTAAGGTGATGTTGTTGAACTACAATGACTTGAAGCGTGAAAACACAGAAATGCAGGCACAAAAGCAACAGCAAGAGAAAATGAATGAAGACCTGCAGTGTACGCTTCAAGAAGTCCAAAGAAGAAATAAGCAGTTGCAAAACGAAGGACACGAGGCAACATCGAAAGAACTGAAAGAAAAGCTTGAAGAAACACAAGCAACGTTAGAAGTGAAGCAAAGATACCAGAAACTCGAGAAGCAAAATGCTGAAACAATTGATGAGTTGAAAATCCTTATTCTGGAGAAAAAAGTGTCTGAAAAAGAAGAAGAAGCGCTTGCACTTGTTCCAAAGGAAAGACATCTCACCCCCAACCAGTCCTGGCAGTTGACTGCCCCCTCCTGAGCCTGGTTCTGCTGGAGGTTTCTGTTTAAAGGCACTTTTTCCTCCCCACTGTCCCCAAGTCTTGCTCAGAGGGGATCGTTGGGGTTTTCTCTCCTCTGTCTTGTTTCTTTATTTACTCGTTTAACTTTTTTTGCTCTTCGTATGTAACAAAATAATAAACCGACTGAATTGCTCCTTTGATTATTTTTCATCTATTCATTGCAGAATTTTTCCAAAACAATTTCAAACATTCAGATCTGTCTTTTTTTCCCTGTTGAAGCCTCATAAATGGTGAACTAATAACACTGGAATTGTTTCAATTGAAACCGGCAAAGTCATACGTACGTGTGTGTGTGTGTGTGTGTGTGTGTGTGTGTGTGTGTGTGTGTGTGTGTGTGTAAAAAGAAAGAGAGAGGGACATCATAAGGCCACAGAACTCTTACCCCTGCAAGAACCAAGTTTAGTAGACATGACTGAATATGTTTGGCATAGAAGCTGACTGGCTTGCTTTAAACCCTGACCTTAACCCCATCGAGCACCATTGTGATGGACCGGAATGGAGATTGCAAACATCCAACATCGGTGTCTGACCTAACAAACACTCTTCTGAATGGGCAAAAACAACAACAAAAAATGAAAAAAAATAATAATAATCCACAGACACTTTAAAAAATCTTGTAGAAATCCTTGGCTGACAAACGTAAGCCATTAAAGCTGGCAATGGGTGGAGGGGATAAAGAACGTGACATCATGCTGTAGGTGTAATGTGTAGGTGGCCCAATACATGTCTGTAGAACGTATCAAAAAAAATGAGTCCATTTAATGTAAGTAAGGGAAAGTCTCTCTTAATGTGCATGTATCAAATTAAAGAGAGTATGGTTACAGTGTTTTGTACCACCCAAAAATTTAATGAGTATACTGAACATTTGTCTGTATAAACATCTGTGATTGTAAGTAGCCCAACCCATCATTTTAAATCTTTTGACAGTATGGGTACAAGTGAACTTGTATAAACTCAATATTTGGGTCTTTTTAGTTTGGGGTGAATTCTTAAGAAGTTCTTTGGAACTTTTAGGAAATGGATAACCATGTACGCAAACTGTGTATTAGCATAAGTGGGGTGGTCATGTTTATATGTGAAAGAAGCTGATAAAACAAACGCTAATGCTCATAAACTCTTTTACAATCATATGGTGGTTGCAGACAGACTTGGATCAAACACTGCATCCAAACTCCACCACATCAAATGCGTATGGTAATGCACACACCCTGTCATTTTGTAACATGAATAGCAAACTATAGTTTACCTCCTACAATTCATCACTCAGCCAGTCTTCCTCATGGGCTTCCATTTAGAGGCTGCAGTATTTTCAGTGCCACCCCTGTGGGTGCGCTCAGTTACAGGGTGGGAGGAGAGAGACATAGTGCATGAAAAGGAGCTCTATGAATGAAGCCTGACTCCAGCTGCCCACAGAGCAAACCCGGAAACGCGAGGAAGAATATTTTAGTTGATGCCTGCTAAGAAACCTCTGCTTTGTATTGGTGACATGTGTGCAGCTAAGGCACTTGATGGGCTTCTTATAACTTCATTATTACAGGATTATTACTACTGTTCAGTTAACTCACTCCGGTCTTCACATATTATTACATCGTGATAGATGGTGGCTTCCTCACTGACCTATAAAAATGTTTGTTGCTTACAAACACAAAAAACGCTAGCTAGTTGTGGGCCATCCTCCATTACTTCACAGTAGAGTTGCTATCTTGTGATTCAGCCACAGTGTTCACCTGCTTTCTTCACTCATACTCCAGTCAGTCCAAGTTTGCTTCAATCCTTTGTAAAAATGTTCTTCTTTATTCAACTGTTTCGCGTTAGTGTCACAGCACACCTTGCTCCTAGTGTCATGATCTTCACCTTAACACCTGTAAGAAGAATGATGTGCAGTATGTTTTTCCACAGACTTTTACACGCCACGTTTGTGCAACTCTTCTAATCCTCCATTGTCCTGAGGGCTCACTTTGGAAGCGCCCTGATCAGTTGGTGGAAAAATGTGCAGCTCTCTTTTGATTGGCTGAATGTAGCGCTTCTTTTCAGTGAAGGAAACTGTTCAAACTGTCCATCAATATATTAAATGAAGTTATTCTGATGTGCTCTGGTATGTTTTATGGTACGGCTGAAATTTGAAAATGATTTTCTTTCTCTTTTTTTTTCTTACTATGGCTCTCTGCGCTTTATGAGCAAAAAGTAGAACAGTATTCTTAAATCACAGGGCTAGCACACTAGAAATGCTGACTACATTTCCGCTCTGTCTTGTGAGACAAACTTACCCGAGATCTGGATCTGAGCTGTTATTACCTGTGGCTCATACAGCATACATAAAATAGTAATTATTAAGCCATCTGAGTTGTGAATATCACAGCACCCTTGAAATTATACTTTTATCAACTGAAGCCATCATTTTAGATGCCTCTTAGCTACAGCGTGCTCAGACGGAAAGACATTCCTGACTTTCTGAGACACATAAATGGCTTGTTGCATGTCTGGCTGCAAAATTGCTGCTTTCTTTCTCTTATGTGCTGTAGCATTGAGTTGCTTCCCATTAAGAACACCTGTAGACCAGACCAGACTGACTGCAGTTCATTTCTTTTTCTCTTGGCCCAAAATAGTTGACACAGATTTGTGTTTTTTATCCATATAAACAATGGAGGCATGTTTGGAGGAGCTTTTATCTCAGGCCTGCTTAAAACAGAATGTTAAATTTAATAAGCAACACAAACCCCATATAAATAGTTCTCTTGTGCCCAAGAATATCCTTTAGCCAGATTTTTTGTTAATTATTTGTGTGTGTGTGAGAGCGAGAGAGAGAGAAAGTCATAAAAGATACATATGTTTATATAAATAGAAAGATGCATATCTTTATATTTACTGTGCAAAAGTCTTGAGTCATCTATCATTTCTTCATTTTTGCTTCAAAGGAACCATATGTTCTTGCTCTTTTTTCAAAGTGGTCTTGAGGAATAGTTCTCCAAGCTTTCTAAAGGTCCCTCAGAGTTTTCTTTGGATATTGGTGCCTGATCATTTTCAGAGGAATGTTTTTTTAAGCCAATTAACACTGACCTATGAATCATTCAACCATAAAAAGGCACCTAACTGGTGAGACAAACCAATATTGTGTCTTTAGGCACATAACAGAAAATTTAGCAAAGAAGTCATTTTAGATTGTGTTTCAAGAGACTTTGTTACTAGCAGCCTGTTGTAAAATCATGTAAAATGCCAAACATAATATAGTTTGATCGGCACAAGATGGCATTTTTTAACCAATAAGATGATTCCCAGACTGCTATTAGCCAAAACTTGGCAAAGCTTGGATTTATTCTGAAAACAAACTATCTATACTAACATATGAACAGTATCTGAACAGCCCACCCTTAAGAAAAAGACAAAAAACACCTGACACAGGACCTCAGAGGTACATACGCCCCTTCTGTTGATCTACTGTTCACTGAAGCCTAATCAGAAAAGATCGCTGTGAAAGGGTTGCAGGGACAAAAAAGCCAAATTATACAACAACTGGACTGAAAATCAGTTTTAACAGGTCTTATGAAGCTATGAATCCAAATGTAACATTTTTTCATGTTGTATGTACAAGAGGGAGGACCAACAGTGACTGTCTAAAGCCCTAAGTTAAACACACTGAAGGCTCCATCATGGTTTGAAGTTCCTTTTCAGCCATTGGTGTTGAGGGTTGAAAGTGATGAGTCAGTTTTTCATCATCCAATATCAGCTTGAAACATCTGATTGTCAACAGTTCAATTTTTCAGCATAACAATGACCCCAAACACACTGCCAATGTGGTAAAAGCTCAACTGGATAGAAAAACACAGTACGGACCTTAAAAATGATGGTAGCAGTGTGGAATCATCTCGACAAAGCGCAGAAAAGGCAGAAACCTCCAAAGAAGAGCTTTGAATGTCCTTCAAGAAGCCTGGAGAACTATTCCTGAAGACTACTTAGAGACATTACAAGAAAGCTGTGTAAGAGAGTTCAGGCTGTGATACCACCAAATATTGACTTTCAAGAAAATTAGACTTCAACTTTTGCTTTATATACTGTATTTCCTTATGTTTGCAAAAGTTTCAATAAACTTCCCATTTTCCTAGAAAATAGAAGCTAATGATTGTTGGCTCAAGACTTTTGCACAGTACTGTATATATCATTTGCAATACAGTAACAGCCAAAAATAATATTACTGAAGTCAGGGAACCTTTTCTTACTTGTTTTAGACAGAGGACTAGAGTGAGCGTGGAGAAAGAGTTCTTTATACTCGCCTCTGTGCAGTGTGTAAACAGTGACAGACAGTGGCTGGAGGGTGGCTCAAGTTTGCCTGTGAAAAGTGCTTGTGTTTCAATACCATGTCAGGCAAAAGTCAAAGCAGGTTAAAGAACTCTAATTTTTACACTTCTGCTTATATAGTATTTTTATTGCAGGTCTATTTTGCGTTAGAAGGGTTCTGTGTTTTGTGCTTGAAATATCACTGACTGCTGTTCCATATGTTTAAATTAAGGTTTTGACAAATGGCAAAATAGTTGCAAATGATTTGTAATCCTTAACATAGATTTGCATATTTGCCACTTTAGCACATTAACACACAAGCTTGCTTTTATGCAGCCTGATTTTTATTCTGACCTTCATTGTATCAACAACACACACAATTTCTTTTATGTCTCTTAACACTCTTAGTTATAAAATAGATTTTTTTCCTCACATGAATGAATAAATTATAAATCCCTTTATGTGTTACTCGGTCAAATGTGTCGAAATAGTGATAAATTACTATCAGTTTGCAATTGAATGCGGTCAAGTTGGCAAATGCATCACATCAGTTTGTAATAATACAGTGAATAACTTTGATAAATAACTTTGATAAATCAACAAAAAATGCAAAATTTCAAATTAAACAAAACCTTATAGATCTGAGAGAAAATTCAGAAATTCCTCCACCTTTAGTGACACAGCAGCATGGTGATTGAATTGCATAATGACAGAAGCACTTGGGAACCTTGCTTTTACATACGAATAAAACCAGTATACTGCAAACAGCTGAGTTAAGTCTCCAATTTCAGAGAGACGATTCACAGATGCGTTGCATTCTTTGGTGCAACCTGACAAAACTGGTTGCAACATGCTGGAAATCTGTTTGCATTTTTAAGTTAATATATTTGCAAACCTTACCAGTCTCGGGGTGATTACTAGAGGTTGCCTTCCTACAGGTGACCTTGGCGACCATGCAGTCACCTATAGGAACTGAAAGCAAGGTTGAGAGGGTTGCACGTTCAACCGCTGGACAATCAGCTGCTCACCTCAATAACTTGCAACTGGTTAACAAATACAAAGAAAAATCAGCGCAGTCATCAAGCAACCATCAATTCTTCCTAGCTGCAAGGAGGTTACCGACCTATTATAACTCTATTGTGACTGAGCCATAACACAGCATGCTTGAACTTAACCAGTATTAACTCCTCCTACACTTTTCCTACTGTGACCAAATAATAACTAATAAAAGCATTCTCAGCAGTTTCTGGATATACATGTAATAATGAATATTGAATTGTATAACTGTAAATACCATAACCCCAAAGTTGTAGCAGAGCACTACCCAAACTCTTGTGCAGTTATAGTCTTCATACAGCAATATATACTAATTTTGGCTGTAAGACATAAACACTTATTTACAAGTTGCTGAACAGAATCAGTAATCATTACTGTGGAAATAGTAAGAGACTAAAGCAGATAGCCAGAGAGATTATTCATCACTTCTCTGGCAGCAGTTAGTTGGCTTTGGTTCTTTTGGTTTTAGGGCCATCTCATTAGTGGAGATGGTAATAATTTTGAACAAAGGCTGATTGTTCTAATATTCACAGCTGATAACAGCTACATACACACACTGGCAGTAATTACGGGAGAATATCTGAGACAGACTATATATCACACTGAAAGAGTTTTTATTTTATAAATAGGGACCATGAAACAGTTAAAACGTCATTAAATGGATGTCAACTCTAAAGTCCACCTCTAATGTGTCACTTTAACTATACATGCATTTTGCATACATTACACCCAACAGATTAGGCACATAAAGCTTTCTGGCACTACTTGTATTTAGCTATCTAATATTTATAACAACATAAATAATCACTAAGTACAATTATTTGGTTGCGCCCTATTTCTAAAACACTGGGGAGAATTTGCTTTACTTATTGTCCAACAGGAAATCAAACCAGCCTTAAGTGTGCCTCAATGTCCCTGGGGCTACCATCTGCTGCTGTCACCCTGGCATCTTTGAACTGTACTGTAGCTGATTCACTCACCCCAACTTTATCTCCTTTGAAGTGCACTTCTGACTCTAAAGCAATAAAAATAAGTGAAAATACACACAAAAATAAGATTCTTTGCCCTGAAAGACTTGCCAATCATGCAAATTTCATTTGACCAGATGTTTTATTAGACCAATGTAGCAAAGTTATGTGCACGATTTACATCTGATCAGGAAAATAACAATAAAAACAGTTAAGATCCTACAAGCTAGATACATTGACACCAAATGTGTCTTAAATTTTTAACTGGAACAATTTCTTATGAACCAAAAAATAAAATTACACTCAGGATTAAGCAGACCTCCAAAAGAACCCATGGACGTCACTGGAGCCCACTTTTCTTGAATGACTGCCCCTGCTCTGTGAACCATGCTAGGATGAGATGTAGCATGAAACCATCTCTGACCAGACAGCTATTCTTCCCAGCCATGGATTCGGTCACTGGGCACTGGGACTAGCATCTGATACGATTTGGCTGGGAGCTGGCTGGGCTGGCCTGGGAGGATGAGCTGGCTGAAAAGACAGAGGCTGATCAGAGCTCTTGCCATCAGTGGAGTGAGCCAAAAGACATACAGATCTGACTCCTAAATCCTGGAATGCTTCAACTTCATTCAATTACAAGTTAAAGTTGTTTAAAAGAAAAAAAAAACAAAAGAAGGTAACTTGCCTTAGTGTGTTGTGGTCCAAGAAATTCAGGAAGTAACTCTCTGTCTTTCTGTCTTTTTTTTCTTTCCTTTAAAAAACTTTAAAAGCAAAATGACCTAATCACTGATCTAGAAAGCACAACATAAGGTTTATTGGCTTTGAATAAGAGCATGGTGTAAGTATAAAAAAGCGATAACATTAGCAAATAAAATGAAATGTGTCTTCAGGTTTTGTTGTTATTTCTTTTTTTAGTTTAACTACACATCAGGAGAACATTACCCTTCATGACCAAAAACAAACAAACAAACAACAAACAAACAAACAAACAAACAAACAAACAAACAAACAAACAAACAAACAAACAAACAATATTCTGTTAGCTTGTTGAAGGTCAGTGTATGACTAAAATATTCCGTAGGTCTAGTTGGTCTGGATGTTTATGAGGCATAACATCAAAACATTTATTGATCTCTCATACCCCAAAGCAAAACATCTGCATTCCTCTAATTTATTCAACACCCGCAGGACCTTTCAGGATCTGTTTTCTTTTCCTTTTTCATGTTTCTGTCCACGGGAAATCCTGTGGATTAGTATTTGTAGTGATGTAAAATATTGAATCCTCAGTGACTCTGTAGCACTGTCTGGTGTTTTGTTTGATTCAATGGTGCATTATAATTCACTACTATTATTTTTGAATGGTGTATAAGAAAACATTGTGGATAACAAATGATGTAGTCTCTGGTGAATTGTAGATATTATCAATGTTACCGAACATCCTGCGTGCACAGTTTTCCCAGGTCATTATGAGCTGTGTCAGAGTTTTCTTTCATGAAAAGCGCTCTGAAGAGACTTCGGGGGGCGCACAACAAAGCCAATGGGTGGACCCGAAGGAGAATTTCCAGCCCCGTGATTTGCTAATCGGGGGCTGGTTCACTTGTCATTTCCCTGTAATCCTTGCTCTGGTTTGTGGAGCTCGCCCAGCCCTCCTGTCCGTGGACGCACCAAGTGTACCGATTGCACTCTTTGCGTTTTGGATAAAGCCCGACTACCTTCACTGTGAAGGCTGGGCACGGTACAGGAGGATCAGGGCCTCGTTGTGGCTGAGAGAAGAGGCTTAAATTCGTCACATATGGCTTTTTTGTAGGACAGTATCTATCATTACTTGGGATTGTGGAAGGGACGTCAGTAAAAATCACTTAAGTCGCCCAGAAGTTTTATACACTTGTGGGCGCGCGACCATGGAGATGCAAAGGTGGTCCACAAGGTGGAAAACGAAAAGGTGGCTTATGGATTCCACTGTAACCGGATTCATCACTATAACCTTGGTTCTACAGGCTGCTAATGTCAGAGCAGGTAAGATTACTAGGTCCCAAACGCCTCTAATAAACTTTGTATTGCCGAAAAGGGGACGGTGTACGGAACGCCGACTGGATGGCAAACCTAGGTAACTGATGATGGAGATTGGGGGGTGGGGGTGTAACATACTTACCTGGAGAAGGCAGCGTTATGCTTGCATCGCAATTAGACGTGTTTTCCCGTTTCACAAACAAACGAGTCACAATAAGGTGAGATTGCCCCATATTTACAAGCCGATGAAAGCCGAACCAAAGGCACCGCAAAGGTGTGCCCTGTTACTGCCACTGTGAGGAGAACCGTTAAATACTTTGAGACAGGCGACGCAGGTAGTGCTCGTGAGGAATCGATTGAAATGCGTGTATTTGTTGATCAAAATCCCGTTAATTAAAGCAAATTTTACCTCGTGCTACTTTTGCGCATGAATGAAAAGCGTCTGCGGCAAATATGAAACACATGGCCTAATTAAATTCATCCTAAGCCGCTGGTATGCACTTATAAAGATCAGGAAACAGAGCATGGTGCTTTTTCTCTCTCTTTTTTGTAAGATTCACTTGGGCAAAAAGAAACCTCTTTGTTTGAACTGTGGTCCCCTAGGTGGATTGGAACACGGTTAGCAGGGTGGGCTTTTCCAGCCAGATGGCACTGGACATTTGTCGGACCCTGGACTTTGTTCACTTGTTTCTTACAACTGTTTAACTGCACCACTCATATCAGAATGCAGTTCTTTACTTCATGCCTGGCTGAAGATATATTCAACAGTGGATTGGTGTTTAACTTTGGCCGTGATCTGATTGCCAGTCTCATATTATACAGTGGGTGAAATTCTAACGTGTGAACGTGTGGAAAGATATTTAATTGAAGGTTCTTGGGCACAAACATTTTGACGTGAAAGTTGTGGTTTGGGGAACAGCAGCAATCGTTTCATGAAATCCGCTTTTATGAAAGGTCTCAGTGGATCTCCGACCTGTCAGAGCAGAGTGCAAATCATCTGTCGGTGTGGGTGCTAAAAGTGGTCATGCAGGTTCACCCTATCTCCACACTGCCCTGGTCCACACCAAAGCCCAAAAACTGGCCTGTGCATCCCCCCTCCCCCTTGCCACCCACCAACTTTGCACTTAAAGGTTTGGTCAGCTGCAGGACAAGGCTGTGTTGTGTCCGTGGTGGGAATGCTTCCTCTCTAAGTATTGAGCAGTTATTTGATGATGGTCCTTCTTGAGCTTCCCTATGATTTCAGAGCCTTCAAAGAGCAGACCTGGGTATGGGCCTAGCCTACCATTACAGCCACAAGTGACATGGTTCAGGATTACAAGGGTCTCACATCTTGGCCGACAACTCTGTAAGGACTCCTTGTTTAAAAAAAGGCTGTTGGAGATAAACATGAACTTCATAGTGATATTTATCCAATACCTGCAGTTTGTCTAGTGGGTTTTCAGTGGTAGACTGAAAGCGTGTTCTGCAAAACAAGAAATAAATGCAGTTTAATTGTTTCACTTGATGTTGTGCAAATGCAGGGGTTCATGATTACGTTGTTGTGCATTTATCTACTTCACACAGCATTTTGGTATCATTTGTTGTGTTAAAGTACTACAGAACCTGTTAAATTTGATGAAAATTACTGAATTTATGGTCTAAATTGAAAATGTACCGTTTAATAACTAAACAACTAGAGACATTTTTATACAATTTAAATATCCTCCTGCAGACTCTGTGCTCTACGGTCCTAATTTCTTCGCCGCTCTTTATGGCAGTAGGAGCTGTTCCTGCAGGGTGCCCTCTCCATCTAGCAGTGTACAGACACGTTTTCTCAGCCCCTGGGGCGCAGGCTCAGATGTGCATTCCAGCAGACAAAGCTAGCATTTCCAGAGTCTTCTCCTTAAAATGCCCAACTGTGAACAAGAGCTAATCAGCTCCTTGCTGGACCTTTGTCTGCTGAAGCTGTCACACATTTATTGTTATTGTCAGTTCATTTAGAGATTTAAACACAATGGGGCAAACAAACCCATATTTCCATATGGAGGCATACAGTAAAAAGAGATAGTGTGAGGAAAAGTAAAGTGAAGTAAGAGGAGTGGGGGGAAATGCTTTGAAAACTGGGTTGGTCTCAGTGAAGTTTCTTTGGTATGACAGCAGCATAAAGCCGTCTTGTTTTAGCCGGCAGCGTGGTGGAAGTTAAAGGAAGCAGAGAGGGAGAGTGGGGGAGAGGGGCTATATATATAGAAAGAGAGAGAGAGGGAGAGAGACACTCTGAAGATGTTATTAGAGTCTCAGGGAGCTGCAGGTGAAAAGGTCCTCTTCTATTTACCAGCCAATTTTACATTTCTTTACCTTAAAAGACAAAAATGCTGAAAATGAGAAAGTGAGTGTGGGATTTCTTATAGGAGTGTTATGTACAGTTTAGTTAGAGTTGAGAGTATTTGGCCTCAGATGTGAATGATGATATCTTTTGGAACATGCAGTTTACAATGATGTACACTTGTGAACATGACAAATAAATTAAATCTGTCCATTTTGATGTCTTATGGCAACAAAGCTTTATATTGCTCCTCCCATTCTCCTCTTTCTCTATAGTTTGCATTATCATCCACGCAAGGAGTGATGAAACAACAGAGTATTTAGCAGCTCAGGTACTGGTTCCTCCTCCACACTAAGGAAGGTCCATTCTTCTCACAGCTATGTGGCCTATTTACTTAGCCTTGAGGGCAAACACACCAGCTCATCAGATGCACTCTTTTAAAATCTCTGCACACTCATTTGGCCACCTTGATGGATTGGCCAGTATTGACGTTTTCACAGCACCACTGTGTGAGGGTCGTAGCCTGGCCAAATTGGCACATCTGGAACATATGAGTCCTGGAGTCTGAACTGAAAGCAACTCTGCGGGAACTCACAATAAGCTCCTCAGTTCACGCTCCAAAATAAGTAGTTGCTTCATCCTCACAAGCTACAAAAATGACCATGTTGTCCTTAGTGAGGGTATTCCCACAGTCACGGCTGATACTGCTCTCAACTTCGCATTTATTTAAGATGTTTTTAGATACTTTGCCTTATCTTCCTTTGAGCGTTTTGTTGAAATGCGAGTGAGTTAATCAGCCAACACAGATTTTTCTTAGAGGGATCTATTAGCGGTTGGTGTTTGTGAACGGCCTTGTGACTTCTTCAGATTTCAAAGTTCAAAGTGCACCAAGTTTAAGGAGATCAGCTCTCTGCTAGCATTTTGACCTGTTGTGACTATCTAATGATCTTATACAAGCCTTCTGTATGAGAGCTGCTAGTGGCACATTCAGTATTCAGTTGTGGATGTTAAGACAGGAGCTTGTTCCCAGAGCACATGCTTCTCCGAATGAATGAAACGTGCTCTTTCTTTGCTTTTCCTTGCCATTGCTGGAATGTTAACCAGAAAGTGTTGAGATCGACATCAGTGACTTTTTTTTAGCATCCTCTTGTGTCAAGAAGTTAGAGAAATACAAGAGTTATTTGACCTCAACATGCCAACCATAACAGCGGCTTGAGAGCGATCAGAAGAGGCTTACTGATGCTTTCAGGCACCTTTGCATGCTTCCGCTCCAGAAAAACACATTAGTGTTATTACATCCAACAGGCTGCAGTTGTATTGCCTGATTTATTCAGATACCGCTGTCTGCTTCATGGAGTAAACTGAGCAACTGTCATTTGAGCATATTCAGGAGTTAAACTCATTTGTCTATAAATAACGCTTGCTGAATTTATCCATCAAATATTTCACATTTTTATCAGACCTTGGGCAGGAAAAAAAATCTTCCAGCTGCTAATGGCCTATATGGCCAATGTTGGTATATATACATATGGTATATGTTGCAGTTGATGTTTTCCCAACCTAATGTTTTATGATGAGACAGTGGTCTGAATAGAAGGCATAATTACAATGCTTTCCCATGGGAGTCCATTTGCACCCACATAGGCTCCTTTATGTAAAGCACATCAGATTGAAGAGTCTTATCAAGGTAAACCTATCCAGGTGTTATAGAGCTCGAATTCTGTTGGTGCATTGTTCATTGGTATGCTTGGCTTAGACATTTCCTGTCAGATGAGATTGTAGAGCCTGGGCAAGGCCACATTTCCTCATTTAACTATTTATTGTAAGAAACTGAACTCCACATTTAACCAGCATAACACACATATTTTCGATAAAAAGCCACAATTTATAAAAATTTAATTTAACATTAGGTAGAAGTCCTGTTAGTGCCCTGCATTTATTTACAAGCACAATGACATGTTTATTTATATAAAAAAAATGTTAAAAGCCCCAACACTCATCATTGTTCCCTTAATATCTTTGGACTTTGTTGAGAATGCACCTTCACTTTAGCATACTATCTTGATGGACTGCGTTTTATGTTTCCAACCTGAATCGTTCATGAGGTGGTTATGAAAAGGAAGCGCACCTTCATGTTGCCCACAGAAATCGCTGCAATAACCTGATGTTTTCTTTGCCTTTTAAACAGCAGAGCCAGTGGATGTCCTAAAAGTATTAGCATTTGAAAATTACCCCAAGGGAGTGACAAAAACAACAGGATTTTGCGCAAACCGAAGAGCATCGACGCCAGATACAGCTTACAGAGTTGCCAAGGAGGTCCAGATCAGTGCCCCCACCACACAGCTATTCCCTGGTAAGTACCTTTAACCTTAGACTGCTATGTGCAAACTGCTAGTGACTGCTTTTATCACGACATTAGGTGAGCATGAGAAAAACATACCATGCAGATATGTGTAGATTTCCATGCGCCTTAATATTTTACCAAAATTAAAAGCGAGTAATGTCGCATCATTATAGTGTTATTATTATAGTAATTCACTGTGATAAAATGAGTATTTACTGAGAACGTACTAAAAATATTTATTGGTAGTTATTTATTACTTTTGAAAAGAAAAGTGATGCTGGGCGAAATTCTATTTTATTTATTAGATCATCTCAGTCACATTAACTTTTCTATTTTGACCATGCAGGTGGTGTTTTTCCTGAGGATTTCGCCATCCTAGCCACAGTGCGTCCCAAATCTGGCATCCAGTCCTTCTTGCTGTCCATTTACAACGAGCAAGGAGTCCAGCAGCTGGGCGTGGAGGTTGGACGCTCACCTATCTTCCTGTATGAGGATCATAATGGCAAGCCAGTCCCAGAGGAATACCCCCTGTTTGATGGTCTTAACCTTGCTGACGGAAAGTACGTCAGATCTCGAACATTCACTCACGTAGTCACGTATTCGAACACATGCACAGGACCTCAGAGGGAATGGGTGTGGAGAGTGAAGGGTGTTAAAATGCAACATGGGGCAAAGGAAACATGCCAGGGCTTTGGCATTTTGCAGCACTGAATAGTTTTGAACAAAGTGATCCAGCATTTATTTATTGGTGCCAGTTTTGCTGGACTATGCGTTCCTATAATGCATTGAATGCTATTTTAATCAGCCTAAAAATAGTTTAATGACCATGTAAAGCTAAATATTTTCTGATTCCCACTGACTTGTTCTTTTTAATAAAAGTGAGAAAACAACCCAGATCTTCCCCTTGTTGCGCTGCAGGTGCTCATCACCGGATTAGCCATCTCATCAGGGGTCTGTGGGCATAGAGACAGGTCAGAGACAGGCACTGGATTATTGGGGCACAGCAGGACTGCTATGGACAACCTGACCTCATCTATGAACTCACTGCCTCTGCAATTTAAGAGATCGAGGCAAGGGGCAGTACCAGAAATACAGGCCTCTTAACATTTAGCATAAACCTGATTATCTTCTCCCATGTTCAAAAATCACAAAATGCTCAGTGGGAGTTTTTAGGTCACTGTCAAGAGTCCATGTGCAGGGACAGGCTGGGGATAAATAATCAGAAAGGATGCTGTGCTTTACGGTTTCTTCCAGTGTTATTAAAGGATTTTGCACTTGCTGAACATGCTGAACTTTAGAAGGAAGTCCGAACCCGGTCACAATATTTTTGTGCTCTAAATTGGCTTAAGATGAGTTATAGTATATATGCTGTTATCATAATAGAAATAAGCTTGACAAATCCTTGAAAAGTCAGCAATAATGCTGCTTCGTGAGCATTTTTCAGCAAATGAAAGATACTCTGTGCTAGTCTTGTAGGCGGTTTTGCCCATTATGTGCTACTTGCTTTGTTAGACAGTGCACTGTTTTTGGTGGAGGACTTTCCAGCTCAAGGTCTTGTTTAAAACTTCAGTGGCTATAGCTGCATGCATGGATGGATTCACTGCTACTAGCAAGCAGACACTCAGGCTGAATAGGGAGGTACAATGATCTGCTATTAATGAGGTAAAAAGGAGCATTCTTTTATTTAGAAAAATGGATAAGATATGATGCAACTTAGTTTTGCCATAATTACACTTTTTAAATATGATTTATATAATAATATGCTATTTCAAATATAATCTTACCCCTCCGATCAATATGCACTTAAAGTCTGAGAAAACTGACTGTAGTCAACGATTGCTTTTCTGCCACATAAGGTGACAAATAGTCCTTTGTGCCGTAGTGCTTATCCCAGAGAGTGTTGCACATTTATTTTTCTCCAAGCTCCATTTCCTGCCCTGGAATGTGTCTGTATGACTTAGCTGATATTCAAAGACACATTTTCACTTTTGGTAACACAATTAACCACGCAGATAAATGAATTATCAGAAACAGTTATATCTGTGATTAAAAAAAAAAGGTCTTTGATTGCTATCTTAAGTTAAGATGTTGTCAGGTCTCATCTTCCACCTGTGAACAATGTTTTGACTGTCTGTCTCCTGCTCTGGCAAGGCAAGCCTTCCTGGATCTTGACACACACTTTCCACAATGTTCACAACGTCTGTCATGCTAAGTAACCCAGAAGGAGGATTAAGTTTGGAGTTTAATGAGTGTAATCCCGTGTTAAACAGGGCCAAAGTGTGGGGGCAAGAATGTGGTCCAGTGCTGCCTGGTATGCAATAGCCCTCAAGTGCAGCGCAAATGGTGCAGAGGCAAGGAAGGTGTCAGACTCACGTGTGACCCCAGTTAACCCATTGCATCGATGGCGGTTGTCGATCAAAATATACCATAAACACTGGAGCATGTATTGTAATGAGTATTGTGAATTTCTTTCTCCTTGAGTTGTGTTGTGAAGCAGTCAAAGTGGACTACATACTGTTAAAGTGCTGATGTTGTTTTAGATTATGATTAAATTAAATTAAATTAGATATCCTAATTTGTACTTGACACCTATAATAATATTTTTTAGCAGCTATCTGCTGTGTCAAGGCCTTTTTATTATGTTAGAATTCCCACAGCAACAACATGCAACAACATTTCAAAAATGATTAAATAACAAGCAGTTAACTTATTGAACTTTATAGATGTTTTCTTTTTTTCATTTATTGCTTTTCTCCTTGTGTGTGTCCTTGATTAGGTGGCATCGTGTAGCCATCAGTGTGGAGAACAAAGTGGCCACTATCATTGTAGACTGTAAGAACAAGGTCACCAAAAACCTCCCCAGGAGTGACCATGCCTCCGTCAGCACCAATGGCATTACTGTGTTCGGCACCAGGATACTGGATCAGGAGGGTTTCCAGGTAAGGTTGTTAACGTGGTGGATTGCATATGTACAGTGTTTGTGATTGAGTTTTCTAATCTGCATTTTGACACATTTGCTTTGTATTTTGGCACATTGTTTAGGAACCAAACATCTGCCATCTGTGACTGAAAAAGTAGAAGTTTAATCCATTACTCTGTGTATTAAATGCATTTTTCCCTTGTTTAATTTGAAAGAGTATTTACTGTCTACCCAGTTTTGAAAGTGCATTGTTTAGTAGGTTATAGTTTAAATCCCGCTGACACAGATCCTTGTGATCCTGACAACATGCATATCAGATATGAGATATCTGAGACCGTTTGAGCTTTGTCGCTTCTCATTTTCAGTAAAGCTACTTTGTGGCAACTTTAACATTTGCTGTTTTATTTGATCTTCCCACAGAAGAATTTTCCATAACTAAGGGATATTGAATATAAATCGAATACAAATCTGCTTTGTTCTGCTTCAAACTCCCAGACTGTATGAGTAACTGTCTGGGAGTTCGGGTTTGTTACCATTTGTTCGTTCAGTGTGATGTTTGTTCTGCTTTGAGGCGCAGGTCATCCAGAGGTTGATGGTGGCAGTGGGTCAGGCAGATGTAAATAATGACAAACAGAGGCTGAATTGTCATGATATTTATGGTGAAACATAAAGGTCACCGGGTGGCTGCATGAGAACTATTTTGGACTGAGGTTTGCCTAAGTGGTACAGACTAGATTTACTGCCTACTTTTACTTTTATTTAAAAAAGTAACCATTGCAGGTGTATATTAAAGCATGTGGATGATTCACTTATGTATTTTAATATATTCCACAAAGATGAGAAAAGATAAAACAAAGACATCAGTGTCTAAGATAGAAATCCAACATTAAAGACCTTTAAAAGCTCAAATCAGACACAAAGACATAGACAGCACAAACAGTCACACCACCTCATGTTATGAGAACATGTTTGTTTATCCTGTTTACGTTTATCAAGCATTATTTTGCTTTTTATGTTGTATATCCTGATTATTTTTGTGAGAGCCCCTTAAAAAAGGATTGTTCATCTCAAGTGAATAATCTTTCTAAAAACATCTAAAAAATGTTTATCAGCTGACAAAACCAGATTGTAGTTTATGATCTATGAGGGCCGACTTATTCCTATTTGTTGTACTATTTTTTAAACGTTTATAAGCAGATTTGCTTTCACATATCCTGTCAGTTTTGATTAGATTTATGGGGGGGGGGGCACTGAGGCCCATGTTTGTATCAAACAGTGTGTCTAGTCAGAGGCTGGCAGTGGAAGGGCTGAAAATATGAGCCATAAGTCACCTAACAGGATCTTCTCTGTGTAGTTTTTGGAACAGGTCTCCTGTCTGTTCTCTGTCCTTGCGCTCTTCAGATATCCTCAGTGCCCATTGCATGCTGGGATGTACAGTAGAGGGGAAGGAAATACCTCGACCTTTTACATTCATGCCAATTTTTTTATAATGAGAGATGATGTCAGACCTCCCCCTGATGTTTTGATCTTTTTTTTTTTTTTTTGTAAAATTGGTCATTGCTCGAGTTTTATGAGATTTGACCTGGTAAAAATATAACTATGTATAAGAAAATTTAAAAAATGTTTTGAAATGTAAGAAATACAAAATTGCCAGTTTGTCCAAAAGTTTTACTTCTCTGTTAAATGAGTAGTGTTCGATTTATAGGGTTAGATAGCACACATTGCTGTTATGTGTTTCTTTACTCAAATTTTGGAATTTATTTTCCCAACTTCACCTGCAGTTTTCATAAATGTCTATTCATGCAGTACCTGCCTCAGGTTTGAGGCGACCACCATGGCAAAGGGATCTGGCTTAGATGAATGGGAGTCTTTCATTGAGCCTTCAGGCCTTCTTAGTTCCTCATCTCCTCCCCTCCCTGCATACTCACCCATGCTCACCACCCCCTCCTCCCACTGTATCCTCCCTAGGTTCAGGCCTCCCTACTGTGCTAAACGAGACTGTCTATTCATGCCTGGTGAAAACACTCACACATATACACACACATATATATATATATATGTATAAATGCACAGATATATCACTTTGCCTTTTGAGTTCTTTTTCTTACTTGCGCATACTTACCTTTCTAGTGTTTACTAGGATTATAAATCACATATTGTTGTAATTGTTGTATGAGGCTGTCTAATTACAGCTGACTGTGGTTAGACTTAAAGGTATGTTGCCTTTGGCTACAGTATGTCAAAGGACACATGCTGATGATAAATTTGGCCAGTGATAACTTGCCTCTGTATTTAGAACTTGAAGTAGGACTTTAACTGAGAGAAAAAAACAAATAGCTAACTGTCACAGAAAAAGGTGACATTGCTGCATGCTAATGGTTCAAAAAATAGATGTTATTTCAATATACCTCTCGATTCCAACAATTTTACTATGCGTGGACCTCTTCCATGTTTATTTATATCCCAAGATGCCTTGTGGTTAGGATGAGGTAGAATGTAAAAAAAGATATATGTCAGAATTTGCCCTTTGCAGATCACAAATATGATTATTTTCCAGGTTTATTTCTGTCACTTTGTGCTACATAAAGTATAAGACATGCAGTTTTTCCAAAAAAAACAAACATAACTTTTTATTAGCGACTCCTTGACTTAACTAGTACATGTTAACAACGATTCGTGAAATAAACAAAGACATGTTTCAGATAATAATGTAATAACTGGTACATTTATTTGAAAATTATAATAATGTTCTTCGTAACTGCTTTGACCCTGCTTATCCTGATTAACTAAAATTAGCATAGCTTTAATTTTAGTTACTTTTCCCTTGTTAGATTCTTTAACAGATCCATTGGATGTGTGGGTGAGGGTGATTTAAGTGTCTGATTACATTTGTTATGGTATTTGTTTTTGTGACAACAGATGCGGTTTACCTTGGCAAACTTTGTGTCTGCACACACAGTGAAGAGCTTCCATGCTAACGACATGTTAGCATGTGGCTGTGAGTGCTGTGAGCGTGCACACGTGTGGATGTTGCGCATGCCTGAAACAGACCGGCTTGAACAATTTGGAAATCAGTTGATTGTGGTCCCTGGCTGGTTGATCAGTGCATCTCCGTTTCTTAGTCTTGTATTTTGCTTTAACTTCTTTGCCAAAGCCCTTTGTGAAAGTGGAGTTTTTTCAAAGGCATTACATAACTTTACTATTTTGGTAGCATGGGATGCTTCACAAGGTGGATAAAGCAGGTATAGAGTAGCAAACTGATTTCTACAAGGACTGACAAGTATCAGCTGTTGATCCCACTGCTCTTATTCATGCCCTCTCTTTTCTTATTGACCTCTAACAGTGCAGTCATTAATGTATAACCTCATGGGCTTGCTTCCATGCTGCACAGAGGTATTCTGTAGCCAGGAGGGGCATATTTTGGAGTTCTGGCTTTACTCCAAGTTGCTTTGGCTTTTTTTCACCCCTTTTTTTCTCAGCAGTCCACATTAGAAGACAGGCTTAGAACTGTGGTGTAACTCTTCCCAGGTGTTTCCCAGTACAAAACATCTTTTACCATCCCAGCTGCTCTCTCTAAATCCCCGTCTGTCTCTGGAGCCCTCATGGTGTTACTTTCCAGATTTAATATTAGTTTCTCTCTTACCTTGTCTTGGTTTTGTGGTTTGGCTCTTGTTTGTAATGCAGGTCTGCAGCAGTCTTATTATTTACTGGAAAGACATTTTAATGAACCGTTAAAGGAAAAAGCTGTCTGTGGGATTTCGGTTTATACCTGAGAGATGAAAGAAGAACTTGGCAGGTATATTGATGATGAGATGATTCATATAGATTTGCTTCAACATTTATCATCCCAGCAGTCTCCAAGAATAAAATCTTAAATTTAATTTAAAATGTTTTTATCTATTAAAACTTTACTGGTGTTCTTGATTGTGAATGCCCATCTTTGATCATTTTTTTTCTAATTATAACTATTGTTGAATATGTTGGTCATGACACGCAGTCAGAAGTTTACTAATTGTGCTGAGCTGGTTTTGAGTGAGAACACCATGTCTCCACAACCTATTTGTGTGCAGAAGGGTGGCTCTCAGACGTGGACTAATTACAGCTGACTCAAAGCAGGGTTCAAGCATTCACTGTTGGTCTTATGGTGACACATGTGAGGTAATACATGTCAGCTTGATTCAGGAGAAAGCTTGATCTTACCTTTTTTTATTGAGTCCCCTCCCCCAAAACACTTGGACTGAGGCACACACAAATCTCTTTCCAGGCTTGATTTATAGCTGTTCAATGATCATTATACAAGTAAAATTTTGATTTAATGAACAATATGGCAAATGTCTTCAAATGATAACACAAGTTAATTTTTTATTTGTAAATGTATACACAGACAGGTATGTTAAATCAAACTAAACAAAAAGACATCACCCTTAAGCTTTATAAATGTGTGTTTGGGCTCTGTGTCTGGCATTTTGCTGCTATTGTTTGTCTCCATTTGTGTCCTTAGAGGGAAGAGACCGGACCTTGGTACTGAGTGGTTACTAAAAGCTTAGTTGTGTGGTATCTTTCAGACACTGTGGGTACAGCTATTTAATTGTCCCACTGTGCGATCCAAGAGTGTGGCTACTAAAATGTAATATATGTAGTGTAATGACTTGGCATGAGCAGAAATGTTGTGACTAGCCTAATAAAACAGAAAGTTTGAATTAGGCATGACAGATAAGATCAGATGTTTGGCAGTCCAAGGAATGGAGCAACTGCAGTAGCTAGAAGAACCAGAGACAGAGAAGATGCTTTCTATGGTACATCAGATAGACTTTTGTGTGCAGTTGCAGTGTGTTTAACTTTAAACTGACAGTATGAGGTTTAATTTTTACAAATGCATTCCTACATTCAGAAACATAGGCAGGATTCTCTGGACTGCCAAAGTGATGCAGTCAAACACGATGCGGATGGATCGTTATACACGGAGCAAGCCCTAACACATTGATGTTTATTCTGAGGTACATGTCAAGGATCCATAGATCTGTTTTTTTAACAAAAGGAGAGTTCATGCATGCACACACAAACGTGCACACAGACACACAAACACATTCTCCTGCCAAGTTTCAGCTTGCTTGATTCCTCTTCTGTCTGACTTCCAATACTCTGTTCTGCTCTTCGACCTATAGTGCCTCTGCTGACACAGATATGTTGGGATTGTACCTGTGAGCTGCCTCAGATCCAACACCCTTCACCCAGCCATTGGTTCAGTGGTGGTGTAGCGTGTAGATGCACAAAGTCAGTCTGCAGAGACTGACTTCAAGCAGTTCTAGACGCCAAAGAAAAAAACTGTTTGAGTTGGCTATAAGACCAAGGGCTTGGCAGTGCTGGAGTGATGTCAAGCGTTGCGGTATCCGGTCACACAGTAAACATTCATAAATCATGTTTGAAATCTACCTTTGTTTGTGTTTTAGGAACTTAAAACTGTGTGCAATACAAATTTTGCTTAATTGGTTGTCTTTATTTAGTGGTCAGCTGAGCTGTAACACAATTGCCTTTCGACACTCACTACAATCGACTTTATGGGTAAACATGTCGTCTTGTGGGTTTGCTAGGCAAATCAGAAAATACTGAGTTTGAGTCAGATAGCTGGCTGACTTGTGAACAAGGATTCGAGGGGAAACAAAGATTCTTGTGTTTGCTTTTTACGTACCCAACATTTTTGGCAAATATGTTTTTGAAGTGGTGTAAAAAAGCTGTGTGCTGTGGCAGGATATGAAGTTAGAATTAAATGATCAAAACCACAAATGACACTTAAATTTTATTTTTCTCAATGTATATTCCCTGTGCACATGTGATAAGGCATATGTGGGATAAAAACAGAAATACTGCATTGCCAGGATTTTTTGCATTTCATTTTCTTATCTTTCGTTCACTACAGTTGTTGTACTGAGTATAAAGTCTTTTATATTTAGAGTAAAACACACGACTACACCAGGTGTTTCTTGTGTCTTGATGATACTCGTTTATTTATTTTTCCTGAGGTAAAATCCAGTGCTGATAACAATAATTTCCCAGTGTCTGAACTCGGTTTCCTCCCTGCGCCTTGTCGGTGTGGATTCTGTGGTCTGTGCTTCAAGCTGTTTAATCATACAAGACTCTACTCTGCCAGACTCTATAAGTGTCTATAATTTAAGATTTTCATTTATTCCACTTTACACAGTGTGTGTGGATGTTGTGTGAGTCTGTGAGCAAGATGAGGCATGACCCTCATGCCAGTAGGCCTGGGTACAGCATTGCCTTGTCAGGGAGGTAGTGATCAGGTTTCATAATCCTTTAGGGAGTTGTCAGTACTAGTAATATTCATGCAAATTAACATGCAACGAAATAAGGATTTCAGATGTTGACTGTATATTTTTAAAGCTGGCAAAGGAATTCATGTGTGGTAGAAATTTGCTTATTTTTTCTGTTTTTCTGTTTTCTGCAGGGGGACATCCAGCAGCTTCTGATTGTAGAGGATCCCAAAGCAGCATACGACTACTGTGAACATTACAGCCCAGACTGTGACACTGCCCTCAGCGATTCTTTGCAGGCACAGGAGGCAGAAGAGGTCAGTCAACCACCAGGGAGGGTGGTGGAGATTCCACAAATCAACCATAGTAGCTAACATAAAAATAGGAATATAAACTAAACTGTGACAGAGGAGGGGCTTAGATGTTTTAAAGCCTTAATTACCCTTCTTTTTATATTTTAATGTATTAAAATAAATTCGATATTGGGAAATACTCCCCAGGGTAAAGTGCAATGCTTTGACTTGATCTTTCACTGTTTCACAAACCTAAAGGTTTATGATCCTGGAGAATCAGTTCATCATTTGCACTAGAGTGATGCATGCTGACATACCGACAGACATGCAAAGCTGTTAGGATTTAATAATCATGACTAAAACTTCTACTACTACTGCAATGTTGTATTTTTGTTGCAGACTATACAAATAAGGAGTAAAAGAGTACTGATTGGCTGATTTTCCATTTGTGTTCAGTACAATACAGATATATTTATCCAACACATCCATGAATTCTCGGTTATCTGGAGCTGTCCAAAACCTGCCCTTTATTTTTTCACATACTCAGAAAGATGCCATAAATTGCACTATTGATTATTCATTGGTAAATACACAGTCATGTCAGAAGCTGCTGTACATCTGGCCACAGCGATGTCCTGGAAGGTGTATTTGTACCTTAAGGGCCAATATAAGTGTGATCTACCTGTTTTTGATCAATTAGTAACTGCTAAAAGAAATTCTACCTGCCTTAATATTTTAATCATTTAACCATGAAGGCATCATGTTGAGACTGCAAATTAAAGTTCAAAAGTCACCATCACTCCTTAATAAGGAACTGCTATATAATAGTTCCACTTTTATTTTTTTTAATCAGACCAGGTATTCCAGCTGATCTTAGAAGTCCTGTCGTGTATAATTTACATGACTTCTGTGAGAAATTTCTATTACGATGTCCCTGAAATGCTGCTTGTAATTTAGTCTCTGTTGTTTTTCTCTGTTTTATGAGATTTGACACCATCCCCACCTGTTTGCTTGTAGGTCAAACCTGTATTGCTAGATTCAGTATTAGTTTCCTAAAATAAGACTACTATTTAATTTATTTTTTATTTGTTATTTGAAGAGACCATCATAAAAAAATATTAGCTATAAAATATACATATAATTTTCATGCATACACTATAATGGAATATAACATTGCATTACATTGTGTGTCTTGTAGCAGTTCAGATAATTCTTAATGTAGTTGAACTGTCAACACCTTACCTCAAGCATATTTTCTAACTGATTGCTGTTTAAACACATCGGATGATGAAGCTGATTTAAATTATGTGTGTCATTTTCTTGTTGAAAGAAGATGTGTCTTGCTATTGCTAACATGAAAACCTCTCTTCCTCCTCTGTCATCCTCTCCAGTACACTACTGATGATTTAGATTACTCTGTGTTTGATGAGTATTCAGAGGGAACGACAGAAACCAGTCCAACCTATGATGATTTTGAGCCGCAGGTAAATGGAAAAAGCGAAGGACAAGATGTTTTTGCGCTGTCTCATTTAGATTTTGGTTCTTTCGTGTATTGTCTCCGTGTCCCACTGTTATGTTTACATTCATGTCAAAGCTAAAAAGGTCGACTTGCCCTGCGACATGAAAATATTGAGATCATGCCCTTAGTGTGCAGTACTGCAGGTGTAAATTTGAATGTGGATGCAAACATACACAGTGTGCTAGTCCTGTCTTGTCTGTCTACAGCCTTCTCTTGGAATGCCATCTGCTTTAAGTGAATTTCCAGCATATCTTTGAAAGTACTGTATACACTGTGGAATATCAGCAACTCTGTACTCTTCTGTGGATTTCATATCTATGCATTTATTTACTTGTTTTTTGTGCGCTTGTGCCTGACTGTGTCCTAAAATCGTTCCTGTGTGTCACATGAACAGCTCAGTCCTTGATTGTTGTACAGCACCCTGTTCTACCCAACTGTCACGCAGTAGTATTAACATGATCAGGGCTCCAGTTGCAGCCCTTTTTAGTTGATCTGCATGAACAATATGTAAAGTGATACGTGCAGACCAAGTACTGTGTATTCAGCTGCTTCTGGAAACACAATTGTATTGAAAAAATACTGTACATCAATCAAGGAGTGTGGCTTCAAATCATTTCCATTTTCGGATGTTCCATGTTTGGTATTATTTATCACCGTCACCTCTTCCAGAGAAAGAAACGTAGTCTGTCCTCGAAAAAGAAGATGACCAGAAAGCCCCCCAGTAAAACTAAGCCCAAGCCCTTAAAAGCTAAAAAGTATTCCACTAAGAAGAAACATCAGATGCCTGGCTACCAGGCTACAGCACCGGAGCAACACCGAGGCGATATTAGGGTAAAAATTCATTTCGAGATTAGAGAACATCCCATCAAGATCTTCCCACCCTGAATTCAGAAGGGAAAATCTGTGATGGCAGATTTCAGCCTCGCTAACCTTCTCAGTGTAGAGGTAGCAGCGACTTCAGTCAGCTTGAGAAGACCTCAGCAAATAACCTCTAGTCTGAGCTTTTATGCTAACCTTTATTCTTCTTTGCTTTTTTCAACATGACTCAGATAAACAATTTAGAAGGAGATTACAATACAGACATTGACTACGGAACTGTAGATGGTACTCACACTCAGTCCCCCTTTGCCACGAGTGGACCCTATGAGGTAATTTTCAACTCACTTCTGTGTTAGTTATTTTGGGGAGTATGAACCAGGATTTTACCGAAGGAAGTGCCTGGTATGATATGACAAAGACATGGAGATTCAAGTCAGTGAATCTCTGTCTTTTGACCTTTGAATTGATGGACAGAGGATAATTTTAAATGCTTAAAAACAAAAATACACACACACAAACATATATATACATATATATTAGTGCTGTCAGTGTTGATCTCATAAAAATTACGCTGTAACCGCATTAACGCGGCAAATCTCCATTGGCGAGGATTGTCCCGTTCGTGGGGCTGCACGGCGTCAACGGGTTAGCTTGGTTAGCTCGTATATATACATATGTGTGTGTGTGTGTGTATATATATATATATATACATATGTGTGTGTGTTTATATGGCAGAAGCTGTGTCATCCAAAAATACTGATTGTAAATTATTTAGCAGAGATTATCTGCTAAACAAAAAATAAAATTTCCTGTTGTCCATCACAACATGAGCCTTGTGTTGGTCACTATTTGTTCTTATTACCTTGAAAAGAACTATGATCAAAAGGCTTAACTCTCACAGCCAGCTATGACTGTGCATTGTATACTGCAGTTTTTGACAAAGTTGATGTGATTATTTTAATGCTTAATTTGCCTAAATGTCCACAGCAAGTGTAATTGCATCCACTTTGTCTTGCTCTAGAACTAAATCCACAGCGATCACCACTGTGTTTGAAAAGCACTATTGTGCCAGGTAATCGTGGTTGTGGTGAAAATCGCTGTGGCTAAAACATTTTAATAGAAATTGATTTGCTAATTTTGATTTTATTTGCGTTTCAGTTACTTCACTTCAAATAATTTGATGTTTTTGCAAGTTGCTGATGTCTTTAGTGACATCTGTTTGAGCCTTTCTTTGCTTTTTGCATCAGTATGCCATTTACAGAACGGCCATACGATGAGAGAGAAAAGCAGGCTCGGATAACATCAAGCCTTTCTTTATATCTATGATTGCCAAACTGATAATGATTATGTTTTGTTATCATGGTAACACTTTATTTATTCCTTTTTTTCTGGTATAACAAGTCAATTTATTGAAATACATATATCACAGTACTTGGCTGTAATGGAGTGATATATTGAAGAGTGAAAAGAGTGTAGTTGTTTTTCTCACATTAAAGATAATCTAAGATTGACAATATGGTATTCAAAATAAGTGAAGTGTTACCATTTCTTTTCTTTTCTGCATTTCCTGTTGAATGAACTTGGAATTTTCTTTAATAACATCTTAAAATGGATTATTTTACCTCAGTCGCTTAACTAACATTGTCATTTCCTTGGTTGCTCACTATTATCCCCACCCCCTTGGCTTGGTTAACACATGAAAGGCTGTGGAGGAGGATGTTGTCGGTGCATATGTCACCGAGGCCACTCACGTTGCTCCAGAGCCCACCGTTGTTGCAGAAGCACAGGACACCTTGGATACTGGTGCGGACGCATATGACTTTAAGGAGTATGACCTAAACCAGTATGACTTGGGCGAGGTTGACAGCAGGTTGTATGATTATGGGGCGTATGATGAGTATGGCACAGCCCTTCCTAAACCTGAGGCGACCTACGATGATGAGGTGGGGCCTGGGGTCGCTGCTGAAACCGATGTTTCGGAGAGTACTGTAAGTATCACACCCGGACCTGGTGACTGACGGGTGTGCGCATGAACAGCATGCATTAGAGACTCTGTGTGTCGTGGTTTCACTTAGTCCTTCAGTGCACGTCTTCTTTGTTTGTTGCTTGGCATGGGAAATGCGTCATTGACACGTTAAGTGTGGAATCAGGTGATCTGCTGCTGTTTCAACAGTGTGTGTCTGGTGATTCAGTGGTCATAGGGACTATGCATGCATCTATTTCGCTATAGTTTTTGTTATTAAGGTGGATTTCTATTTAACATAGCACAGACACTTATTCCATACACATCTTTTAATCAGTGTATGCTGACCCAGCCTACACCCACTGATACCAAACAAGGCCTATTGCACCTCCCTACCCACCTCATCTTTCAGCAGCTGGCTGTGATCCCTCCCTCTGCTCGTCTCACTGTGGACTGCAATTAGCCTATAAATCGTAGGCAGCTGTCTGCATAGTGCACCCACACAGTTGTAAAGAACATGCAGACTTTACTAATCAACAGTTTGTCACAGTATGTTATTTAGTCAGTATAAAGACCATATAAATTAACATAACTCCTCATTTTGTGTCTATGTTGGAAAATTTGGCCCCAACTTTGTGCTAAATGTACACAACCAGACTCCATTAAGTGCATTATGTGTCTGTGCGCCTTTGGGTATTGATACTGTAGAATGTTAAGATGAGGCCTTATATGCCTTTTACTACCCATCTCACACACAGCTCACCCAGACTTGCACCTTCTAATCTCACCACACCTTCTCCACCTCCATAAGGAAGAACTTACTCATATTATACATTTGTTATGTTCAGCTACTCATGTGTATTTGCTAAATTGCAATGTTGGAAAAATAATGGGAAATAAAATATACTAAATTTACATAGATAACCGCTGGTATGTTATATTGGGTGATCATTTATTAACCACACTGCTCAGTGACGTTGCAATGACAGCACGACTCCATTTCAAGCATGCAGAGGTCCGTTGTCGCTCATGAGGATTACCCTTCTTCTTTGTTAGTGTTTGTTAATGTCTCGCTTTGTATTATCCATGATTTACTTAGTCTAGTGCTATTTGTACCTGTGGAGTATAACTGCTCCATGGTTTAGCTTTACATTTATAAAACTGCCTCCACTTTTCTTGCTTAACTGCAGGTCGCTGGTTCCGTAGCAGGCTTTGGCCAGAAGGGAGAGAAGGGCGAGCCGGCTGTGATTGAACCTGTAAGCTCCAAAAAGTCGATAATTGTCCAAATATTATGACTTATTATCACTTTCCTGGTACACATATTTTTAGAAAAATTTTATTCTCAGAGCGAGCAGTCTCACTTTTATTAGAACTTTAAATCATATTAAACCCAAACGAAATAGTGACAAACCCAAACCACAGTTTTATTTATATACTTCTTTAAAGATCCCATTGCAGTGCTATCTAAACATCTCCAGAACACAATTTTTTCCTATTATTATCTAATCTGGAACTATGATACTGCTTTTGCATATCCCACTATTTGTGGTGATAAACACTTTGCTTGTATTTTAAGGGCATGCTAATTGAAGGACCACCAGGACCCCCCGGCCCAGCAGTGAGTATATTTTTTTGGGGAAAAAAGAAATTAATTAGGAAATTAATTTCGCATAATTAATTTCCTAATTATGCGAAATTATCAACTCTTGTCAGAATTTCCTGAGTTGACACTCCGTTGGTCTGCTAACTTTGTTTTGCTTATTCAGGGTCTTCCAGGACCAGCAGGCCTACAAGGACCCCCAGGCACCTCTGGAGATCCTGGGGACAGGGTAGGTTTATCATTTATGTCTCCAAGCTCATAGTTTTTTATGTGGATTTACTCTGAATTCTGAATTCAACAATGTTCTTTCCGGTTATACTCTTTCAGAAAATGAATGTCTGGACAGCTTAATAGACGCTCCGAATTAGTGAAATTATTTTGTTATAGGTTCATTTATTGGTGGACTTCATTTACGCGTTGAAGAATAACGATCTGTGTCAGTGTTTTATATGTGAAAGGAAGGCTGTGTGAGGAATAGAAATTTTATAGCACACTAATTGCATTGAAAACTGCATTGAGAATAATACTGAATGAACTGTGTGTAGCTTACCATTAAAAGTTAATATGAATATCAAACACTAGTGATCTTGGGGGCATTACTTGTGCTACACACAGTTCACTAAAATTAAACTTCTTGTTGTAAGAATGGTTAAAAGCAAGTTTTAGCACATTCAAACTCTGACAGTCATTCATTTCTACAATAGTGCACTTGAAAGTGTATTAATAGATTATTGTCAGTAGACAGAAATAGTCTTGAGCTGTTATTTTCACTTCCTTGCTGCTCATCATTAGCATAAGCAGCAATAGCCAAGGTGAGTGAGACTCTACCTGAGATGTAAAGTATTGTTATAAAAGTCTTAAAACCAACTGTTTCACAGTTCTGCTGCACGCTCACACATGTGCACAAATACGGCTAAAAAGAAAAGATGGAAAAAAGGTTGTTAGTTTTGGATTGCAGAT
This sequence comes from Pundamilia nyererei, assembly GCF_000239375.1. Lineage (NCBI taxonomy): Eukaryota > Metazoa > Chordata > Actinopteri > Cichliformes > Cichlidae > Pundamilia > Pundamilia nyererei. Next base: position 599,289 of record NW_005187551.1, on the reverse strand, counting down.
GGTTGTGTTGCTCACCGATGGACACTCCTAGTATCTGTGCAATTAAGCATTTATGTTAATGATATGAATAGAAATAGCACAATATAAGATTAAAACTTAAACTAAAAAGGAGCAAAAAAAGTAATAAATCACCTGAGTAGAGATTCAGTAGTTTTGTGTGTCCAACATCAAACTAGTCTATATATATTGTAAAGTTGACATCTTCTTGTTGCCATCTATACACCTAAACAGTGTCCCGAATGTAAATAGTATAGTTTTGATGCTGTCATGACACAGCCTGTCTACAGACATATGGACAAACAAACACGCAGCAAATTGCTGTGAATCCTGGTATAGCAGGTATCTGCGCGTCTGCCTTTTTGCCGTGATGACACACACATACACAGACACATGATTACAGCCACACTAGCTACATCAGTGTGTCGGGTAAAAATTGTAATTTTGTAGCTCAGATAAAGATACTTATTATGTAGTTACAGATGGACAGAAAATGTAAAAAATGTCAAACAGGGCTGTAATCTGGGAAGAGGAAAAAAAGTACTCAGTGAGGGTCAGTGTAACCCATCTTTGACCAGAGCCTTAATCTGAACATGAACTATGCAGTTTAGTTAAAATCTATAGATCGACAGAGAGACATATAAACACCCAGCAAATTAGTAAAGGCAATCATTTTGTTTAAGTGTCAACACACACACATACAGAGTCACAGGGTGCACTGATGAAAGTGCAGAGCATATAGATAATTATGTTTTTACATTTTGTATAAATTTGCTTTCCGCCCCCTCGTGTTTGAGTCATTTTAGCAATCTGTACCATCATAAATTCTTGAAATTCAGCCAAAATATAAATGGTAGTACATACAAAGATTCAATTCAATTCAATTCAATTCAATTTTATTTCTATAGCGCCAAATCACAACAAAAGTCGCTTCAAGGCGCTTTATATTGTAAGGTAGACCCTACAATAATACATACAGAGAAAAACCCAATAATCATATGAGCAAGCACTTTGGCGACAGTGGCAACAAAGATGTGACAAAGTCCACAGGAAACTGCCAGAGAGCTTTTGCCACAACTGATTTGCTAATGGTTAGATGTTATAAACATAACCAGCTATGGAAATGTCTTTTTTACACTTTTTTCACGTGCCATAATTTGTTTTCAATGTTGATGCTATTAATAATTTTTTGCCTCTCCTGTATCACAGGGTCCTCCTGGACGCCCTGGTCTGCCTGGTGCTGACGGTTTGCCGGGGCCCCCTGGTACCATGCTGATGCTTCCAGTAAGTGCTCATACAGCAGAACTACATTCCATCCAAACTTATCATATATCCATAACCAAGATCATTTTTAGGATATTGCGTAGTGATGACAGAGTGAGCTGAACAAAATGCGCTGTCTGTGTGTGTCCAACAGTTCCGTTTCGGCGGGGACGGTGAGAAGGGTCCAGTGGTGTCGGCCCAAGAAGCCCAGGCGCAGGCGATCCTTTCACAGGCTAGAGTAAGTAGAAACAACATTTTAAAAGCCACAGGGAAACCAAAAGGCTGTGGACAAACCCCTACCCCCTCTTGCTGGCTACATAGAGCTGTAGGGGGAAAGGAGGGGAAGGAAGACAGAGACAGCATTTTGGTGAGGAGGGGTTGTGCTGCATTTTGTTGTCCTTGTGGGGCTAAAAGGAGACATGCCGAGTGGGCTAAAGAGCAACAGCATGAAAAGGCCACTTTGAACAGGTGGACAGGCAGGAGAGACTGTTAAAAATACTTCAGGGGCTCAGCGTCTGTGGGTGGGCTAAGAAACAGGTGTAGTCTTTGCATCTTTGTGGAAGAGGAGATGGGCACTTAGAAAAAGAGACAATTCACTTTAGACCCAATAACTGAACAGGTAAACCGAATAATTGCTAAATCTGATTATAAAATGTTAAAGTCATCACAATGAGACAGCAACTGGAGGATGATAAAGAATGTTTACTGCAGTCCAGATGAGAGGCATCTCAGAATAGGATGTAGTGATCATGTAGTGCGAGCAGCGCCACAACTTTCTTAACCAAGACCAAAAAAAAAGGATTATTAAGTACAGACATGCCAGGATACTAGAAAACAGACTATCAAAATATGTAAAATGGGAAGGAAAATTCTGAAAAATGCATAAAGATATGCGTCATGTGCTGTTTATGCAGTTTGCAAAAAGTATGTTTTTTTTGCCTCAGTGAAATTTGACCTTGCTCTTGTCTGTGCCCATACCTGCAGCTGGCTATGAGAGGACCCTCTGGGCCAATGGGTTTGACGGGAAGATCGGGGCCAGTGGTGAGTGAGAATTTATCCTGTGGAATTTATGCTGCAACACAGCTTTTCAATCTCTAAATATGTTTATTATTCATAGTTTTGTGTTTATTGTATTCATTAAAGTTGTCATTTACAGCCATTGTATATATCTGTATATATATATCTGTATATATCTAAGTTAATCAAATGCACATTTTTAAAAATGCAGTGTTTCATTAGATTGGATTATAAAATATCTTCTTTTGTTGCTTGTGCATTTTTCTTTGTACTGTTGGTACTAGAAGAAAGTACAATCAAATACAGAGTAGTACGTTTTTTTTGTTGCTCAGTGAAACAGAGGAAAAACACACATGTTAACAGCTGCTTTACATATTGCAACTGGGCAAACTTTTTTTTTCTCGGGCTTGTTGATACAAGATCCACAGCTTATCTCCAGGAAAAGACCCTACAAAAGACTTGCCCAGAGATGAATGCCAGATAAAACACCGATCTATCACTGTACCTGTATGTGTAATCTTAGGCCTCTGGTGCCAGCTAGACCTGGAGCTATCAGGCTAGTCTTGCAAATAAGTTTGAACTCTAACTTGGCACAAAGCATTTAGAAGCTGATTGTTTGCAGCAAATAAAGATCAGCGTTTAAGCCAGGTGGATATAATCCATGATTCAAAAATCTGATAGGAGTGTCTTGCAGTTTATAATATCATATGTGCCAATTTGTGCTTAAAAATAATCGGTGCAGTGATGTTTATTTTGATGAGCATTGGTATATGGTTTGAGTGCTGTAAAATGTCGCCATCTGCTGTTTTTTTAAAGAACTGTTTTCCATAATCTGTCCTGAAGGAAACTGTGAAAAAAGCTTGAAAAGATGTGTATATATAAGCATGCTTGGTTTGTGTTCTCTTACTTTAGGGTCCACCTGGCATTTCTGGATTGAAAGGTGAAAGTGGAGACCCTGGTCCTCAGGTGAGGGATAAGTTATGACTTAATGAATGGGTGAAAACATTTCACACAAACTGAGAAACAAATAGTGCTGCTGATCACCAAACTGGTCCTCATGTGCTTTTACAGGGTCCTCGTGGCACCCAAGGTCCCCCAGGGCAGCCTGGCAAGGCAGGCAAGCGGGTGAGTGAACTCACTCACCTCCAGCACTCGCACTGCAGTGTGTGTGTGTGTGTGTGTGTGTGTGTGCTTGCATGCCTCTGTGTTTGTTGTGTGGTTGTTTGTACTTGTCGTCTCTCCTCAGTAGCTGAGAAGCTTATTTCCACTCCAACAAACAATTGCTTGAGATGTGCTTAAAGGCCTGTGGTCCCTCCAATCCTCGGATCAATGGCTGGGCAGTTAATCTGTCTGAAAATGCCAAAACATTAACACTGACTATGAATGTAGGGTGCAATTAGTGTCACGGTTCAGTCCCTCTGCAGGGCCAAACATCGTGACCTAATTGGATACTAATAAACATAAACCAGTCATTTGCAAGTTAGTAATACAAGCTTAATTAAAATGCAGGACCTTAGCTGATTTTAATGTCACAAAATGTGATTAAATATTGCTTAATTAAATAAACAGTATGCAAGCTAGTTATGTATGGATGCAGTGGATGAAATGTATCTTGCACTGTCATTTCTAACGTTTTCCCTAAAAACTAGTGAGGCAAGGAGGAGATAGAGTTAATAAGAGAAATGTAAGCTGCCCTTCAAAAATGAGTCAAATCTGAAAAATAAACATATTCTTTGGTTTTAATTCATTATTTACTGATTATAATAACCAAACAAATACTCATTTTCTTCATCTATCGGTAAGAATTTGTAACATCCAGGAAGCCAACTGGTTCACAGGAAGAGTAAATCTAAATGAAAAAACAAATATTGACATTTTGTCTGATGATATAAATAGAACGTAGTCGCTGGTAGTTTTCTACAGAAATGAAAAAGGAGACTGATACTAAAATACAAAATAGAAAAGTGCGTGTTTTTAAAGCAGATATAACAAAAAAAATATTATCTTACTTATCTAGAATCCCATAGTTATGTTCTGAACGTCTCCGCCGTATCAAAATCTGTATTCATATTTTTAATCTCGCTTCTGTTTTAAGGGTCGTGCTGGAGCTGATGGTGCTCGTGGGATGCCTGGAGAATCAGGTTCTAAGGTACAAATGCTGCTACATAACATTTAAAGTTTATTTCACTAGAAAAGAGCAAATAGTGGAAGTGCTCTTGTCCATATAAAGATTGCTTTTGTAATATTGCGTACTGTTTCCTTACAGGGTGACAGAGGATTTGATGGACTTCCTGGGCTGCCTGGTGAAAAAGGACACAGGGTGAGCATAATATGGCACTTCATACGTTAAATCATGTGCAGTCTGCTCCTTTTGCAGAGCTCTCTGATTTAGAATAGCTGTGAGATTTATCCACTGAAATATAAAACAGAGCATTGTTTGCCTGAGAAACAACTCTAGATGTTTTTGAGCAGGTGAACAAAACACTGCTTCCTCGTGTGATAAGTCACAAAACTGGCATTAAAACAAACTCTCTCAGTTATACAGGATTAGCCGTCTTAGATTACAATAATAACCAAAGGTTTGGATATCTTGGATCTCTTTTAGTTGGCTGTAGTGGGTGATGTAGTTTGGAATTTCAGTATCTTTCTAAGATCATGTTGAGTAACATCCTTAAATTTCAGTGTGCTGAGTGAAGAACTGTTATGCCAAGAGGGGAAAATGGATTAACAATTTATAATTTGCTACATGGCTTCCACTAATGTACCTGCATTAATCACGCACTGAAGCTCGGTAATTGGTTTGTACATTGAAAAATTACCAATGAAATCACTGTCGAGTACGACATCCTGCCTGTCACCTGGTTATTCGAAATCTGTGTTATGATGTCGTATTTAGTTCATTCCCAGCAATGGTTTATAGCATCAAAAGTTTGGTATGAAGGCTTTTACAGTATAGTGAGATGCAGCAGGAAGTGAAAACATAATGTGTTTAGTATGCAAGGATGAAGAAACAAAAAAGTAACCAGTGTTTGAAAGGACACTAATGTAGTTTTCAAATTAAAAGCTCCAACTAGAAAATTCTACAAAATAAATAAAAGAACATCATAATGTGTGACATTAACCTCAACCTGTGTGCCTTTCTGATCTCTTTCTTCTTTTTCTTAGGGAGAACCAGGACCAATGGGACCCCCAGGTGCCCCTGGAGAGGATGGACAGAGAGTAAATGCTTCCTCTTTTATCTCACAAATACCTGCACTCAGCTGAGATGCATCATCAACATACTTATTTAGATCAGATGTGCTTCACCAGCTCAGCCCTCAGGCAGCAGCAGCTGGGTTGAGACTGGGAACTGGGAACGAGGGGAGGTTGTGTCTAACCTTTTCTTCTTATGAAACTACCGTAACCAACTCCTGGCTGTTGGTGCATTCAGTTATGTTTGCAGTGGTTTAACATAAGCTGTAACTGATAGAGGATTTTGAGCACCTAAAATTAAAAGTGATGATTACTAATTTATAATACAAGATGCCACTGTTTACTTCCAGGTCTGGTTTATTTGAATTAATATGATAAACTCTAAAAGTTCAGTAAAGATCATTGTATTTCATTTTCTCTGATTCTGTCTGTTTCTTCCCTCAGGGCGAGGATGGAGAGATTGGGCCTCGAGGATTAGCTGGAGAGAGTGTAAGGCTCCTGGTTTTATTATATCATGCCATCCCAGATCTATGAAATTACAACAAGCTGCAACATGATCTTCCTTAAGTCATTTAAAAAAGCTAACACAAGCATCCAGCAGGGGCAGTAGTGCCCCTCTGACAATTATTCATGAATATTATGACCATAAAACAATTCTCAGTTTACTTGAACTCGTTTGTTCCTCATAGGGTCCAAGAGGTTTGCTGGGACCTCGTGGTCCTCCAGGACCCCCTGGATCACCTGTACGTACTCTGACTTTTACCATGTCCCCATGTAGTATCACTGCCTGCAATTAATATGATCGGTCACGAGTCTTGTTTAATGTGTCCTCTGCAGGGTGTTGCTGGAGTTGATGGTCCTCAAGGTCCAAAAGGAAACATGGTACAAACACAGCTTCCTCATTATTATAGTCACCAACATGTGACCACATCAGCTTTTAGTGCTGCAGATCTTCAGACCCTGGGCTGAACTATACAGATGCTTTTACTCAGTGCGCATTGTTAAAGTTAACTTTTAGGTTGTAGGATGCACAGCTGTGAGATCAAAGGTTCAGTGCTCAGTTGTGAGTCTGCTGTGATCATTATATCTTAAAGATATGTTAAAAGTTACATTATGTTAAGATAAATATATATAAATAACAACAACTTACAGAAATGTGTTATTAATAAGTTTTGCTGCTTTTGAGAAATAAATGTCCACCAAGAGTATAGCCTCTCTTTCATTTATTTCTGTCCTGGACTCCTAAGTAAACATGCTGCGGTATTTTAGGAAAGAGTGGAATTTTTTGGACTTTGCTTTTGTAACCAAAGTAAAATACATTAAGCTCAGTAAAAAGGCAGCTATATTCCAGATTGGAGTATATGAAGCAGATTGGGAAAAGTAGGCATACCAAAATATTTCAATTAGTTAATTAAACTCTTCTGTAACTTATCCCCTGAGATATCATTGTTTTTTCTTTGTGATCTGGAGAGTAAATAGTCCTGGCGACAGAGCACACCTGTTAACAGTGCCACACTGGGTGTAATTCAACTGCACTGTATTTGTGAGAGTTGCTCCGGGAATAATGTTTCTTGTCTAGTTTGACAGTCTTCTTTTTTTTTCAGGGACCTCAAGGAGAGCCAGGCCCACCCGGGCAGCAGGGAATCCCTGGGACACAGGTGAACGAATCAATCACGAGGTGTCATCACTGCACCTGAAACAAGCAAAGACAAGAGCAGTGCAGGGATATTTTCCATGGACTTATCTTAGGAGAAGAACTATTTGTTTGGTTTGGTTTTCATTGTCTTTGTGTTGGTTTAATTCCTGCAAAGCTTCTACAACTGTTGCTTCAAGCTGACACACACCCACACATACACACACATAAATATATAAGCACATATCAGATAGTGTTATGTTGTGCTTCAGTGGAAAACATTATGAGGTCAAAGAAAAGTGTGAGGCAGAATTCATAAGGACCTAGGAAATTAGAAGTGCAGCGGTCAGAGAATCTCAGACAGCTTAATAATGTGGCAGCGGATGTTGTTGATGTGGGTCTGATGTGGTGAAACAGTGTCTCAAAGATGGACTACACAAAATACATCTTAGATGCCTCATGCAGTGTTACTGTGCTGTTACATGCAGGTCTTATGAAAGAGAGAAATCAGTGAAAAATATCACTTTGTTACAAAGGACGGAATTCGGACTCATCATTAAATACAAATAACGTTCACCGGAGAGGTCACCTCTCATTGAAGGTTCAAATTTTATCAGCACGTTTTGGCATCAAATAGAAACGGCACTACTAATGAACATTTAGCTGTCACATGTCAGTGATGCTCATTGCAGTTAATGATGTTCATGTATTATGTCGCTATGAATAATGGGAGGGCATTATCTCCTTTCACTTCATAAAAGGATTGGTCTAGTCTATCTACTGCTGAAGGAGGGGATGAAAGAATCACTGGAGCACCTTTCCTTAGTCATTAGAAAATTCATCCAGTTTTTATTAAGGGTTATTATGGCTGCCACTCAGAGAGATTCTGTGTCACTTCCCTCTGTTAGGATTCTTCCTAAGCTAGTTTGACAGTTTGCTTGTAGCCTCTGTATACACTGAGCATTGGTTTAAAAAATGACACACAAGTGGGGAAAAAGGCACATGGGCCGACTGTCAGGCATAGAAGGCAAAGGAGCAAAGGTGGGAAGTAAAAATACAAGACAAATGGGAAGACGAACTTTCACAGTACAACGGAAAGTAACCAAAAGATAAATAACTAATGCTGAAAGACATGAAGACAAAAGCATGGGAAACAAGGACAGAAACACAACCAAACCAACAAATATAAAGGGCAATGGCAGGTAGGGACTCAGAAATGCATATATGGGAGCACATAAACAAATATTTAAGGATTTGCAAGAATGCTAAGGACCAATATACCCCACTTAGAAAGAACAAGCACACTTAAACACACAGGCTTAACATTTCTTTACCAGCTAAACTATTTACAGCTCCAACAAATGCTTCAGTTTATCCAGCTTGCGCATGTGTTTGAGCATGCCTGTTGTTGCTATATTGACTCTCATCTCTATCTGTCTCTTGTTTTGCAGGGTCTTCCTGGTCCTCAAGGCCCCATTGGACCACCTGGAGAAAAAGTGTGTTTATTTCTGTCTTCATTATTTGAAAGCTTATTATTAAAGCATTACGGTTTGTACCTGGTGAATGAAATGTTTGTTGGTACAAAAAAACGTAGTCTTGTGCGAGGAATTATTAAGTTGCCGAATCACTAAACTGTATTTGATATAAGATATAAAAACCCATGATTTGATGTAAGTTTTGCATTATTTGGTAAAATAAGGCAAATTTGGTATCTGCAAGTTAGCAAGATTCATGCTAAGTATGCTATGTACTGCATGCTTCTTTGTCATGTCTCTTTGTTAAGGAAGCTTAGTTGTATTTATCTAACTACAATTTAAAATTTAAATTCAGTTTATTTATTTTTTGTTTATGATAGAATTTCTTTTTCCTTGAGTTTTATTTCATCAAAACTAAGAATCTATGCTAAAGTCAAAAACTTGCATTTAGCTTATTTGAACCTGCACGTGATCTTCATAAGAATCCTGGATGTTTTTTTAAATCTGTCTTTTTCTTTTCCTCATGCAGGGACCTCAGGGCAGGTCGGGGTTGCCTGGATTACCTGGAGCTGATGGGCCCCCTGTGAGTGCTCTTGTGACCTAAACACATGTATACTGTATATCAATATTACACACATACATATCCCACAAACAAGATAATCTAACACCACTTTACTCATTTAATATTCACTAAAATTGTGGGTGCTATTTTTTTACTTTTTATTTTGTACTAGTATTAGTAGTAGTTTAGTACTGAATCTGCCGTTTAAATATGGGGAAATTGTGCACTTTTATATAACCACTAAGTTCAAAGATAGCTGCACAGCTAATGTACTTACGAGATCATTGAGGATTAGCGAAACAATAGACATGCAAAGTTTAGTTTGTGGACAATCCACTTTGAGAGCCTTTCCTTTATTTGTTTTGCAAAAATAAAGGAAAGTTTTAGTTCCCATAGATTAAGAATTTAACTATGGGTGCTGAGTAGATGAAATGGACATTTTCACTAAAAATGGCTCTTAAGTATGCAAACAAAAGTGCAGTCATTAATAAAAAATCAAACCAAAACCCAAGTTAAATTAGTTACATGCTTCCCCTTAAAAGTCAGGAACCATGTCTGGAACATTGTAAAATTGTGGTGGCCATAACTCACACAGATTGAAAATTTACATGTGGAGGTGGTTTTGAGAATATTCGTCTCACACGTCTCACCTGCAAGTTATCAGAAGTTGTGAAAGCAGAAAAAAGAAAAAGCTTATACCGTAAAATAAGAACCATTCATTCAAATGACCTGAAACAACAGTATTCTCTATTGAATCCTCTGCATAAACCCACCAAGTGGAAAGTAGATTGCTAAGAAAACAGACAGTGCACACACAGATGCACACATATACAGTGACTCCTTGACTTATTTGTGTTATACCTTCAGTCTGTTGGTAATGATTTTTGGAAATGGCCCGATTTTTTGTTTGTTTGTTTTTCTTGAAATATCTCATATGCATTTGAGACTATAAATGAAGTTGTTGTGCAAGCTATGTGCTTCAAAAAATGCACATGGACAATATTTTGATTTTTATTTAATCCTTTTTGTGCAACATGGCAGAACTGTACCTCAGACATCTCTCGTGGCATTTTCCATCACCAGAAATTTGATAAATAGCCTACGGGATTTGTTATTTCGACCCGTAGTTGTTCATGTCATACCTCCTTCACTGCCCTTACTTGGAGAGGTGTGTAAGTTCAACAGGCAGACAGCCTTAGCTGGCCTCAGGCGCCAGAGCCTGGTGATTTACAGCCCTCTACCTCAATGTCACACTTCAGATCGGGATGTCAGAGGCCAAAGGATCCCATATGTTTGTGGGCAACCTGTCTGTCTGTACGATAAACCTTACTTCATCAGTGGCCATCACACAAATATCTAATTTAATATTATTACTAGAAAAACTTGTACTTGTAGTATATCTGCTAATATACTATGCTATTGTTTGCAAAAAAGCACCATAGAGCACACAAGTTTACCCTTATAATTAATGCAGCATTGTGTGAATGCACTACAATTCAGCTTTGCTCTGAAATAGTAACTCTTTTGTTTGTTTGCCATGTGTTTGAAGGACAGCACAAAAGCTAGAAATTGATCTTAATATGAATTCAGAAAGAAACGCTGGGGTTCTTTTTTGTGAAGTTGCTTCAACATCATAAACGGTTGCATCACGTAGCTCAGTGACACACATTAGGTCACAGCATTCAATAAGTTCAATAGTTTTGCAAGTTTTAACCATGTTGTGATGTCTTTGTTTTGTTTTGCAGGGTCATCCTGGTAAGGAGGGGCCACCTGGAGAGAAAGGAGCCCAAGTAGGTGTTTTGAAGTCACAGAATTTTATCTTATTTTTATTTATTTTTTTATTTTTTTCATTTGTTCATTTATTCATTCATTCACTTTTTAATTGTTATTCATATTCAGATCACATAACATTTTGTTAACTGAGCTTATGTTGTGCCAGTATTTAATATTACAGTTTAGCTTGGTTCAATAATTGACCAACACTGATTGTTTACGATGCAATTGTAATGGCGAACCATCTTAAATTGACACTAATCGGGTATTTAAATATGTAATTACAAGTTATTATTAATGCCATCTGCATTTATCTGCTAAGCGTTAGCCCCAGTAATCATAAACTCTTTCTTTGCTCCAGGGTCCATCAGGCCCACAGGGTCCCATTGGTTATCCTGGTCCTCGTGGTGTTAAGGTATGATGTTTGATGAGGCATGTATTTGATTGTCCAAACGCTTTTTATTATTCTACAGGAGTTTGTCCTGCTAGACGTCATTGTCATCATTCTAATCTCTGGCTTCTGTCCTGCAGGGTGCAGATGGTGTCCGTGGTCTCAAGGGATCAAAGGGAGAGAAGGTATATATGTCTTTTTAAAATATATATATTATTTTACACAATTTTTTTATATAAAATATAAACAAAAATAGCTTAATAATTATACATAATGTATTGCTAAAGTCAAAGTAAAGAACCAAATGGGAGTCAGTTCAATGGGATAACTCCCTTGGTTTCTGTTAAGGAAGTTGGCAGAGTGAATTGCAGACTGTCAGTCTAAACTTCATCTTGTGATAAAACTGAAGGCATCAAAAATAATGTTTGGGAACAGCTAGTAGATAGTTGAACGTCACAGGCAGGACCTCTCCAACAGTGGCTGTTTACCAGCACTCCCAGCTTTGGTTTGAGTCCTTTGAGCTGGAGTGGACAGCTGCTGGAGCCTGAATGTAGAGGTCAGTCGATAGCCTTCTTCAGCAAAGACGGAGACTTTCTTAAAGTGACCCTCGATCCACTGTTGAATGTAAAGCTGTCATGCTCTAGAATATTTTTGAAAGCCCACTACAATCAACTCCAAGCAGTTTCTGAAGTGTTGAACTGTGCATGTATCCATGTAGAATTTAAACTAATATTTTTTATATATAGATAGGCATAACTTTTATTCAAGATCAATACAGCTGTGTCACTGTAAAAAAAATCCATTATCTGACTGAGAGATGTTGTTCTTACTACAATGACAGGTATTCATATCATTTTTTATTGAATTATTTATAGCAAGAGATCCAAAAGCCAAAACCTCGAGGAGAAAGCATTTGTTATGAATAAAGGATGTGCTTTTCTTGAGGTGTGTGCGTGTGGTCTTTGCGATGCGAGTTGGTGGCAACAGACGTGCTCAGTACTGCATTATGCATCAGAGAGTTGAAAACATGGACAAGTGAAAGTTTTAATGAAAAGAGTAATAAGTTTGGATGAACTCAATCGTGTCCTTCAATCCATTTACGAGTTTCACAAAGTCAATAAACCCGAGCATCATTCGGTGTATTGTAGATATACTGAGTGTCTTGTGTCTTTAAAACTAGAGGAAATTATATAATGTTTTTTAATTTGGTACATCGGTATATAAACAGTCACAAATAAAAGTGAATGGGCACTGCTGCAAATGTAGAGGATGAAAATATCAACAGCTTTACGTTTCCATGCAGGTGCTATTCCACTATCTGACCAGCAGATAGCACTGTCAATCCTGTGATTTACACAGTGAACCTAAGAAGGCTGAAGCTTTAAAAGATTTTCAAAAAATAACTTTTTTAAAAAAGTTTCAGGGAGTTTCTTAGAAAAAATAATCAATTTCAGACAGTTAAACAATGCTTTTAGCAAGAATATAGTAAATTAACCCCAAAAATGCCAGAAAATTCACTAACTTCTCTCATTTCAGGGTGAGGACGGTTTCCCGGGTTTCAAGGGGGACATGGGAATCAAAGGAGACCGGGTGAGGAGCTTGACTGAAATAAAAACACTGATGACTCAACATTTAGTTGAATCTTTACTATTTGGATGGAAAATTAAGATATGTTGTTATATATTTGTTGATTGTAGGGTGAAATTGGTTTGATTGGGTCCCGTGGAGAGGATGGTCCTGAGGGTCCTAAAGGCAGAGCTGGGCCCCCTGGTGAATCTGGTCCTCTTGGTCTTGCTGGAGAAAAGGTAACATAGCTCTGACTGCAGTTGTGCTAAAATTGTATTCCTGTGCTTACTTGTGGTGTTAATGTCTCTCAGGGTAAACTGGGTGTCCCAGGATTGCCAGGTTATCCTGGAAGACAAGGACCTAAGGTACGTTTGTGAAAATCAAGGTTTTTTGTTGGGGGTTTTTCTTGGATAATAATAGATAACAAATATTAAATGGTGGTTTACTTTGTTGGCTGTGGTACTTCAAGTCATCGGGTTTGCCAGGTTACTCGGAAATAACGCAGCTGACAAACATCCCATATTATAGCACGCTGGTTATTTTTTATTTTTTTTAGTTATTTTTCAAAAATATATTTTAAAAAAATTGGCATCACTTTTTAATAAGGTGTCACTAACAAGGCTATAATTCCCTAAATGAGTAAACAACACAGCTTTATTTTGGCAGTGCAAAATTTTAGTGTTATTGCTTTACGGAGGTAAAGTTTGCCATGGATTCAATTTTTGTTGAATGTCCCCAATGCAACATTTGAGGCTCTGCAGAATAGGTAAGCTTTTTAAAAAAAATCCCCCTGTTCACAGTGTGATTACAGAAAATGTCACTTTGTCTCGTGTTTAAAGATATTTTGTGCCATGTTGTAAAGTTTCCCTCTTCTTGTTTCAGTGTGTCAATTATTTTATATGGACTGAGAAAATGTTCTTTAACAAGAAGTATAGCGCAGTATAGATAAGGAACAGCTTTTTTAACCCCTTTATGTTTCAAACTCTTGATTCAGGCTATTTGACAGGAGCGTGGGGTTAACAGTGTAAAAGTAACTGAAAATGACATGCAACAGCAGTGCAGATAAATACAGGATGAGCTTTAATTATTATGCATGTGCTGACCCTCACAGCTTCTCTTGTGTTTCTGTACTTTCCCTCCACGACATATCTACCTCCTGTCGACAGGGCTCAAGCGGTTTCCCTGGATTCCCCGGAGCCAATGGCGAGAAAGGAGGCAGGGTAAGAAAACACATGCATTAAGTTTTTGTGTATGAAAATCACCACGACATCACGGCCCAGCACAAAAGAAAATTGATTCCCATTACAAAGCATCTGCATGGTGACTCGGCACAAAAATAAATAAATAAATAAATGAATAACAGCAGCGAAATCAATGTCAGGGAGAGAACAAAAGGTGCGGAAACAATTGTGCTTTCATTGAGCCCATGGCCTCATTTCTTGGCTTGAAAAAGAGTTGCACTCACGCAGTTTTGGAGAGTTGCTGAGATGCTGTTTGAGTTTTCATATTTGCACGTTCACCACTGACGGGTGCAGTAAGCCAGATATCCCCAGCTCAACACCATTCGTTTTATTAAAGGTGGAGGTAGTGGGAGAGAGTATTAGTTTGAAATCCACTTTAATATAAAGATTATTAAAAGTATAAAAAGTTATTAAATAAATTGGCTTAAAAATCTTTTATTAAGTGGATACTTTAAACTGTATTATTTGACCAAAGCCAGGTCCATCTAACAGCTTTATTTGGCACACAGAGGTTATTTTGTGAAATAAAGCAATCCAGCCAAAGTCAAAATTTCTCTTCTGATGTGAGAAGCCAAATAGTTACTTAAAAATTCTTTGCTTTCAATGAACATAACTCCTGTACTCTTTATTTATATTTCCATATGAGCCGTTTACATTTATTAATGGGATCACAGTTTAAATTCAAGGTTTTCTTAGTAGGCCCATACAGGTAAATGACATTGCACTGTGTCCTGTAATTACAAATTATTGTTTATTTATCAGTTAAAAGGAAATAATGAGTCACTACAGTGTGTTCCCTGCTTCAACAGGGAACACACTGTTCTCTGGTTGTTGCTCGATGTAGAAGAGATGCTTTGTGTGGAACACATGTTAATGGGGTTTCATTTGTTAAGTGGATTAATGCTGGATGAGGACAGACGAGCAGAATCTGTGCTTAAGCCTTTTTTAATTTTTTTGTTACCTAACAGGGCACTGCTGGCAAATCTGGTCCGCGAGGACAAAGAGGTCCGACGGTAGGTCCTGTTCACGCCATATTTTTTGTGATTAATGGGCTATTAGTGTAAACATTGTTGAATCGTTTAAATTATTCTTCCAGTCAAATTATGTGCATATATTATAGCTGTTGAACTAGACTGTTGTTGCCATAAAGTCGTGTGCTTAACATGACTTTGTCTCTCTCTCTCTTTAGGGTCCCAGGGGCGCTCGAGGAGCCAGAGGTCCAACAGGAAAACCTGGACCCAAGGTCCTGATGCTATAGCCGTTACAACAAAACACTACTCACAAAGAGTCAAGACTTTTCAATTAAATTGCTACTTTGTCACATAATTAAACAGAGCTGCTTTTTTTTTTTTAATTTGAGCTGATGATGATTTGTTTTTGTGTGCTGAAGGGCACAGCAGGCAACGACGGTCCTCCTGGCCCACCTGGTGAGAGAGTAAGTCCAACACACTGAGCCTGCAGTAGCTGTTATGCATTTTAAAAGCACACAAGGTTTAGATCCATACCAGTTTGTTTTTGTTGTCCTTGCATTAGAAATATACTTGTAATTGTTGGTATTAGGTCTATCTCAACTGGATTCTAAGCATTAAAGATAAATAGTAAGAAAAGATGCTAACCTATATGCTTTTTTTCTTCCCAGTAGATCTCTAGCATCTACTAAAATGATGGCTGTGCCTTACTTTTACTTTTCTAGTTCAACAGGAGGATAAATAATAATTAAGAAATTAGTTGATCAATCGATAAATCGTTTGTTTCATTTTTAATGAGGGGTAATTCAGGCATCATATAATATTATAATAAGACTTCTGTTCTATACGTTGTTGTCAGCTGGGATTTTGCCTTAATGCTATATCACTGTTCCTACAGACAGCAGCATTTTTGTTTTGTGTTTTTTCACCCTATCACTTGGCTCCCAGCATTGCAATAAAGTAAATTGCTCCTTTGCAGCATTTCAAACTGACACTCCGAAAGGAAAGGAGGAAAGAATGGAAAGAAAGCGCTTCAAAACTAGATGTTTTGTGCTGGGTGGCTTACTCAGCAAAACAAAGGAAAGGAAACAGTGTGCAGTTGCTGCACAAAAAGAGATTCCCAGCAGTGACACCTTATTTAATAACTTTCATTAGATTTTGTTAGGTTTCTAGTGCCATTTTAGTGGAATTTGATTTTGTTGTGTATCAAAGAAATGAGAAACATTGGCTTGATTTAGTGAAGACCTGAAAGAAGGAAGGCTGTTAAGCACCTGCAGCAAATGCTCTGTTTCCATTAGCATTTACCTACCAGCACTATTTGTACTGACACAGTGTGATGAATTTTAGTTGATCGGGAAAACTGAGCCTCTTTCCTGAAAGTTGAAAGTTGGTAACAACAGAAATGAAATAATGGCACATGTTGCTCCTACTTGTCCTCGGCTAGGTACAGGGATTTCATCATTAATCAGTCATAAAATCGTTTTTTCAGTCTCAAAGGTAAATGTTTATCATAGATATGCTTTCACAGACTTAAAGTTTTCTTTTTTTACTGATCTAATACAGTAATGGCACAGTGATTGAAGCAGATATTAATGGACTGCTGTCAACAGTTCTTTGATATTTAAGATATCTGAGATGTAGTGTCATGAACTCTGTAACAGTATGAACATCCTCTTTTGTTAAACTCCTATGAACATGGACAAGTGAGGTGAAATAAATTTGAATCTGATGAATAAGGATGATTAAAAGACAAGCTTAAATGATGGAGTCAGCTTTCAAGCTTTTATTAGACTGCAGAAAATTAAACTTGTATTAGATGTTTCATCGATTTATGTTTAATCTCCTTAAATAAAACACTTGTTACCTCAATAATGTAAAGTAACTGAAATCCTTCTTTAGCATATTTGACTCTACAGACTCGGATACACAACCCCACAATATGAATGTCTCTATTTGTAACATTGTGGGTGGCCAAGACACTTTTTCCCCCTTAAGTAATTAAGATACTATTTGTATAACAGTTTTTAGTCATTACCCTGATTTTTTTAACATGCAGTTTAGCTTTCAGCTGGTTTCAACCCCTCATTAATTATATAAGCTGAGGTCCCCCTGGTCTTTTCTACAACAATGAAAAGTAATATATTAGGATACAACAAAGTTTATTTGGAGTTAATGTTCATGTTGATGAACTTGGAGAATTCAAAAGGTATTTTTGGCTTATTATTATTGCCATGATTATAATCCTCCCTGTGATGTTGTCTACTTGATTTAGTCAGATCAGATAGGGACTTTTTTTGAAGTTATCTTTATAACAATATAATATTGGATTTCAAAGAAATATCCATGCTACTGAAATTTTAAGGTTAGCTGGACAAATAAATCATTGCAAAGAAAAACTCCAGATACACTTTTACTCTCACTACTTTTCTGTGTGGTTAGAAAGTGAGGCGAGTCTTACCAGTAGTCACATCATTTCATTTATGACCTGAGGCACAGTTACTCACCTCAGGGTGAGGCTAGTTTTTCAATTCGAAAAGCTCCACTTCTCCAACCTTGTTTCGAAATTAGCCATAAGCAATCCCAGAGCCTGACACTTTTTCACTTTTAGGTAGGGCTGCTCGATTATGGCAAAAATGATAATCACGATTATTTTCACTGAAATTGAGATCTCGATTATTTGACGATATTTATTTAACAATAACAATGTATTGAATAATGACTTTAAAGATTGTCAAAAAATAATATAAAATAGTGTGCAAATACTGATAACAGTGCAAATGTTTGCAATATAAGAAACAAATGAAAAATGTAAATATCTGTGTTTAGTGAACTTTGCAGTGTTACTCTGTGGTGCAGCTACGACACTGTAGCAAAGTTCACACACTGTGTCTACTTGATCCACGTCTGACTCCGCCAACCCATAATGTTTCCACACCACTGAAGTTTTTTTACCTCTCTTTTCAACCAACGGCACTCACTCTCCTCTCCTAATAACTTCTGCTTAGCTTTCCGAGCTTCCCTCGGGTGCTCTTAATCAACGGTCCCCAACCCCCGGGCCTCGGACCGGTACCGGTCCGTGAGTCATTTGGTACCGGGCTGCGAGAGTTGAGGCTCAGGTGTGAAATGTCTGGTTTCAGGGTTTCCATGGGTCTTTTCCTGTGTGATGAATAAATCTTCCTTTTTTTTCGGTACCGGTACTAGTTTTATTTTGTTGTATTTATCCGCGACACCTTAAAGGCCGGTCCATGAAAATATTGTCGGGCATAAACCGGTTCGTGGCGCAAAAAAGGTTGGGGACCGCTGCTCTTAATTGTTGTGACACGTGTTCGAAATGCAGAGAGGTGCGCTCGATTTGCCACACGGAGCAGCGCGAGAGTAAAGCACGAGGGAGGGGCTAATAATCGGCTCAGTCATTTTTAATGATCGTTGAAAGCCCAGATCGTAATCGTGATTAAAATTCGATTAATTGAGCAGCCCAACTTTTAGGTTTTGTTTTGCCTTTTTGCATAATGTCATAACCTTAATTTGACTGTGTGTTTATTGCAGGGACCTCAAGGACCACAGGGACCAGTAGGTTTCCCTGGACCAAAAGGCCCCCCTGTAAGTATTTCTCCATCCTTGGAACAGAAGAAAGCCACTTGGCCTCTCAGACTAAAAAAGCATCTACACTGAGGCTTTGTGGTTTTGCAAGGCTCTGTGTCTAATCTCTTACTTTATTTACCCTTCCTCGGTGTTGCAATAGCAAAATAGCCTGTTTGCAAACATTAGAAGTCACAATTGATTCAATTTGAAAAATTCATAGGGTGCAGTAATACATAGCAATATCCCTAATTCTGTTCAGAGGTCATTACTCTAACTGTTATTGAAGCAGAGCTCATTTTCTCACTACCCAGTCAAGGCAGGAGACAAGTGGTAATTTCCACCTATTGATTCCGGTTACATTCATAGCTGGCTCTCGCGTCTCAGCCCGTAATGATGTTTATTTCACACAAAAATAAACAAAAAAACTCTAGCCCTGAGCCTATTTTCATGCCATTCAACTACTTCGAGATATTCAAGGGTTTTTCCTTTCTCAATATTATGTTTACACTGCCCACAAACCATTTGCACAAAATTGTAGTAATAAAACTTGTTGCTTAGAAAAAAAACTTTGAATGAAAAAACTGGTGAATGTATGTCTTGTTTTCTACCTGACAGGGACCACCTGGCAAGGATGGGCTGCCCGGACACCCTGGCCAGCGCGGAGAAACAGTGAGTAATTGCAATATCTTGTATGAACGTTACAGACCTCACGTTGAACTTAAACCCAGCATGATCTAAGAATTATACATATTGGCTTTTTTTTTAGCTTTCTACATTTAAACTACTTCAAAACAAGACTTATTATTATATTATTATACATAAGCATATGTATAGTGCTTTCATATGCAGTAGATAACGATGAAATCGTTGGCACAACATCTCAGTGGGATGCCAGAGGTGCAGACCCATTTCGTAAAGCAAACTCTAAAAGAGAAAGCCCTTGTGAATACTGCCTGAGTCTGCTGCTCAGCTGGTCTTTATTCACACAGACAGAATACACACAGACACCGTCGAGGTAAATCCACAGGGCTCAGACTGTGGGCTGTGTAGCCATCCACTTCTGATGGAGTTTCTATCTTATTGTTACTTTGGCATATTTGCAAATATCCAATGAATAGATGCTAAGCCTTGACTGTTTAGTTCCACTAAGGTTTACTTGTGTATCACTGCCTACTGTCTAACAATAACACCTTACAGATAACTAAGCCAGCATAATATTTGTTGCAGCAGGATAAAACAGTTTGTTGCTTTTTTATTTGTATTGTTTGTTTATTGTTCCAAAATGTGCATGAGCTAAATGAAAAATGGCTGAATTGGCACGTAGATAACAACAATAAAAAAACAAAGCGGAGTAAGATTCGATCAAATGAAGTTAGAATCCCCCGCTTTTCGATTCCTCTGCGCTTGGTATGCATCAGTGCACCATGGTTTGACGAGGCTCAGAGGACAATGATTCTACTAAAAGCTTGACTTTGCCTTTATCAAAGCTTCCTTTTCCATCTGCCTCTTTCCCTTAGATAATATAATACAACACACACAAGTGCTTCCCCGCCTTTTCTGTAATTCAGGCCCCAATAGTAGTCTTCATTAAGGTGTTTATGTGCTGATGAGTGGGCTCCAAACAGCAATAAAGATGCTCATAGACGCACATCATCAGAAATGCAAGTTACATTTAAGTAAGTGCAAATAAAGATTTGAGCCGGTGTCTCTAAGCCGATGCTGCAGCAGCCTGGCTTGAGGGCTTCCTTTAAAAAATACATCATCATAAATCACAGCACATAGTGATCAATAGGCCTGGAGTCATAAGTCTTTCAGTATTGGCTTTGTAAGAAGTTTGCATTTGAAACTTTGTTTAGTTATAGGATAATAAGTTGCAAATCAAATGTGCTGCGATTGTAATCCTCAGTGTGTACAGGTTCTAGAAAAGGCCAGAGAATGAGGGATCCAATAGAAAAAGCTGATTTCATCCAACGCTCCTCTTGTGCTGATCCTGGGGTTGTACTTGTTTGCTTCTCAGTAACTCTCAGGAAGCTTAATTAAGCTGTACACTGTTCACTGTCTACAAGTGTGTAGCCTTATTACAGCTGTGATACAGGTAGAAGATACCATTCTTTATCTGCTTGTATCAGTACACTTAATAGTGTGTTTTAAGAAAACTGTTTAATTAGTATTTCAGGAATATACTGGAGTGCACTTGGACTCTGGTCAATGTGGATTGGATTGTTCCTCTCCCTGAAGACAGAAGTTCATCGGATTTGTACTGCACTGTCGGATTCAATGCTCGGGAATTTTGAACTTGGATCTTTTTTGGCACGTCCTGTTTTGCTGTTTAAATGTGCTTAAACGTATCCACAGGGAGTACTTCAATGCAAATCAGCCATATGCTGTGAATGTAAACTTAAAAGTTAACTACAACTAACTGGTCTGTATTCTCCCAGAGAACATATAACTTAATGGTGACTTGTACACTTAACGCTGTATGCAGTAGTAGTAGAGCAGCTATACTATTATACTGCTGGCTTTGAAGTTAGCTAGTTACACATTGATACACAACATGACAGGAGTTTTATGTCACCTCAATGACATAAAGTCAGTATTTTATTAAAGATTTCAAATTAAATTCAAGAAAAACCCCAACAATCAGATGAGTTGGTGCTTGCTCAAGGGACCATAGGAGGTCCCTTTTAACAGAAAGAAACCTTTATCGGAATCAGGCTCAGGGAGGGGCAGCTATCTGCTCTGACCAGTAGGGGTGAGGGGAGGAAGACAGGACAATAGATACACTGTGGAAGAGAGCCAGAGATTAATAATAACTAATGATTAAATGCAGCGTATATAACTAAGGGATGTTTAAGGGTAACTATATGCAAAATCGAAAAGGGAAAGTTTGAAGCCTAATCTTAAAAGTGCAGGGTGTGACTGTCTCCTAAGTCCAGACTAGGAGCTGGTTCCACAGAAGAGGGGCATGAAAGTTGAAGGCTTTTATATACACTATGAACCACGAGTTAGCCTGCAGTCTAAGAGTGACGTGTTCTGTTAGCGACCAAAGCCCAGTGTAAGAAGAAGGACAGGACTTAGAAGCCAAAATGTTCATAATTTTGCACATTTTTATTCCTCATGTAGAAATCCATCACTCTCATAGCAAACAAATGAAAATGTCATGTCAAATCTGTTGTCTGTTGTTGTGTTATTTTCAAATCTTAATTACAGCATCCAAGTACAGGTATCCCACTTTATTGTCTGAGTGTCTTTATTGCCTGGTTTGGTTTAAAGAAGAGGCGTATGTTGTGTGACCCTTCCTTTTCATGTCTACTTTGGACTGCAAGCAAAAAAAGCTGTAAAGCTTATTGCATAGACTTAATGTCCACATAGACATTAAGATATACAACATATTAAACAACTGTACATATAACTCTAGTTATTTACTACCCTGCACTGTATTGCAAAACAATATATCCTTGACTGTAGATAGAAGCTGAAAAACTCTTGTTCCAGAATCAAGGACATGTCAGACCCAAACATATAGTAAATCCCTGCTCATCATCATAAATAATATCACAATAATTGCTGTACATGGGCTTGAATAGATACGATTTATGTCTCCAATGCTGCTGTAACTTGTATAAATAAGGTTTCATACTCTCTCTCTTTTCTTTTTTCAGGGTTTCCAAGGAAAGACCGGTCCTCCAGGACCAGGAGGTGTTGTTGGGCCCCAGGTAAGAGGAGATATACAGAAGAGGCAAATACATATATTACTAAACAAACAGCAAAGCAGAAGGTGATATAAAGTAAGTGCTGTATTCGCAGTGCTGTGGATCAAATTCTTCTATATTACAATTTTATTCCAACAAGAAGTACTGTGGGCAATTAAAAGAAAACACATAATTGCTCATATACAGTAGATAGGTCATCATTTACTCAGTTGGATCTTGGACACCTACTGGCTTTGAGCTCTACTGTACTGGCGTAAATTATAAGTGAAAACTGGTAAGCTTTATTTATATGGCGCATTTTAAAGAAGGTTACGAAAATAGAAAAGTTAAAAAACAGCTGTGAAATTCAACCTTTCATCACTTATTTTCTAAATGTAACTTACTGATTTATGGTCATTTTCATATGTTGACCTGTAAATCCAAATGCGTGATAACATCTTAGGGACCCACAGGAGAAACTGGTCCCGTCGGTGAGAGAGGCCACCCTGGACCTCCTGGCCCACCTGGAGAGCAGGGTCTTCCAGGTGCTGCTGGCAAAGAGGGAGCCAAGGTATGCATATTGGATTCCCTTTAATTTTACTTTTCCAATTTATTTTAGATATAGTATAATAGCAAACTATGCTTTTCTTGCAGCTAACACTTTTACACACTAACCTTCTGAAAACACTCAAAAACAAACAAGAAAAGCGGCCTTGGCTTTTCTTGTAAACTGAAGAAGAGGATGCTCATGACATTGATAGGAAGTTCAAGAGGGTATACACGGGCTGCAAATTAAACCTACACATTGTTCTACATGATTTGATTTTGCAGACTGAGCCAGCTGTCCTCATAAACACTTATACTTTTGGGGGGCATACAATGCTTGATAGATTACATATTCCTTTGATAACAGTGTGGGATGTGTTTCGCAGCAATCACCCGACTATCACCATTGCTCTCTATGCTAGACAGTGCAAAATTGAAGGAAGTGACTGCTGAAGATACAGAGGATGAGATTTGAGCAGTGTCTGGCTACGTTCTCTCACTGGGCCTCCCTGCTCGAGAAGTGAGTTCCCATTAGGAGCAGACAGCAGGCATTTTGTAGAAGTATGGGCTGCTCCTAACCAATCCCCTGATTCCTAGGGCCACTCAGCATACCCTGCTCCTCAACCCCCACAACCCTCAAATCCTCATGTGTTCTTCTTTCATTTTCTTCCTGTCTTCCCCAAGCAGACAGTTTAATCAAGTCTGTCGGCTAACTCCAAACCCTGTGCCAGTCAGGTCTACTCCGTTCAGACCTGCGCATCAGTATGCCAGGGACACTTTGAAGAGACCTTGGCAGCAGAGCCCAAATCCTCTTATACCTCTCAAGCCTACTCTTCTCTGCCTCCCTGTTTGCAGATAAAGTCAGCCTGCCAGCACTAAAGAAGAGAAGACGAAGCCAGAAGTTACTTTTTCTGAAGTCAAATGTCCTTGTTTTAGAATTGCACCATATAAAAGAAAAAGAAAAACAAACAAACCAGAATAAAAATCTGTACTCAGTGAGGATGCAGTACAAAGTTTTTTTCTTGTAGGCAGAACACAAAAGAACTTCTGAAGGAGATGTCTTATGTTAGGGAAGGGTTGAGTTTGTGCAACCCTTCCCTAACATAAGACAGAAGGATGTGAACTTTGTGTTTTTTTTCTCTGTTTTTTGGGTTTTTGTTTTGCTTCATTGCAGCAAGAAACTGGCTGCTGGAGTGGAGCACTCTTGATTTTTGATTTTCTTTTTAAAATCTGATTGAAGTCTTTATGTTTCATATTGTGCCTGATGATGCAAAAGCAATACTGCATTGGTATTACGAGTTATTTATTGACTGTGTAATGACAGTACTAATGACTCCACAGGAAACATGTGTCTGTAAAACTAATTGCATCTAATAGCTCATGATGGCTGTCAGTTTTGAAACAGGTTCACTCCTGTCCCTGCCGGGGAGTTCAGAGGCATTAGTACATATATTTGCTCATTTTCCCAGTACTATGTATCTCTCCCTCTCTCTCTCTCTCTGCCTCCTGCTACTCAGCAGCCAGCACTGCAGTATAGTCCTTTTTTAAATACATAAATGGCTGCAATGCATATTCCACCAGTGGGATGAGAATCATTAAGTGACTTGGTCATTTCATAAGTTTCTCAATTTCAAGGTTTTCTTTGTAGTGTAACTAAAAATCCTTTGGTTTTCTTTTCACATGTGTTGCATCTCCAAACCCATACTAACATCATCAGTTCCTATGCAGTAAAGTTACGTTAGCAGTTGTTATGTAGATGATGTCGTTTTGTGTAAAAATCTCTCTATATGTATCAAACATACCAAAACAGTAGTTGTAAGTCTTTTTCATTACAAGGACATACTCCTGCAGTAAAGAATGAAGACCTTTTCAGACTGAGACTATACGAAGAGTGAAGCTATTAAATACTTTTCTATGGAAAGTGAGCTTTTGTTATTCAGCAACAGTGCCTGAATTAATCTTTGTGAATGGTGACAGATGATTCATCTTTTATAACAGTCTTAATGTAAAGAATTAGTATGGTACAGGAAAGTTTCAAATGACACATTTGTAGTTATACTCAAAAATTAATGCAACATTTTGAATTATAGTAATTCCAATTAAACACATGTTATTGCCTGTGTAGGGTGATCCTGGGCCACAGGGATCCCCTGGTAAAGACGGTCCCCCTGGTCTTCGTGGCTTCCCTGGAGAGAGAGGTTTACCCGGTGCCCCGGTAAGTGCTCCATTTCACCTGCATCTATTCATCATCATCAGTTTTCCTTTACACGTGTTTGCTAGTAGAAAGTGACAGAACATAGCTACATAATAAATGAACCAGCATCTATCTAGAGCAAGTCACTTCATTACCGACTCCGGCCCCGGAATTCACACCAAGTGATCAATCCGATGCAGAGGAAATCCAAAGCGACATTTTACAAATGAACAGGCGTGCCTCGGCATTGCTCTGCTGCCACCGACGGCGCTGTTTTAACAGCCGCAATGGATCTTGGGCCTGTATTACAGAATTGGGAATTGTTGATTAGGGATTCATTTGTAAAAGTTTAACCCAAACATTTTTTCTTGTGGGGAGGGCAAAGTTATGTGCTGTTTCTATATGCATTATTTACCTAATAAATTATTAAGTGAGAAATGTTGGCAATTAGACTGGGTTATCTGGGAATGGATATACTGCAGGGAGAGGAAGTGTTGTGCTTCCTCCATCCTCAAGGTCAGTCAGGCTCTGCAGGACAGCAGCACCACTGATTGTTTTCTGCCATTGTAATTTACTCCAGCAAACAGCCAGAGCCAGCAAAAACTCATTACCCATACTGCTATGTGTTCTTTTGTGGCCCACTGGGGAGCTGCACATGCACATGATGGGAACTGACAAATATATAAAACAGCACACATTATGCACACCCCTGCATGAGCAAAACTGAATTTACAAGCTTGCATATGCAGAACAAGATGGAGAAAATTGTATGCACCCATACAATCGCTTACAACTTTAAGCAGCCATCTATCTGCAAAAGAATCCCACTACACTTTCCCTGCAGTATTCACAACAACACAATTATAGATGAAATGTGTTTTTTGAAGTGTTGTATATTGTGACTGAGATATGTATTACAGATATTAGATTTACAATACACTAGCAATCTATAGCTTTGGCCTTTGATTTGTGTTTACTAGGATGAAAATCTCAGCGCTCAGCTGTAGTGGAGATTGGCTTGGTTAAATGCAATTAAAACACAAAGTTCAACAGCTGTGTGAAGGTATTTATGTCTCTTGTTCCATCTTCACCTCAGGGCTCTGCTGGTCTGAAGGGAGGAGAGGGTCCCCAGGGTCCACCTGGTCCTGTTGTAAGTACAGTACTGAGAGCTATGTAAAGATAACTGTTTTTATGCTCTCTGGATTGTGTTGGTTTGCATGCCATTTATATTATCATCTTAGATTCTTCTAGATAGTTATTCTAGATAGTTCCACACTATACATTTGAAGTATTATTAAGACTTGAATATTCAAATACTACTTTAATTCAGATATTTGTTTGTTGTGTCATCGTGACACTTGCGCAACACAGTACTGGCTAAATAGAATATAAACCAGATTTAAGTTTTTATTATTTATTTACATATTATTGTTATGTTGAACGTTGTAGTGTTTTAAGTTTGATTAGTGTAGTTTTAATCAATTTTAAATCATGCTTTTTATTTGTTCTTGTTTCTAGTGTCTCTGTAAAGCACTTTGAATCACCTTGTTGTTGAATTGTGCTATACAAATAAACTTGCCTTGCCTTGCCTAGAACAGCCTCAGTAAGCCAAAACTACCAGTCGTTTGTATGAATTTATCATTTAAAAAAAGAAGATGCATCCCTGTCTCTACATAAAGCATTTGTTCAATAAAAACAGAGTCTAAATGATCTGTTTGGCTTTTATACTCAGAGTTTTTATCTTGTGTTTCTGTAACCAAAATTAGTGTGTATGCAGGTTGGTTCACTGCATCGATAATATAAAACAAAAAGTGCTGAGTGTCATTCATAATCATGTTTTATGGATTGAGCTGAACACTGAGTAGTATAATATATATGCAACAGAAGTCTGCTTCATTTTGTAATGCAGCTGCAGGTGAGAGTTGCTCAGGGCTTGGAGAACCACTAAGACATCGGCTCCCTGACAGGAGATAATGCTGACTACTTTCAATGAGCTTTGCTCTCTTTTAGAACTTGAAAGCCACCTGATACTGCATGTTTCTGCTAATGTTTTCACACTTTCCATTTTAAAAAGAGGGTTTTGTGTGTAGCTGTGTATCTATTGATATATTATTAACAGAAAGACACAGTGGGGTCTTTGTTTGCCATCTTCCTAATGTCCTCGGTGTTTGTTCAGTGCAACCAGGCCAACAAAACTGAAATCTTTAAAAAATCCTTCTGCCCTTGTTTTTCATTAATATTGTCCGTATTGTGCTCATGCTTACAGGGTTCTCCTGGTGAGAGAGGTGCTGCTGGCCCAGGAGGTCCAATTGGCCCATCTGGTAGACCTGGCCCTCAGGGTCCCCCAGGTCCCGCTGGGGAGAAGGGAGCACCTGTAAGTGTTACTTTGCTCCTAAAGCTTCATTCTTCTTGTCCTTTCTTTGGTTACCAATTTTCAGAATATAATTAAAAGACATTTCTTTCTTCTTATAGGGTGAGAAGGGGCCTCAAGGTCCAGCTGGTCGTGATGGTGTCCAGGGTCCTGTAGGTCTGCCTGGACCTGCTGGACCCCAGGGCCCACCTGGTGAGGATGGTGACAAGGTCAGTTACCTACATTCAGCACCACCAATTTCATCCTGTTACAGCTGCTTGTGTTCCCTAAGTGGGGCATGTGGGTAAATCAATCATTTTCCCATATTAATCTGCAACAAAAATATATTCCTCTTTTTCTAACTGTTGCTTATCCATCTTCATAAACAGATGTAACAGAAAGCACAATTGCAGGAGATGCTGTTGCGTCATTCATTTCTTGTAATTATTATGGTCTTTAGGGTTACTATCAGACATTCTATAAAAGCTGCCAAACAAATGCTCATGCAGAGATTTGCAGTGCATTAACTTAGACTGACAAAATACATTTCTGTACTTGTATATACATAGCGTGAACTCTCGGGAAATAAAGTACCTAATTGCACCTTGACAGGAAGCACTTATTTTCTTCTTGAACTTCATTCTTCCATTACACAAAATTAGATTAAGAATGAAACTTGTCACCGTGTATTAAATGCTGTAATTTATCTTTAATTGAAACTGGGAATGAAAACAATATTCAGCCTAACCTAACCATTTTCTGATATTCCACCTTAATATCGAGAACAAATATTATACATATGCATACCTTTATGGCCCTCAGAAAGGTTGACATAGTTAGTTTCAGGTCTAAAAATTAGTCCCAGGAGTGCATTTGTGCAGACTGTGTCGGTATACCCTCTCACCATTACAGTTATAGATAATGTATATTTCTGTTAAGCTGAGGTTTTCAATGATTTTGCAATAACAGAATGTAGTATTGTGCTCATTTAGAAGTCTTAAATCCTACATTTGGTGTTTGGGCTTGAATTTGCAAATATGCAGAGAAGAAGAATATCAGCACTAGCTGATAACTATTATTGTTGTTGTTTATTGTTGGGTTTGGGACATGTTTTGGTTATTAGTCAAGTCATTTTTCATTATCTCAAAAACTGACTGTGTGTTTGTTTCTTTACCAGGGAGAAGTTGGAGAACCAGGTCAGAAAGGAAGCAAAGCTGACAAGGGAGAACAGGTCGGTGATACAGAACATTTATATCCATCCTTCTTCAAAATAAAAAATAGCCCGTTAGACTTCTACTCAGGAAGTGATTCGTGCGTGCTTGGATTTTTCTTTGACTCTGTGGGGATGTGCATTTTGGTGGCATTATTTTCACTGTATGTTTCAGGGTCCTCCTGGTCCAGCCGGTCTCCAAGGTCCTGTAGGCGCTCCTGGTCCTGCTGTAAGTACTGACAAAGAATGAGAAGTTAAACCTGAGCAGGAGGTCACAGCAGTGCTGTTCAAATCTTTGCTTTTGTTTGTTGTTAATAAGGGAGGTGATGGAGAGCCTGGTCCCAGAGGACAACAGGGCATGTTCGGACAGAAGGGAGATGAGGGCTCCAGAGGTTTCCCTGGACCTCCTGGTCCTATTGGTCTGCAGGTTTGTGCCATAACTATGAA
>NW_005187551.1:541559-570024 GCF_000239375.1 Pundamilia nyererei | reverse complement strand
TTTGTTATATATATATATTCTTTGTCTTATAGCTGTCACACAGGATAATATTCACGTTATTTTTTTCCATTCTGTCTGCCTGCAATAGTGTGTCTAATGATGTCACACGTTATAGTCAGAAACACTCATTTACCTTTTTTAACTACACTGTGACCTTCAGGTTACAAGCTACGGTGGAAAAGTGGTAGACACAAACAAATTCATATTTACACCATTGCTTAAGCACTTTAATTGGATCTGGAATGTCACGTCCAGTAAACTTGCTTTGACCTGCAACGATTGCACCTCTCACCTCCATTCAACGGCAAAATCCTTTTTTCATCACGGCCTGGCTTCTCTGTGCAGTGCCAGTCTCAGCCCCCGCAAAGAATTCACAAAAACCAACGAGGCCTGCCAGTGCGTGTATTGCAAAATAGATTATTATCAGTGGCGTACTTTTCTTTTCCATGTATTCATTGGTGAGGGTTATTCATCCAAGGAAATACTTGAGGCCAGACTAAAGTTATTGGGTGCATTTTAAAAACCCAACACTTTGACACAAAAAGGTACACATAAACTTTAATGATGTTTTCCTGAACTATGATAATATTCTAACGAGGTAGGACCTTTCCCATAGATAGACCTCATTTCTTTGTAATTATCTGTTTATTAGTAATCAACTTCTTAAGCTAGACGTGTTGGGCATTTACTGCAGAGATTGGGGTCATTGTCTTGATCAAATTACATAGACTGCTATTTATCAATCCGAGGTGCTATCCTGTCTCTGCAGGATTTTATTCAATGGACTTTTAATTGGGAGTAATTCACTTCCCATCACGATTCCATTAATTGCATGGACTAACCCACTCCAATAGCCTGGCCCTCATTGAGCACATTTACTATTCTACATAATGAGTAGCACTGCTAATGATCTTAGACTAGACGGGACCTTTACACAGATTATATTACTCAGCACAGGAGATATTAGCATGCATCCACACACCGTTTTTTCAGCACCCAGCGAGCACACACATGCTGAGACGCATGCATGCACAAGCTCAAAACAGTCAGCACAGGGTCTTTGTTTTCATTGTGTGTCCTCAGTGTAATGTGGGGAGAAATAAATTCTTTGATCTCCCCCAGCAAACCTCCACCACTCACTCACGATCAACTCCTAAATCACACAGAAGCAAAGCAACCTTCAGCAGTGATATCGTGGCAATTACTGGTAGAAATGTCACAGATCAAAAACACATGTGAGGTCTGGACCACGCAGCTTATTTTACAAGAATTAGTGAGCAGGATTTATGCCTGCACCTTGGAATAAGGATGTACAAGTTACTGACTGCAAAAGGGAGAAAGAAATAATAGATTAGTGCTCTCTTACATGTCTGCAGAGTTGCAGGAAGAATTGTAGAATAAAAACATGACACCTTCACCGAAGAATTCATAAGGGAGCTTAACCCCCTCCCCGTTTTGCTCAGGCAACAAGTACGTAACATAGAGTCTAACAAATTCAACCTTTTAGGGCAGCAGTTTTCCTTGACCTTACTGATCATACTCACTGGATATTTAATTGAACACGGACAGCAGGTGAAACATGAATTCAAGTAATTCATTTGTGCACATTTGGCTCACAGATACATTTAATATTTTACAGCATCACTGCATCAGTAGCATGAGCCGTTGTGACTACAGTTAACAACTCTAGTAAAATGATTGTTTTCTTTTCTAATAACATGATCATTTATTCATTTTATTTGTCCACAGGGGCTTCCAGGACCTCCTGGGGAAAAGGGTGAGAACGGCGATGTTGGACCTATGGTAAGAGAAAAACCACTCGATATTTGTTAAAACTTATAAAAGTTTGTTAAATACACTGTAACAACTCTCTGATTCTTTCCTGCAGGGCCCCCCTGGTCCACCTGGTCCCAGAGGTCCTCAGGGTCCTAGTGGAGCTGATGTACGTACAAATAGTTGTTAACAACTGTACTAAGTACAACTATACTCATATGCATACTAGACTGTGACTTTTTTTTTTACTTCTATTAACTTACATTGTGAGGCCTTTATATCATTACTTGTCCTTCCCTGTGGTGATTGATGATGATTTATCTCTTTCTTATGTCCTGCTGCAGGGTCCACAAGGTCCTCCAGGTGGTGTGGGCCCCATGGGATCTGTAGGTGAGAAGGTAAGAATCAAAACTTGGCACCCCAGTGTTTTGTGCCTGCACTGAAGGATGTTAGGCACTGAGACTGAATTAGAGTCTGTTACACCTTCCAGCCAACTTCAGACAACCCAGTCACCTTCTTGTTTTTTAACACCGTGTGTTCATTTCAGTATGTTTTTTATGACTTAGAGCTTGGACACAATGTCGTTTTTTAAAAAAAAATAATAATTATAGCACTTCCAGGACTAGGACTACGAATACTTTGAATATAGTAGCACATTATTAGTCAGCTACAGTTATAGACTTAATAGAGTTAACTGTTAGTAATATTATCATTATTTATTCTGACAATAATATTTATTCTCAAGTATGACTTACGTAGTTATGGCTCAATTTCAGATATCATATCTGAATTTGGGGGAAAAAAAGTGTGATATTGAAGATTTATTTGTTTTGACATTGACATTTGTCTAACCACAGGGTGAGCAAGGTGAGGCTGGAAACCCAGGACCACCTGGAGAGCCTGGAACTAAGGTAAGTAAGCTCTTGTTTTTGTTTTCTGTCAAGCTAAATATGTGTTGCTAATGTATATTTGTGTCACTGTGTTACATGTTAGATGTTTACACACTGGACCATGCTTATCGACATACATTCAGTATTTTACTGTAGATTCTAGCACTGTAGCATGATTGAAGGGCCTGTCTTTAAAATGGATAAACTCACTTTGTGCACACCATTGCAATTGAATGGTGACAAGGAAAAAAAACAAGACTCACTAACTTTTGGTATATTTACCACTAACTCCAACCTAATGAGGAGGTGTTTTTGTTTGTTTTTTGTAAGTGACACTGTGTATTCATCACCATGATAGTAATTGTTCCTCACATTTAAGCTGGTAGTTCATCTCAGCATGACTCTTCTGCTTTGCACCCTGGATCCACATAACCCGCCAAGCTGAGTCTCTTCCTCTTAAGACGCAGCCTAATTAGCAGGAGGATCTGCACACTGCTTCTGACCTTATGAACAATGATTGCAGCAACCCTGAAGCAAGTTGCCTTTAAAACATCAGACATCTGTGTTAATGCAGCTTAAGTTGTGATTTGTCCTCCTTGATAGTTACATTGGGGCTGTTGCACAAGAAATCGGAAGTGCTCTTCAGTGCCATACTTGTTTGGAGTTACTTCTAAAAGCTTTAAACTCATTAACGTACTGCAGTCATAAACTTGACCTTGCTGTTGTCGAAGAAAAACACCCATCAGTGTTTGCTTTTTAGCTCTTAATTTATCATTATTGAGGTACAACAGCAGATTGAAAAGTTGTAAAAAAGTGTGATTATAGGTGTCTGTATGCCCTCTATTAGTTCCTCTTTGAATTGCTGGTGTGACAGTTTCAGAGTTAGGGTGAAGTTTACGTTCCTATCATAAGCAATAGTGTTGGTACCGTATAGTTTAGTTAGTATAAAATAAATCTAAATCTAGCTGTCATCCTATTTGCTTACACGCATGAACCTTTACATGCTGTACATCAGATTCAGACACAATAAATTAATTAATAATACAAATATTAAGAAATGAAACAGTAGTGGACTACATGAGTTTCTAGTTTTCTGTTTCTTTGCTTGTTTCCACATCTTAACTGAACTCTGAATCATCTTACTTTAAGAAATGTTGCAGAAACCAAGGACATTAATTACCAACTCGTACGCTCAAAGACTTGATTTTTCACCCACATAAACATGAAGCAAAAAGTAAAAATAGCCTGAAATGTGTAAAAGTAAAGATTTATTTACTCAAATTATTGATCAGTAAGGATCTTTGTATAAACTGACTATATACTGACCAGATTCCATTAAAGTTACAATCAAATTACTTTAAAGTCAGAATTTTCAGAATAAAAGATTTTTTCGCATGTATCCAAATCTTCTCCTGATTTCTCACCAAATCAGCTTTAATCCTTTACAACACTTAACAGCTGGACTTGCAAATAATAGACACGGTTTGAAAACTTGAAAATCATGACCAGCATATTTTTTCATCAGGGAGGTTTTAAAATATATTTTATTTATCTATATAATTTAAATAAGGCTTTTAAAAATATATATGTTGCACCTCATTTCACATCAGTGTTTTTGACCATCCAGGGTTGCTGTGCTCTGTTACCAACACTGGGATGATCTTTGGATCCAGTGTCTCTCAGCAGCCTCTGACTGCTTGTCTGTTTTTATCACCCCATCCTGTTCAGTGTCAGCCTTGGAAGAAAAAAATGCTCCCTCTTGTGGAATTGATGTAATGAATGCCCTCCCTTGCCCCCCATCACTACAGGGACCTAAAGGTGAGAGGGGAGAGAAAGGAGAAGCTGGCCCACCTGGAGCTGCTGGACCTGCTGGTGCCAAAGGACCCCCTGGAGATGATGGCCCCAAGGGCAACCCTGTATGTCTGGCACATACTCTCAATATCTCTATAAGAGTTTTTTAGGATTGACTCAGACAAGCTTAAATTTACTGCTCCAAAGGAAATATCTCTTGCAGCCATAAGGCAGGCAATTTTAGCCTAGAACATATTCATGAGCTAAAAAGCCTTTTTATTGATGGAGATTATATTTTATGCCTGCATAGAAATGGGATGCAGTGAAGCCTTTTCTCAAAGATTTGCAACATTATCATTAAGTCCATCATATTTCCTTCAGAGGCTGTAACCAAGTACACCAAGTCTAAATCACTGTCGAAATTACTAACCATGTCCTTAATGCTTGAAGCCAGGAAAATTATGTCTTTTTTTAAACACGGATGCATCTCATCATCTTATTTCTTTCTTCCAAAGGGACCTGTTGGATTCCCTGGAGACCCTGGCCCTCCTGGAGAGCCAGGTGTAGCTGTAAGTATGAAACCCTTATGTTAGAGTATATAGATTGAGAGTACAGAGTACGGATAACTCTGTTCCAGGTGGATCATGTTTAATGCAAGAATTAAAGAGTATGGTCCTAATGGATATTCCAGTGTCAGACTAATCTCTAATGTCTTTTTTGCAGGGCACTGATGGCGAACCAGGAGAGAAAGGAGAGGATGGAGAGGCTGGCCAACCGGTAAGTTGACACTTTTTTATAATTTGGAATGAAGAAATGACTGCATTACCTTATATCACGTATAACCTTTGGTACACTTGGTGCAAGCACATCATATGAGGACATCAGCTTAATAGTCAGTTTCTCTGTCACAGTGCTTTTATTAATTTTTTAGTTTTATATTAGACTTTAGTACTCCACCACAAGTTTGCCACTAAATGCTCTAATTATATTTAGTGAGTAAATAATTTACACTGCGGCATTTTAATTCATGCTAGTTACCTCATAGGTATGGGTGTAGGGTAAATGGACTTATCTGCTTTGTAGATTCATTAAGTATAATTAGAAATAAAATCCACGTATTAATGTGCTGGCCCTGTGTAAAGTGCAACGAATGACAACTCTGAATATTTATGGATGTAAATAAGCCTTTATCATTGCCAGAGAAAAACTCGACCGATGTTACATATTCTGGTTTTTTTGTTTGTTTGTTTATGAAGCCGGTTTGCATCTTTGAATGCTGCAGTGAAATATGTTGATTTAGAAGGTATATTAATACATAATGTGAACTTCATATGATGGCTTCCCCTTCTTTGAAATCAGATCTACACACCATGACTTTTGTATTTATATGTCACTGTGCA
Organism: Pundamilia nyererei; assembly: GCF_000239375.1. Taxonomy (NCBI): domain Eukaryota; kingdom Metazoa; phylum Chordata; class Actinopteri; order Cichliformes; family Cichlidae; genus Pundamilia; species Pundamilia nyererei. Next base: position 564,170 of record NW_005187551.1, on the reverse strand, counting down.
GTCATCCCAAAAATGAGCTGATTAACACTGTGAATATTTACCAGTTTGAATGTTTAAAAAAAAACACTCTGATTGTCTGCAATTAACTCAGAGATAATTGGATGAAAGTATCTCAGGGAACACAGTGTGTATTATTTCACGCAGTGCTGTGCACCATCCAACTTTGGGTCTGGGTGTAACTCTTACAGACTATGGAGGGGTTTAGCATTCCCAAAATGTGTATTCGGCCTCTGTGTTATTATCCTTCTGGCAGACAGAAGACGAATGCTGTGCTTTCATAAAAAATCATAATCAGTACAGATTTACTTGTTTATGCAAACTGTTAATAGTGTTTCTCTGTTTTCTTTTGTTTTTTGGCTTGCTTCTTTTAGGGACCTCCAGGTCCATCAGGAGAAGCCGGCCCACCTGGACCACCTGGCAAGAGAGTAAGCCTGAGGCAGTTAAAACTCATTTCAAACTGTTTGCATCACTGGTATGGTTCCAGCTACAATCCACAATCGACCAATCGGATGGTCCCATTGTTACAGTTGTCATTGCTGACTAACGCTTTTATCAGCTATAACATCTTAACTTATTATGCTCATTTGAGATGTGTATTAGGTCGTTTTTAAAATAGATAAAGGAGGTGGGATTTCTGTTGGCACTGTACAAAGCCTCTTTAGCCAGCGGGCAAGTGTTCTTCCTCGCTTTGCGACAACTCCTCCTCGACAGCTCAATTTTGGCAGTAAAGCCCGGAGAGACTCATTTTCATTAAAAGTAGAATGGGGACAACAAAGTGGGAGATTTAAGGGGTCAAGGCGTTGCGCTGTCTGCGAAGAGAAGCCGCCTTAAAGCCTACTGAGAGATGAACGTCAGGATGTGAAAATCATGAATCAATTTTTTTTTTCATAGCAAGAAATTGGAAAGGCTTACCGAAAAAATTGCTGGTAAGAGGAGAAAAAAAGCGAGAATCTGTGGGTTCCAAACTCATTTAGGTCCATATGGCAGAAAGAGCAAAAGCGAGAGAGAGATATAGCGAGTCTGACACACTATTGATCCATGGGTGCTAGACTGACAGGCAGAGCAAAACAAAAACATGGACATGGAAAAATTGCTAGGATGTTATTAAAAGAGAAGAGCTGAGTGATGTCAAGGCCAGGACAGTGCACAACAACCAGTCAAAGTATGTGTGACAGCTGAGATTTGTCACCACTGCGGTTTTGGCTGCCATAATAGAGGATTTCAACGTTGGGAGAATCTTCTCAAGGTTGCAGGCCTGATTTAAAATGTAAAAAACAAAAAAAAAAGCATATAGCCACACTAAAAGACAACGTGAGTAAAGCAGATGTCCTTCATATACTTCATGAGGCTGAGATTTCGGTGAAAAATATCAAAGAAAATAAATTGCTGAACAGAATGTGCAGGTCAAAGATTGAACATTAACATATTTTCAATCCCACATGAAATTCAAAGTCCACATGAAAATGAGCAGCTATTCTCCCAAATTTGAATGAAAAGTTACAATCGTGAGTGCCTCACTGCATTTCAAAGAAAAGCACTGGGCTTCAGTCCAATGGGATAAAAAAACATGTTGTGCATTTATAAACCAGGGTTGATTGCTTTTCTAATGTCTCCAGTCAAATTTATATTCCGAGTCTTTAGCATGGTATCAGCATATGCTGCACCTTAATGTCCTAGGGATTATAGTTAGGATAAGGGCCATTTTCCCCTCCACGCAGATCCTTAGTAGTCCATGCCCGGTCGCTCATACATAACTCCTCCTAACACTTTTTTGTAATTTCTCTGCATTTGGCCTTTTAAAAATCTGTAACCGTCCTTAAATCGTTGTCTGCTTCAGCCTGTGATTCTTAATTAGTCGGTTGAGCCTGTCCACAAATTTAGCTTCATTTATTCTTATAATGCGTTAATGCTGGAAATTTATTCACCTATGCTCCCTGAAAAAAGAGAGGTGGGAAAACGTATTAACCCCGTCTGGCTTTAATTCTTTTTATTTGGGTACAGGCCACAGCTTTTCTTTCTTTTTTCTTTTTTTTTTTAACTGGAACACTAATAATCTCTGTCCTAAACACATGGCATATGTCAAGGTGCTTTAGCAACCTTGACATAAACCTACTTATTGACTCTAGCTGCTGTATATTGTGCCACAACTGAAATGGTTCTTTGTGCTGATCAAGAGCCTGCCTCTTCATCACCAGTAAGAGGTGCACATCAGGAGAAGATGAAAGCGCCAAGACAGGAGGCAAGCTCACATTATAGGCTCTCAGTCAATAGCACTCAGGCTGCAGTCGGCCAGATCAGAGTGGAATTTGGATGGAGAGTGGATTTGAAGAGGGTGGAGTTGAAAGAAATCATTGTGGGCCTCGAAGAGCCTGACCAGAAAGATAAGAGGATCCAACAACTGTTGGCTCTGACCGAAGACGCCTGTGTTTCTTAAATGTGATTTTTTCTGTTTTTAACATGGCTGATTGCAAATTATTGAAGGCAGACATAGAAGAGTCATTCAGATAGATCTTTGCATAATAGACCTGTTGTACTTCACACTGGATGATAGAGAAAGATCCACCCTGTTTGAAGAAAATATCCACCAAGAATTTAATTAGAAAGACAACTGACAAAAATTTCCAGCGATTCCCCTTTTGAGACCAAAATATGCATGATGCAGAGTTGCATGTAACTTGAACAAATGAGCCAACAGACAGAGTACCAACTTCTGTGAATAACTCTGGTGTTCATTTCCTGTACGCGTTTGTGCAGTCTTCTTGTACAGTTGGCTTGTGCTGATGTTATGTCGGAATGCTGAAGCAGTGTACTATCATCCTCCTCAGGGACCTCCGGGGGCTGCTGGTGCAGAGGGCAGGCAAGGAGAGAAGGGCGCTAAGGTAGGAAAATCAATTCTTCCTTTGCAAAGTAGAGCCGTCTCAGCAAGTCCCTCGGACTTCCTCCTCCCTCACTGTGCCCACATTGTGGAATTAAAATCGCAAAAAAAGCGCTGAAGTCATTTAATTTCCATCGCAGATTAGATGGAAATTTATGAACACAGTCTATTTGAGTAAAACCAAGATTCACTTGTTTCTCCTATTGTTCTGTGGCTTAATTTCGAGGCCTACAAAGGAAGTCAAGGCTATTTACGTATAGCCCTCAGGTATTCTTCAGTTATCGTGCGTTTCTCTTTTTTGTGCTCGCTGAAATTCCTCTTGAGTTTGCACTTGTTGTAAGCCAATTTCTTTGTTTCATCATTGTCTAAATGTACACACATACTCTGCTGCTTTGTGCATAGGCAAAATCATTTAACACCAGATGCTGCTTGCAACAAGATGCCTCTCTGTTTATGGATAACAGGGAGGATGTGGATGTTAACCTGAAGAAAATAATATTTTTTAATGCCAGTAGTGTTGCACACTTTGCATGCATGTTTGATAATCACTGTTAATGAATGACACTCTACGGTGTTCTTAAAACAGAGATTTGGCCTTAACTATCTGATTCCTGATCGAAAACATTGCATATGTCATACACAGTGGTCATAATAAATTCAGTAAAGTTGTTCTGACAGCTTTGCAATAAGCCATTAATCTGTAAGTGCCTTGCAGCTCAGACATAGTTTATTTCCATGTGCTCTGTTTGCATAATGCTGTGTTTCAGATTACAGCTTGTCAGTATTCAGCTGTAGAACATGAGGACTTTATGTTCTCATGAGCTTTTTATTAAAACATGGCCAGAGTAACTTCCATCTATTGGGCCCATTTTCAACCCTGTATAAAGCAGCAGCAACATAACTTTGAAAACTCAGGATTTTTTTTAAATTTTATTCATTTATTTATACATGAATTTTTTACTGGCCCCCATTTACCCAGTCTAAAGACGAGATACTTTCTCGGCATAATTTAAAACTCAAAGCAGCCTGCAGTTGAAATTAGTCTGTAGTGCTGAGTCGCTTCAGAAAAATACTTAATAAGCTAATAAGGTTGTGTGTGTGTGTTGCAGATCTCAAACGCCACACACAGTTTTTAATCTATCCCATTATATTACACACTGCTATTACACATTAAGACTTTTATGAATAACCAGCTATATACCACTGGTTTTGAATCTGTGGTGAGTGCTTGCAGGCGTGTGCATGTTGATTTATTTGTTTGTTTTACTGCTTGTAGGCTCCAGGACACATTTCCTAAATTTCTTCAATGACTGAACACTTTGGACTAGCTACTTTAAAACCTGCATTTGCTCAACTGTACAAAACTTTGCTTAAGTTATACCATTAGATCATTTGTATGTCCACATACAGGGTGAGTCAGGTGTGGAGGGTCCAGCAGGTAAAACAGGACCAGTTGGCCCCCAGGGACCTCCAGGAAAACCTGGTCCAGAGGGTCTGCGTGGAATCCCTGGCCCTGTTGTAAGTTGAAGCTTCAGCAATGATGCCTTCCTGTTCATACGATATACTCCAGAGAGATACGCATACTTAACCTAAGACTCACACTCAAAGTGCACACACGTTTTTTCTAAAAAAAAAAAACTACGGCTAAGGCATGATGATAGACTTCATGGAATAATCAATACTCCCATTTGGCTTATACTTTAGTTTCGCTTGTTTATTCCAGCACACTTTTCTTCCCTGTTTGGGCTATTAATCATCATGCTGGGCACAGAAAATCAATGGCAGACCAGAGAAAATACAGCAGCCTATAATGCTCACTACAATTGAATGGTTTTTCACAGGGTGAACAAGGAATGCCCGGCTCCCCAGGACAAGATGGCCCACCAGGTCCTATGGTTAGTATGCATAGCGTCCCCTACACTCTCCTGCCTTCTACCCTTGGCATTTATCTGTCTAACTAGATCTGGTGTTTTTGAAACAGTCTTGCTTCCAGACTTGCAGAGGTTAACTCACATTAGACTTGTTCCAGATTTGGTTGTTTAACAAAACCATAGCCTATCCCCTTAAATAATGTCTCAATTGAAAGTGTTTTCATCTTTTGTGTTGTTTCTTTGCTCCCCTCTCTGTGAAACGTGTGATTTTTGAGTCACTTATTTTGTTCCCTCTCATTTTGACACTCCAAGTTCTCTCTTACTGTCTTCTCTTTCTTTCTCTTTATTGCCTCATTTAAAAAAAATCAAGTCTTGTAACTTTACAGTTTTGCTTGTACTGTCATGAGTTCTTTTCTCTTTTTTTTTTTTTTTTTGTTCGTCTCTGTGAAAATTGATTTTTAACTTCAGTTATTGTTCTTCAGGGTCCTCCCGGTCTTCCTGGCCTGAAAGGTGACCCGGGTTCTAAAGGTGAAAAGGTGAGCGTAGCACTTTCTTCTTCGTCTGATTGCAGACTGGTTTCATTTCTCATTTTTGATATAGGAGATAACCCTATAATTAGAGACAGGAACTCTGGGGCAGAAGTGAGTCAAGACTACAACTTCTACCCAGCTTCCATGCCTTTTGGAAATTATCAAAAGCAACAGATTTAATTAAGAAGACAACTATACCCTTAAATTAAAATGAATCAAAATGAGTTCTGTCATACTTTCTGTAAGGAAAAATGCCTTAAAGTGATTGAATATGCAGTTGAATGTGATGTATCACTGTAAATCTGTCTAAACTAAACACTGTCAAATTTGCTGATGAAATATAACTGCAGAGGATATTCAGACAGCACACATTGCTAAGTTAAATTGCCTCCCACCCACTGACAGGGTCGGCTTGGGAGTGAGCAGTTTAAAAGTGCACAATTTAGGCACCGCGTTGCATGTTGTCAATTTAGCGGGCCCGGTTAAAACTCACCAGTTTCTCAGTAATCATGTACTTGTGAATTGGCCTGGCTCATGTTTGATTTTCAGAGAAGTTCTTCGGTGTGTGCTGTAAGAAAAGCATTCCAGTTTTAATCCCTGAGGATTTGTACTGTAATGAAACTTCACCCTTCGCAGCCTCCCACGTGCATTTCATTTTTGCGGATAAAGAAATAACTTCACCTTTGTCGGGAGATATGAACATTTTTTATGGTAGAGTTCACAAGTGACATTTGTTTTCATCCTGCAGGGTCACCCAGGTTTGATTGGTCTGATTGGACCCCCTGGCGAGCAAGGAGAGAAGGGAGACCGAGGTTTGCCCGGGCCTCAAGGTTCTCCTGGTGGCAAGGGCGACGGTGTAAGTGATTGATGACTCTATTCCCACACTGGTCCACAGGCCACTTGCCCTGCACCTCTTGCCATTTTTAGCCCATTTGCCCTTCTACTGTGGCCACAGATCTTGCCACAGTCACTTGTTTTTGACTACAGCTTTTTACTAGAGCTCTGCAATGCACTGCACATCTCTTCTCTTGCTGTATCCAAAACATTTGTCTCATTGGATTACTGATGCAAATTGCTTAAAATGTGTAGAGAAAACTGTATAATTATGGCTGTGAGGTGTTTAAACCAAACTCTTTAGTTGACACTGCTTTAGCATGTAGAATATCAACATCATGGAAACGAGCAGTTCAAGTATATGAGCATCAACACTAGTATAGATGTTCTTTGACGACTCATTAACGCCGTGGTCAGTTCCTATGTGTGTGTGACACTGCTGTTATAATATCACACTGTGTGATGTGAAAAACTGCTTTCATTCTGAGCCACATCATTACAAATCAGACCTCTTTTTTTCTGTCTTTTCCACTTAAATAAGAAGCAGTACTGAAAGGAGGACATGACAGCCTTCATCCATTAAAAACATACACACACTGCAGGATCACTGAATATGTTACATTTGTAACACATTCTGCTGTAGTCTTCAGCCTGCCTTCGTTTAGTGATTTAAGGTGGTGTGCTGGTTATCTATCCTTGTGATACTGCACTGCCTCCTTTTATCAAAGCTAAAGAATGTAAACATTTTTATTCAGATTAGTATGTTTACTTTAAGGCCTGAGAAGCAACAGCCCTGTCACAAGTGCAGTGTTTGGCCACTTTTGATAGTTTTCTTTGAATGTCACTGGTTCTCTTATCGTATTTTTTTTTATGTCACCAATTATTCAAGCTTGACAGTAATTCTGTTCCCTGCAATGTTTTTTGTTGTTGTTTTGTTTTTCTTCCCAAATATATGTACCTTCTACTTCGATCTGATCTCATAACAGGGTATCGCTGGAGCCAGCGGTCCTCTTGGTCCCCCAGGCCCACCTGGTTTGCCCGTATGTTTGTTACTTATTCTACTTATATATTAATGTCATAACAGAATGACTTTGCTAAATTGCTGTACTGTGTTCTTTGTCATACAGGGTCCTCAAGGTCCCAAAGGAGCCAAGGGTTCAAGTGTGAGTACAAACCCATGTTTCTAATAATGCATTGCTGCTGCGACAATCAGCATTTACTTTAAATGGAGCTTTAATAACATGTTTGTATACTTTAAAGGGTCCTGCTGGTCCAAAAGGAGACACTGGTGCAATCGGTCCTCCTGGTCCTCCTGTGAGTCTTTCAAACTACTGTTTCCATTGTTTCCATTACCTTAAAGTTGTCACACTACCACTGTACAAAGTCTGTTGTATATTTTTATATTGTATGAAATCTAAAACACCTTACAGGGCCCACCAGGTGAAGCTATCCAGCCTCTGCCAATTCAGTCACCAAAGAAGACAAAGCGCTCCAGTGATATCCAGTCAGATGGTACCATCATGGATTATGGCGAGGGTATGGAGGACATTTTTGGCTCCCTCAACAACCTCAAGCAAGATATTGAACGCATGAAATACCCCATGGGCACCCAAAACAACCCCGCCAGGACATGTAAAGATCTGCAGCTCTGCCACCCAGAGTTTGCCGATGGTAAGTTGAAGCCCAGCAAGACTTCAGCCTGAAAGGAAAACACACCCATGTTGTTGTCATGTTTCATTGTATCAGCAGAGAGAAGCAGACACCAGAGATTCTCCTCATGTTTTCAGATACTAATGCTCATCCTAACAGCCATTATTGTGACAAATGGATTCTCTATTGAAAAAAATAAAACCGGTATAACAGTGATTGGCAGACCTGCTCTGAAAGAATTAAATTCATTAGTGAGCATTAGTGTTTGTTTGATAGCTCTTTGTATATCTCCTTTTGAAACCTTTGTGCCCTGTCTTTGCCTTATAATTAATGCATGAATTTTAGGCCGTCTGTCCTCTCGGTACAATGTGGGATTATCTGCTTCTAAAGTCTATAACCATAGCTGTTGCTGCGCAGTAGGTTTATTACTGCTGCTTTACTTCCTTTGAGGAATAAAATGTACCTTGGCTCAGGCATAAAAACATCATTTAATCCAGCTGTGTGTGAGCCATGAAAATGAGCAACAAATTTTTACTTAAGGTAAAGAAATCAAGCACACTAACGTTTGAAACTGAGCTTTCTGCAATTTTCTGTCGATGTAAGTTGAAGAGAAATTTTGGCTGTTCTTGGTTCTCTTCAGGTGAGTACTGGATTGACCCGAATCAAGGCTGCTCAGGGGATTCCTTCAAAGTCTACTGTAACTTCACTGCCGGAGGCGAAACCTGCATTTATCCAGATAAGAAGTCCAGTGGAGTAAGTAACTTGGGTTTTTACGAATTATTTCAAACTGACTATTGTTAATCATCCTTTCTAAATTACTATTAAGCCATTATGCTAAGACAATGACGCAACAGAAGGCACATCACAAGGCTGCCATTGTTATAAGAACTTGTTTGATCTGCTGCAGGTAGAAACCTGTTCAGATCTGATTTTGTGCAAGCACCTCAAACACCACCGAGAGGCAAACACTACACACAACTCAAGAAGTTTGTGAAAATGTTCTCTCGGAGATATAAGTTTTATCTTCTTTCCCAGATGATAAACTTTGATGCTATGCTTGAGGCATTGCTGTATACAGCAGAAATGTTCACATATTATGCCTGTGGTAATCTAAAATATTAATAAACTTTGTCTTTTTATTTTCCAAAGGTCAGAATATCTTCGTGGCCCAAAGAAGTCCCAGGATCATGGTTTAGTGAATTTAAGCGTGGTAAAATAGTAAGTTTTCTTTTTGTTTTCATCTCTCATCCATCTCTTAGAGATCTAACATAAATTGAAACATATTTAGTCAGCTGTTGGTTCAACAATATGATTCAGCACCTATTAAAATAAAATAAAAAAGAAGCTTAGTTTGAATTTGGCTGCAAACTCTTTCAAAGTTGTCTCTTTGAGCAGTTCTGCTAGGTTTCAGTCACTCAGTCAAAGTCCCATTTTCACTTGGAAGTGTTCATTTATCCCAATTGCTGGATCAACTCCAGTGTGTCAAAACAGGTGCAAATACTCCAGGCGGTGTCCCATCATTGTGTTGTTTTAGCAAAAACTTCAATAAAAAAAATGCAAAATCATGTTACCAGTTTTTTCCTTTGGGCAAGATTCACAGTTGTAATTGTAAAAAAAAGTTGTTGTTTTTTAAAGAAAGAAAGAAAGAAAGATCAATCTGATCTAATGCACTTTCTCCTGACTTGGAGGCCCAAACTGCAACATAAGTAGGGATGGGTATTGATAAGATTTTCACGATTCCGATTCCATTTTCGATTCTGTTTAACGATTCGATTCTTTATCGATTCTTTATAAGAAAGGAGAACACTAAGTTCGATTAGCTTGGAACTTCGTTTTATATCTTCTCTTTGAACAAGATAGAAATTTAAGAGTAACATGGCCTTACAAACCCAACAGTGAGATCTTAAGAGATCCAGCCTACGGCTCTTCAATGGATGTCACAGGGTCCAGTAATGTCCCTGCCTACAATTAAACACATTCACTTACCTAAAATCGGGGGCATCTTCTGTGGCAAATGGGTGCAAGCCTTTTACCACAAACTTAGTCACTGCTCGGTGACATTCGTCTATCCTGGCCTGAAAGGAGACGCTACCGGTAGACTGCAGCGAGAGCTGCCAGCATCTGAGCCAGACTCTGTCTGTCTCATCATGGTCACCTAAATGCACAGTAATGGCAGGTTTTGTAATAAGGCAGATCGCGCTAACATAATATGCACTGTTAGTTGATTATTTACCTGCCGCATTAACGGGAGAGGACGTGCAAACGTTACCGCTGATGCTGGGTTGAGATTCACGAGTCCGGAGCGGAATTAAAAACATGACATTCATTTAAGGTTATCACGTGTTTTCTGAGCAAATGCTTTTGCATATTCGTAGTGTTTCCTCCCTTAAATGAAATATCTACTTTGCAAGTATTGCAAGTTGCCCTGTTGTCATCCGTTCTAGTAAAGTGTAACCAAACTTTTGAGCGTTTGAGCCGCTTAAGCGCCGTGTTTCCTGCCTGGTAAATGATGCTCCGCAACGTGGTGATGTCATTCGGGGCGACTGGAATCGATAAGGGAATCGTTTGCAAAAATGGCAAACAATTCCAAGGAATTGAAACAGTGGGAACCGGTTCTCAACAAGAACCGGTTTTTGATACCCATCCCTAAACATAAGTTTCAGTCTGACACAGAAGTTGATCTCTGCCAAATCTGAGATCAAGATAATATCACAAATGCAAGAAGTCAAGGAGTCAAAAATGGACTTTTAGTGAGTAATGTAAATGTAACTTAGGTGCTGGAAGCACTGCACTGCTTTACAAGAAGATGACCTTGAGAGTGAAAGCAATCACATTTAAAGCAGGTATGGATTTGCTTTTTATGGGTGCATACACTGAAGTTTTTCATTGAACTTCAAAAACTTGCTTAGACAGTAACACCACACATAAATGGTTACTGTTGAAACATTTCTGTAACCAGACTTTGCCATATACAGAAGAAAGTATCACTCAAATATCAGAGTGAAGCCGAGGAGAATTCTTCAGGATGTTAGCATTCCAGCTGTCCTCCTTCTGTCACTGGACAGTGAAAATCTCTCTCTAAACGTCATCTATTTACTGTATTCACCAATGAAAGAAACTGGTGTCATGGTTCATTCCACAACAGCACAAAGGCTGGCTGTGACAGAAAATGACACGACTTTGAGGTATTGAAAGCCCAGTGCATTTCCTGACTTTGGATAGTGAGTGCTTTTAATGCACATGTTCAGACATGAGTTACACAAAGTATCTGTCAGAACTGTGTTGTGTCTAAAGGTCTTGTTTCTCTTGAAGCTTTCCAAGAGAACAACACAGTGTCTACTGTAAACCATTTTCTACTATTTCTCATCTATGCAAATAGCCCTGTGACAGTTTGCTTCAGGAAAAATTTTATACCTTCATATACTCGTCATATTTTGTCTGCAAGTCTGTGCATGTGTATGGATGCAGAGCATCCATACACATTACTATCCACATGCATTACTATCCACATGCATTACTATCCACATGAGTCCTTCAACTTAAAGTATTTAGGGATCTGAAATTATTTTGCACTGTTTTTCACATAGTTTGTACGATCTTGCATGGAGAGACAGAACATTGTGTTCTTGTTAAATAAGATCAGGTATCAGTCATCACATTTATTTAGATTTATTTCACAAACATTTGGTAATTGCTGCTCATTCTCTCTCTTTCCATCTCTGTCCAGTTTTCCTATGTCGACGCAGATGGGAATGCAATAAACATGGTACAAATGACCTTCCTCAGACTACTGACAGCCTCAGCCAGGCAAAACTTCACCTACAGCTGCCACCAGTCTGTGGCGTGGTACGACGCCTCTAGCGACAGCTACAACAAGGCACTGCGTTTCTTGGGTGCCAATGATGAGGAGATGTCCTACGACAACAACCCTTACATCAAGGCCATCTCAGATGGATGCGAGGTAAGCTTGACCGCCTAAATAAGAATGTTTATTGCGGTGTATTAAATTAAAGATAAAGAGCAGTCCTGTTCTGAATGGCTATAATCTCTGTTTGTTATCTAATTCACATTTGTTGAATAGAGCTATTTTAAGTATTTCATTTACTTAAAAGAGACAATGCAGTTTGACATGGTTCCAATGCTGGCCTTTGTTGGGCTTTTACATCTACAGTTGAATGATCTAAATCACAATTTAAATCATTCAACTGATTCCAAACCTTCATACAATATGAAAAATGAGAAAATATCAGAGAATGGATTAAAAAATTGAGCTGCTGGCACCTTTAATTACTTTAATTACAACTTTTATTACTCATGCAATTAAAGTTATCAGTTGGTAATATCTTCCTCCAAACAGAGTTTTTCCAGTAGCTTTTTTCTCTAAGATATAAATGAAATGGCTTTATGATGAGCTTACAGATTGAGCACACAGCTGAAGGTCCCGGTTTATTTTCCTGATCATTTCTCATCTGACTGCTTGTTTTTAATGTGTTCCTCTCTCTCTTGTTGCAGACGAGGAAGGGCTACGGAAAGACTGTGATGGAGATTAATACTCCCAAAATTGATCAGGTTCCAATTATCGATGTCATGTTGACTGACTTTGGGGATCCGAACCAGAAGTTTGGGTTTGAAGTTGGGCCTGTCTGCTTCCTTGGCTAAATACAAATGAAAAAGTCAAATAAATAAAAAAAATAAATAAAAAAAAGGACTTGATGGGGCCAACAAAGAAAGTCAAGTTGAGACATTCTGGGTACTACCAAACCCCATTTTTAGCCCCCCACCCTTTTCCATGCCACATGCAAGTTTTGAATAAGGGATGGTGTAGCAAACATGTCTTTCCATGTATGTATGTGTAACCCAGGAAAATACTTGTTGCCCTTGTGGGGCTCGAACCACATGACTTAACCACGTCACGGAGCAAAGGTGAAGGACAATCGAATCGTGTGGCAGAGGAGGGTGAATCGGACGTAACCGAGGGGGGTGACACGCGTCTCCTCTCTGGACTCTCCAGGTGCTGTATGAAAACAACAATGGTGCTTGTTCAAAACACACACAAAGTCTAAAAGAGGTGCTACAAAAGAAGGTGTATTTTGCTAATTATAAAATACTGTAATTATTATTTTGTACAAAACTTTTATTTCTAAATCCACTTTCAAAACTTGCATGTGTATCAGATTTCACTTTTGGCTCTTTCATTTCAACGCTGGTTTAAAGACATACCGTGTAAGTTAAAGGCATCATTAAGTCAAGTCATTTTATAATTCTGTCTTTTTGTTCCAACACTTACTGTGTACATGTCATGAAGAAAATAAAAGTGAGCATTCAAACAGTTCTCTATTGCTAAATTAGACTGTATGCCCTTTGTATATATTGACAGTCCAAAGCTTGAGGTTACTTGCTGTTTTGCCCTTGTGACCGTAGGTGAAACAACTGGAAGTATTACACCTGCACGTATATGACAACATCTCCCACTAATGTTGTGATCCTGTGCTAGTAGGAGGCAATCATGGCATTCATCTTCTTTTATTTAATTCTATTTTTCTTTTGTTTTGTTTTTTTGTTTTTTCCATTTTCTGACAGGCTTTCATTTTGGTTGGATACCTCAAACTTTCTTGATAACCTTTAAGATGCAAGGTTGCCATGCCCTGTATATACCTTGGTTAAGCAATTAAGTTTATATATATTTGGGTGGGGATTTTTTTAAAGAGAGAAATACATTAACTGTTAGAGATCCACTGTTCAGATCCCTCTGTGAATGCATTGAGATTCCCTTTCGGTGACCCATTTTTGTAACTAAGATGTTTTAATGTGCTTTTTATAGTTCATTTAAATATTAAAAACCGGATTCTAAACAACAGTGAACTGAATGTCTCAACAGTTTGTGTAAGATGATTTTGGAGAAGATTTACCTACTGTACATGTGAAATGCTTTAAATCAAGGATATGTTCATTCAACTAAGACTCTGGGCTGGTGCAATTCCATCTCTTGAAACCAATAAAGTACCATCTTACACTAATTTACGTTCATTTGGAGTACATGAATGGAAACATAAAATGTTTTTTATTTGCCATGGAATGGATGAAAGAGACTTACCTGTCTTCATTTTTAAATGTTTCAGTATCTGCTGCTTATTTACCCCTGATCAGCCTGTGAAATACATGCTGTATTTCACTATGATGCCTATTTGAGAAGCATGCGCACACAATAACACTTAATTCCAGGGAATACACTTTATTTCATTCAGTTGGTGGAAAAAAAACTGGGCGTATACAGAAAAGGATGTAAAGACTGCAGCAAGTGGGGTTAGAGTATTATTCTTTGCATATAGATGTTACATGCTGGGCGCAATTTACTTGAGGGGTTTTCCCACACTCATCTATGTATCCTTGCCTCTCCTTAAATATTTTTAGCCCTGGTGGGGGAGGGACCTTCACCAAAGTCATTAATAGTACTTTAAAAATAGATATACCAAGATATGCTGTGACCTTTCAGTGTGGTGCCAAGCACAGCTACCTAAACGAAAAGGATTTAGAGCAGCAGATATTCCTATTTTACAGCACTCTTACAAAATAAAGTGGAATTTATAACTGCTGAGAATGAGGTTACAATCTCATTCTACAGTATCATTAAAGCATTTTTATCCTTTTTTTTCTATCTGATAAGTAAGAATACAATCGTAAAAAGAAAGTTTTCATAGCACTCTGCAAACCTGTGAGAAACTGCATACGCCGCATGATTCAGTTGCTCGTAGAGCTACCATCAGCAGCAGGGACTATCAGTAATAGCACTTTGGTCAGGTTTATGTCTGGTCTCAGACTGGGCCACTGCAACACTTCGATTTTTTTTCTTTTTTAGCCATTCTGTTGTAGTTGCTGCTGTGCTTGGGATCATTTTCCTGTTGCATGAGCCAATTTGGACCAAGCTTCAGCTGTTGGACAGATGGCTTCACATCTGATTCTAGAATGTTTTGGTGCACTGACTAGGTCACAGTTGGCATGGCAACTGCAAGGTTCCCAGACCCTGTGTCTACAAAATAAGCCCTAATCATCACACCTCCACCACTGTGCTTGACAGATGGCATAAGGTATTTGAGCTGATGTGTTGTGTTTGGTTTCTTGACTGTGGCACTGCACATTTGGGCCAAATACCTCCACTTTGGTCTCATCTGTCATTGTTCCAGAGGTCTTGTTGTTTGTACAACTTGCAACTCTTCCAAACAAGCCAAACTACAGTACTTCAGCCTTCTTTCTAATGGCACTGACATGAACTTTAACATTTCACATGCTAACTGAGTCTCAGATGTAGAGCTTGGATTTTTTTGCAATTTCTCTGCAAAGTGCACACTTTGACCTTGTAGTGAATTTGCTGGGTGGTCCATTCCTGGTGAGATTCTGGTGAACACTCCAGACCACCAAACTGCTAAGCTTAATCAAGTGCATATGATTAACAGCACATGGCTACTACTAGCAATACTTTGTCATCAAATCGCTAATTCATTTTTTTTAAACAGAGGAAAATTGTGAGTACAGTGGTTAAGTTCAAGTTAGAATTGGAGAGCTAAGGCCTGTTTTAACTCCTACAATCCATAATGTGTATAGACCATAAAGATGAAATGCCACCATCAAGTGTTGTAAATATGAGCCAGAAGGCTAGCTAGCTAGCTTTGCTTAACAGAATAACTGAAAATATGCAATCATAATGAACTATCCTGGCTGTGTCCACGAGCAATAAAATTCCCAAAAACAAATTACATCAAACCTGACCATTTAATTTGCTCAATGTTTGTGTCAGAGAGTAATAGAAACACTTTGCTGGTTAATGTAATGACCAGTTAACGCAATGAACAGCTAGCTTGGTCTGCCTCTGCGCAAAGGTAGCAAAATCAAATCAGGAGCATATTAAAAGTGCAATAATTAATAATTAAATATTAAAATTGCTATGGAAATATAATCATGGAAACAGTATTTGCAAAATACCACATAATCACTAACTCTGGTGCATAAAACATTTTCAGAGTGTAATCAGAAAGAGAAAATCCAGTTTCTGAGTACATCTTTGGTGCACTGAGAGAAGGAAAAGTTTGGCTAGTTTTATCATTGTTTAATAGAGACATGAGTTTAAATTAGCCTTTGAGGTCATTAGAATATAGCTGATCTCCGCAGGTTTGTTCTAGAGTTGAAAGTTCTTGGTACTTGGCCTTGCTTTTTTATCAGTAACTTGAAAAAGCTGAATGAAAGCGTGTATGGCAAGTATACAGTGTTGTGTGTCTTTGCTGATTCCTCTTGGACTCCACAGTAACTAGACGTGATTGTATTAACGAAAACAGAGACAGGCCTCATCTATCTAATGAGAAATCAAATAAATGCATTTCAAATGTAAAACTATTGCTCTACAGTTTGCATCTCTCTTAAGTCATCCTGAAAGTGCCCATTGTCTTTCTAATAAATGTAATTCCATTACAGTTGTGTAGGTTGTTCCAGCCAAATCACTGCAGTTCTGCAGCTCCTCTTCTCTCCTTGAAATTATGAGGGGCAAAACAGGCCTAATTAGTATTCAGTCCTCCTGTGCCTTCTTGAAACAAATGTTAGCAATGGCCTGTGTCACTTCAAAGGACTGACCACCGCTAAACCTTTTATTTTCTCCTTGAAAGGTGTAGAAGAAATCCTCATAATAACAACTGACATGTCTGTGCTAGGCAGCAAAAGAAATGGACTTTGCATTTTCTTTTATCTTTTTTTTCCCTTTAGATAGTGGGTCTTTGTAGGGAAGCGACCAAAGAGAATACTCATGTGGAACTGCACACAAGCAAAACAATCAAGAAATGCTCCCCGTGGGTTCAGAAGCAAATTCAGCTCCACAACTCACGCTACCTTCTTTATAGTCCTTTAGCAAATACCACGTTTGTCTCAAGAGATAGCTCACACCCTTAATAGCTCTTTTTAAATATTCAATTCACAGAGTTTATTCAAATGAAGCAATCAAACTTCCTCGAGTTGTTGTGAAAGATAGTTGTAATAATAATCTCCTACATTACCATATAAATGTCAGTTTTGCTGCATTTGCTGTCGTACACTGTGAGGTGAACAAGATCTCAAAGAGTCCCGCTGACAGAACATCATTCTTTATTAACAGGAGATCAATGGGCAAAACAAGCTGCAATTGCACTGCATGAATGATTGATGATTAGTGAGTAGCGCAGCTCAAAAGCATCACAACAATAGCTTGTTAACAACAAAGCAAAGATACACTAAGCTGCGCAACTTGAAAGAAGCCAAATGTCAAGTGGGGGAAACCCTCAAATTTCAGCGAAAACACAATATTCTGGTTGTCCCTAACACAAGATCATGTTTCCAGCAGCTTTTTAATAACATAAATCTTTATTTCATGTCCCTAACTGGATATGATAAAGATCGCTTTGGAATAAGATATCCAAAACCTAAAACCACAGCACTTTTATAAGCTGTTGATGGGTCTAGTTTGTTTCTAAACTCATTCATAGACCTAATCAAGTCCGGTTTTACTGACTCCAGCAAATGTTTGTGTTGGTTCAGTGTATACAGAAGGTAAATAATTACAAGGACACCACTCACAGGGAACATTAAGTCTTCAGTTGCTTCAGCAGAGAGGTAGGAAAAGCATTTGGCTGTCCAAATTACTGCTCTATTCCTCTGGATCAGTGGATATGAAAAGATTACACGGCACCCCAAGGATCACACAGGGACTTCACAGTCACAGCAAGAACTAAGTGTGGCTAAGATACTCTAGTGAGTCAAGAAAGCGGTAATTCTTAATCAAAATCACCTTGAACTGTAGCATACAGCTCCTTTTTAATGAAAACAAGACAGGATTGATTTAGCAAGCTCATATACAGCAAGCTAATATGCCTGGCATGAAAATGAGGAACATGTTATTTATTTGGAGATTGGGGTGTAGACGTTCCAACAGTTTCTCATACAATTATAATACAAGGGAACCTCATACCACTAAAAACAGAAAACATATAGTATTGAAAGCAAAAGATATTTAGAATAAATGGAAATAAGATTAAATGTTTTCAACAGAACAAACCCTTTCTGGGGATTACAAAACTTCTCAGGATTTACTAAAGTTGTTAAAGGTGTGTGATGGAAAGGCGTGGGCTTCCCCTTTCAAACAGCTACATTTAGGGGTTAAATGTAATCATACAGGCTTTACAGTCACACAATCATACAACTTTGCTTTGGTCAATTTCCTGCTTATATCATTGTAGACTTAAAAACAGTATGTCAACCAATTTCTACTTGATGTGGCTTCATTTGCAGGTGGTGGGAGGAAGTGCTAAAAACAGAGAGAGAGAGATTAAAAGCTATAGCTGGCTGCCTGTAACCAGGGGTCACAACAGCAGGTAGCTCCACATATTTGATTTGTCATATTTTTGCTTACTAAGTGAATGTGTACACCACAAAACAGTCGAGCTATCAGAGAGAGAGAGAGAGTTGTTTAATAGAAAAGTAAGATATATTCAATTATCAGAACTTATCAGTTGCTAAGAAAGATTATTCCAAATTTATAATAAGAATTATGCAATGCCCTCGGTCACAAAACGTCTTGAAACTCTTTTTTTGTTTTTGTGTGTTTCTGTGTTTGCTGCCTCTCCTTTTTAAGAGCTCAAGCAGGGCTCTAACAACTCTTTCACAAGCATTGTAAGGTCATGTCGTGCCTACAGTACACGTCTAGACAACATTAAAAAAAAGGGGAAATTCATGGGTTATTAAGCTGAAGATTTGAACTATTTTTTCTTTTTCTTTGTTTTAAATGGCTTTAGGATCCTGGATGGATGTTGGTGGATGATTTTGGTTAAGAAAAAAAATCCTACAGATGCTGGTCAGGCCTACAGCAGCTTTGACTGGTAAGCTCGTGTTATCTTGTGCAATGTACTTTGTCCACATTCTGCACATGCATTTGTGGGCATGCTGTGTTGGCAAAACCTAACCTTTTTGCTGGCAGGTTAGGTTTTGCCATGTATTTGATCAATTCCTCCACTAACGTCAGTTATTCCACACCGAGCAGTTCCTCTGCTTGTTCTGTAAAATAAAAACATGTATAAAACCTGTACTTATTTTTATCACTCACACCATTTTGTGGTCTGCTTGATTGCAAAACAATATGGAAATGATAAAGGTGAGTCTGTTCTCATACATTCAAACGCCGTCAGTAGATCACACAAATACATTTCTAAGTCTGGTAATGTCTGCCGGTGTGTTTACCTCTTCAGATCTTGCTTTGTCAGTATAATTACAGAGCTCTTTGTTGCGCAGGCTTGGCTGCTTTTGGCTGTGAAAGTAGTTTAGCAAATCACGTTCTTCTGCAGGGAACTTGTGCGTCAATGCCAGTGTGCCTTGTGTTGGAGTGAGATCATTCATCTGCTGCATCCTGCTGATTCAAACTGCATTTTTGAATGACGTTATTACCATTTTGGTACTTTGATGTTACCTTTGCAGGAGGTAATTTTGTCATTTTGTCAATACACACAGCCTGAAAGGCTGAATCACGAGGGCTGATGGCTTACTGAGTCACATCATGTTTTCCATTACTTAATTATCATTATTTTATTTTCAATGTTATGTTTCACAAAAAAAAGTGCAATTTACTTAAAATGACTTAAATCGAATGCAATTTGAAAATAGGGAGTTGTCAGTGCCACAATAGTAGGCTCTGATTGGCTGAAAGCAACAGAAGCTTCATGGTTCAAATGAGGTAAACTAGCTAAGCGGAGACTCTCGAGCTTTAATGCAAACTGAATTTTCTAGCGGCAATCGGGACCGGTGTTATTCACTTCAAATCTGACCAGACAGTTTGTGGTTTCAGTGTTCAAAGGCAGACTTCAACTGTTATTATGGAATTAAAATTGGCTAATCCTCAAACTATAAATGATTACAGCAGAAATTTCCCCCAAATGTTAAACTTTAAAAAGAACTAACAGCAAAGCTCAGCTCTGAACGGCTATTTCTCTCCCTTCCAAATTTCCACTCACTCTCTTTTCTGTTCAGGACATCTCTACATGACAGCTGGGTTATCGCCAGATGTGCACTTCTTCATTTTTACTACTCCTATATGACTCTGCAACTAAAAGCAGTGCATCACACATGCAGGCTGAGTGCTCAGTCAGCACAGAACGTGAGTGGCAATCATCTGAATGCACCAGCCTGGATTTCTGCTCAATGCAATAGTCAAAAATAAGGAAACACAAGACACTGGCTGGGAAACTCAAGGAAATGATCTCCTGACAGTCACTATCACATTCAAATATGGACAACTTTATGTGTGTTTGTGTGTGCTCTAAGCTATTTTTGTGTTTGAATTAATTAGCATCCTCATTCCCACATGTTACTGTATTGTCTAAAGAAGATGAAAGGGCTGAAGGAAGCCGATGAGCTGAAATTACTTTGATAACAACTAGCAGTTACATGGGACTTTTTAAACATTTTTTTAAAAATGTTTTACAAGCTTGTCTGTAATCAGCTGAAAGACTTTGAAAAGATTCTTTACACGTTATTTAAAAAACTAATTTTAGTACAAAAGCAAACAAAAAAGAAGATGAAGAAATGTGAAATAAAATGACAAAAACACTAGATTGTCATCTAAATATTTGTGTCACATTCTAGAGATATCAGCAGCAAGGCAGTGGATAAAAATGTGTCATCAACAAAGATATTTGGGTCTTTCAAAGGATATAAGAGGAAACATGTTTTGGATGAAACAGTGTACTGCTGGTTGCATCAAATGCCTGATATGTATTTTAAAATCTGATTTTAAACACCATCAGACTTTGGCAAAACATAAATGAACCTGTAATTCCAGGGAAGGTCCAAAGAAGACTGTGATGGCCAAACCCATGGCCACACTCTAGAGTTGGTAACTCTTGTGTATTTTTATTGCTTCACTTGAACACAATAACACATTTTGGTTTCCAGTAAGTTTATTTATTGGTTTAGGTACATTTGTTCTATTTGCAAGCATGCACATTTAGTTTACTTATGTCTTCATACCAGTTTATTACTTTGTTTGATTTTTGACTAACCTTTGTTTCTTTACTTGCTTCTTACCTGCCATGATCCCTGGGGGTTGCCAGACAAAAGGTGGTTTGAAGCCTTTAATACAAAGAGGGATAATTGGACCGCACCACCACTTCCTGCTGAAGGGGAGAACGTGTATTTTAGAATAGAATTCAACTTTATTGTCATTGCACATGCACAGGTACAGGGCAACGAAATGCAGTTTGCATCCATCCAGAAGTGCTTTAGTGATATAGATATATTACAATATATATTAGCAATAATATAGATATGTGAGTATATTACAGAAATGGGTCTATTATGGTATGTTATAATGTACACGGTATGAAGTATGTTGTGAATGTTCTATAACTATAAGTATGTACAGGCTGTAGTGAGTACAAGCTATGTACAGGCTATGAACAGGATATAAATATGAAAAACTATACAGAATATGAAATAAATAACTTTACAGAAATCTGAGATATACAGCTATACAGAAATGGGAACTATGCAAGTTGTAAACAGTTGATCAAATGTACAGAATGATTATTTACACAGAGCTATACAGTAGTGCAGTTAAGATAAGTGAGATATAATTCCTACAGAGGCTATATAAAGTGCTAGTGGTTGTGAGTGGTGGTTCAGTCCATGTTATTATTGTGTGTTTGAGGGTTTGAAGACACAGCCACAAGACACAAGTGTATTTTAGCATAGCATTTTAAAACGGTGGTGTCATGGTCCGTGGTCCTGTGTCTGTGGAATGCATGATGCTCGGGTAGCCACACACTGGGCCATCACCGGCACACCTGCTCTCCATCACGGTGACTACACGAGGATCTACTTAACCCGGCGCTGACGGATGCTCCACGCCAGTCCGTAGTCACCCCCACAGTGGTAACTAGACTTCCACGAAAGCGTGCATTCACTTCTGGTTGGAACTGTGTTTAATCCGCCTACTTGTGTTCAGGTTTCGACTCGGCGTCTGCCACCTGCCTGTCCTCCGGCTCAACTGGATCACTCGGTGCATCTTCTGGCCCATTCGCTATCCCCACGGACTTCCTGCTCACGGACTGCCACACTTCCCTCCCGAGCTCCCACGGTCCCGTTCTATCGTAAGCCCCCTACTCTAACTCCGTCCTGATGTGTTTTCCCCGCTTCCCGGCTCTCTAGTAATCATTTCCCCTTTCTATTGCAGCCTCCCACGGTCCCGATCCCGGCTTCCTCGTGTCATTGTTTCCCCGGGTTTTTAGTTTCTTGTTTTGCTCCCTAGTTTTCCCAGGTCGCCTTTCGTTATTACAATAAAGTGTCTTTTGTTAGTGCGGAGTCTGCGTCTGGATCCTTTTGTGCACGCGCGCCGCGGCACATGACAGGTGGAAACATTTACATTTGGGGGAATTCCTTACCTGGGTGATTGAGCATGCATCAAGACATTGCCTCTCACAGTTGCACATTCTTGGTTCCAATTAAAAGAAAATCTCAGTCTCAGTACTCCCATATTTACTGTGCAGTGCTGGGCATTTGGGAAATAATTCCATTATTAGGTAAATAGGCATTTTGGGGGGGCTCGACTGTCTTGACAAGTATATCGGAGTAAGCAATTAGGGTCACTCACTAGTGTTGCATGCTCACTGATTTGATTTAATTATGATTTAATGACTGTCATTATGTCAACAGGCAGCACATTTTCTTTGGTTCTTTGTCTACAGGGAGTGCAGAATTATTAGTCAAATGAGTATTTTGTCCACATCATCCTCTTCATGCATGTTGTCTTACTCCAAGCTGTATAGGCTCGAAAGCCTACTACCAATTAAGC
>NW_005187551.1:535678-540315 GCF_000239375.1 Pundamilia nyererei | reverse complement strand
ACTAAAAACTACTTCCAAAAACATTCAGCTTTGATATTAATGAGTTTTTTGGGTTCATTGAGAACATGGTTGTTGTTCAATAATAAAATTATTCCTCAAGAATACAACTTGCCTAACAATTCTGCACTCCCTGTAATTGAACTGACAGACCTCGAGGGAGTCCAGTATCCGGTTTTTTAATAAGTAGCTGTTTATTTTCCTAATAATTTCACATTTTAAAAGACTTCAAATTTAGGCCCTTAAAGGTTTGTACAATTCGATTTTTTTCTGTACTTCACCACAGTGGGCTTTAAATAAAACAATCAACTTGTGGCTGAAGTGCAGACTTACAACTTTAATTCAAAAGGTTTACCACAAGCAGGTGATGTATGTTCCCTCGTTATTGTTCCTTCATTATTATTGATCTGGAGTTGAGTCTAGATTTTGAGAACCATGACTGTTGTCCAATGGTAATGTGTACTTTTCACTGAGAACTAGAGAATCCAGAGAAGATGTACACTAAGACTTCATTTTTTATGTAAGTGGCCTCTCTAACTCCCTGCTCAAACCAGTGTCCCTTCCTTCACGGATCATGTACATCCTGTTCATTGAAAGAGTGGTCACTGGGTTATGGATGTAAATGCAAAGTTCCGGTCTAAGGTAGTTCTTCTGTGTTGAGCCATCCACTTAGGTAAAGGTTGTTTGAGTGTATAATTCATGTAAATCCTCTTGACACTTAACTACGTGTGCTACGTTGGTCTGTTTGTGCCGGGGGATCCGATTCGTAGGGTGGACTGATTTCTAGTATAGAGTGTTTTGGGGTTTAGAAGTCACAAGACTTTTTTCAATATGCATCTGAGCTGTTCCAACAACACTCCAGACACACAAGGGCTCAGTGTCGTTTCAATTCAGTTTCTTTAAGAAGAAAGCAACAGACATACTTATTATATGTTAATATTATGCCCTCTTGATTGTTAATCAGTGGAATGCTTTCTTCTTGCTGAACATCATCAGGTATGTCTCAAGGTCTGCAGTCTTAATCATGTCATAGACTGACTGCAAAGACAGAACCATGTAGGAGTTTTGTGGATGAGTTTAAGGAGTCCGAGTGGACAGACTGGTATCAGTCACTCTCAGAACATGCTTGGAGAAAAACCTTGGACTGTTATCAGTGATTCATTGAATAAAATGGCCTGAATTGGTAGCTAGTGTATTTGTTCTTGTTCTATATTTGCCTTTTAAAATCCTCTAGTGGACTTCAAGGTCACAATTAAAAAGAAGGGTATAAAGAAGCAGAGGGAGTGATCAGAGAAGCACCCGAAGTGATTGTGAATAAGCCCTAAGGCAAATGCCAAGGCTCCCCTCGTTAGAAAACCTGAGACTGTCAACGGCACATCCACTGGGAACCATAACAAAGCTCACCCCATGCAATGCTTCAAAGACACACTCTCATTTGAATAAGTTTAGATGAGTTCTGCGCTCCACCCTCTCATTCTATGCACCGGGTGCTGCAGCCGGTGCGTGGCCATGAATCTCGAACAGGACAGCAGGCTCTCTGACCTCACTACCAATAAATTTTAGTACATCTCCTGGGAAGTAGTGAGCCGATACGCTCTTAAATAGCAGGTAAGGGACAAGCGTGAAGATTGTGTTTACCAGCCAAGGACATGGGATTCAAATACCCCAGGCTGGGGGGAGACAGGGCAGGCAGAATAGATCTTGGCAGCACCTGCTAAAACATTTAACAAGTCAACTTTTCAAAAGTAATTTCTTTACTTGAAAGGGCAGGAATACATCTGAGGAAACAAAGGGGCGATACAGAGAGGGAATTGGGGCTCTGCATTTACATTTAATTATAAAGGTGTAATAAAGCTGATGTCAGACAAACACAGACAAAAACCTGCATAGTCTGAGTGTATTATAAGCATCTTGAGTGAAGTCTGTGGTCTGTCTCTAGGATTACATCAAATATTAACTCTCTGAAAATGCTGCAGTTACTTCTGCTTACTTGGTCAGTTTGTGTGTGTGTATGCGCGTGTGTGTGTTTGTGTGTGTGTGTGTTTACTATACTGTGTCATTAAAACTCACACTACATTATTCCCATCCCTGCTGCATCTCCCTCCCTTCATCTTTGTTCTCTTACTTGGAGCTTTTAACATTCTTTTTCCCCCCCTGTTTTTTCAGATTGTTTCCACCTGCTTCCACATATCCTCCCTCCTTTTCTTTATGCTAACTTACACAACTTCTCTCATCCTGTGATCTGGAAAATCATCCTCCATCATCATCATCATGGATAAGCTTTCAGTTTTTTAATTGAACTTCAAGGTGAAAGTAAAGAGGCAGCTTTTGGAGGAGCTTAGAGAATGGGAACACATTTGTATTCTACAGAGATTTGTTATCAAGTGGTGCGCCATGTGACAAAAAGCCACGCCTCCTCAGTCTTGTGACTGGCTGAAGAGCCAAAGTCATTTGGCAGCTTTGGCTTTTCATCTCTTCCTTCTCCTGATTCCAGCTCTCACTCACATATTGGCTAGAAAGAGCTCAAAACTGGAGATGAGAGTCGAGTGAAAAGATTATGTAGACATGTTAGCTGAATTAAAGGCACCCTTCTGCTTAACTGTCTGTGTGTCCTGCATCCTTTCTCAGTGTCTCTTTGTGCCGTCACATTGTCCCCTGGGGGTTTGCTGTGTAGGAGTTACCTAAACCCTAACCCAGCAAATCATCAGCCACCTGTTGTTATTTCACTGTCAACCTTTGTTAGCTTCTCCCACAGACTTTATCCAAGTACCTTTGGTTTATTCTACCTCACTGACTGCTGTTCATCTTTGCAATCAGGTCCTTTTTACTGAACTCACAACAGCAGTTTGTGTAGCAGAATAATACATAATGATACTTTTTTTCCCCCGGTCTAACAAATCATTTTACTCCCCTTCATATATAATTAAATATTGCATTAAAATATTATTTTTAAACTGACTGCCCATTTTTTTTGCATGCTTATCAAACATCTGTGTTAACTTTATATGCATTTAATTTGCATATTAACTACTGTTTTTCAGTATATACTTGAGTGTATTTCTAACAAATTTCCTGATATTATACTTGGTCCTTTCACATTTTTTTTAATTGAAGAAAAAGGTCTGAATAGTTCTTCAGTCACAGGATGGCTGGAAAATAAGAGAAAGCCATGAAACTCTGACAGGATTCACTTTCACATTCACTGTTTCCTTCTGCAAAGAATGCCGTTTGCTTTTCACAGGTAAGAATGTTCTACACAAGGTCGCACATATCCACCCACCACTGATGGATCTGATCTTTAGCGTGCACCTCCTCGACAGCCTTATTCACATCACGACCACTTGAAGTCCTGACGTCCAAAATAGTCTACCTGAAAGACTGACATTTTCATTTGGACATAAACTATACGCCACTGAGATGCTGTCATCCTTTCAGAGCCAGCTGCTTTCTTTGTTTGTCAATATGGCTGTAGATGGTTAGCCTGTTGGGTTCCTATCACTATTTTTTCTTTTATCATTGTTATTGAAATTGTGTTGCTGAATGGTGATGACCTTCAAATGACTAACAACTTTCTGACTCATTAAAATTGGTTTAGAAATCTACAGAAAATCACCCTGGTAAATATCACTGTGTGTTCAACCTGCAATGAAAAACTTGTTTTGAACCAAATCTCTTAATTGAGCCAAAGATTGATGATGTTTCACATCAACAGTCTGAACCTTTGACCTGAGAACCCCCTCCATGGCTGCACAACGTGGACTATATTGTCCTACTTGACAATGCCTTTATGTTTTTTAAGTGTCCGCTCTTATCCCTTATGTATTCCTTACATACATTAACACAGAGGTTGTTTTCTGATTTTAAACAGCCCCTCGGTGCAGTAAATGACATGATGGAATGCGGCTGTCCTCATTCAGCCTTCACATAACATAACAATTTTTCCACAACATTCAGCACAGATTGTGTGAGGAGAAAAAAACCCACTGGAGTAGAGGACATTAATGTTCTTGGATATGAAAGCATTTGTTCCTGCATTCAAATGCTGATAGAATTTCATTTTATGTCCATGCAAAGTTCAAAATTAAAGACATCAACCTTGTTCACACATTGCAAATTTCATTTAACAGCCTCATCACCTCAACGGATGTTGATTAAAGGTGGTTGTAAAGAGAGGCAGAGGTTTCAGCCTCTCACTATTACTGCATTTATTGACAATAAATTAAAGTAGATGAAGACCAAAGACAGGAGTAAAGGATATTCTTGCATTTAAATGTGAAAAACTTGGGAGGCATTTTTCCCACTGAGACTTGAAATTAAGACCCTCGGGAATGGAGGTGAATTGAAAGCAATCATTGCTCATTTGACCGCGATCCATCTGGCCTGACATTTTAATGATACATCTCCAGAGCAGTTTCATCTCTGTGTAGCCTGAGCAACAAAAAAAAGTGTTACAGCATTTCTCTTCTCAGGAGGCCGAAGAAAATGAACTGATCTTCACCTTAATCTCACAAACACTTACACATAGGAGAAGATCGTGGATGCTGGAACCTTTGAGATAGGGCATGTTGACATGGAGCCTGACATTTTACCTGGAAAATTACATCTATGAAGCACGTTATTCTGTTCCCTGTAGAAGACAG
>NW_005187551.1:532211-535599 GCF_000239375.1 Pundamilia nyererei | reverse complement strand
GCTCAGAGCGTGAATGTTAGATAAAAGTGCTTCTGTGAATGAGGCAAGTTGTGTAAAGTGCTTTAAAAGCTCAG
The DNA here is from genome assembly GCF_000239375.1 of Pundamilia nyererei. NCBI lineage: Eukaryota > Metazoa > Chordata > Actinopteri > Cichliformes > Cichlidae > Pundamilia > Pundamilia nyererei. The sequence goes on along the minus strand of NW_005187551.1, from coordinate 535,525 downwards.
TTAGAGTAAAAAAGCACTGTACAAGAACCAGCAGTCTTTTATTGTAGTTTAGAACTAATTAGTCATAAAATTAATTAGGTTGCAAAACAATTAGGAGACAGGTAATTTATAAAAATGTAGAAAGCAAATTCATGATTTCTTGCTTGATGTCTCTACTCTGTTAAATCACAGTGAAACAATAATCACAGCTATTAAGAATACTCAAAAGATGGCAGCTGTTGTTAACACAATGAATAGGTGCTAAGAATAAGGTGAAAAATCGTTGCCTTGTTGATGCCACTCAGTTCTCTTCAAACGAACTTTAAGGGGATTTTTAAAAAATGCATGCCTAAAAATTGTATGGGTCTTAGCTTAAACATTCACACACATTTAGCTTTAATACCTAGGAGTTTGTGTGATTAAAAATGTCTAAATTTACTCTGCTGTTTTAGCCCCTTTCAGTTTACTTCCTTCACTAAACCTCTTTTTCCAGAAGGACTTTAAACAATCCCCTAAGAAAAGTCCTTGTTGAATCCAAATTTTGGTTAATAGTACAGCTGGAAAGGAGTGCAGGAGTCATTCACAAGTAAAGGAGTGTGGCAAGATGTGCTCTTCACAGCCGCACAATGGGTCCACATGTTTCTGACAATGCTCTCGAACATTTTGCATTAGATGGAAGCAATTGATACTGAAGATGGGTTAGTGCTGGACTAATAAGCAGTGTTGGGGTGTTTACTCATAAAAAATAATTTGTTGCACATTACTTGTTACTTTTCTAAAAAGTGTTGCATTAAATTACTCAGTTACTCACTGGAGAAAGTAACCTGTTTACACTACTCATTAGATTATATTGGTATTACTCCATAAAAAGCTACAGTCCCAAACACCAATACAGATCCTCCTCCTAATAATAATAACAACAACGTATACTTTATTGATCACCATGGGGAAATTCCTCTCTGTATTTAACCCATTCACTCAGTGAAGCAGTGGGTAGCCATTGGGCACCTGGGGAGCAGTGTGTAGGGACGGTACCTTAGGGTAGCCGTTCAGTGGATTCGAACCCTTGACCTTCCAATCATGGGGCCCATCACGCTACCTGCTGAGTTATCCCTGCCCCTAATGAGGACAGGCTATTGTTCTTTTAGTGCTCACATGTGAACATAATGTTGACAACACAAGGCAAAATTGAAAAACCAGCCTAACTAGACTTCAATGCGATCTCCACAGTTATTCTGCTGAGAAACATGAACAGGTAGAAATGAATGCTGCAGGTCTGACCTCTCATTGCTGCCTGTTTAAGTTCAGATTCTGGATGTTGGGTTGGGGGTCAGCATACACTCAGCTTGAACATCATTCTGGATTTTTGGCTAGCTTTTTGTTAGCATGCTGTATGTGCAAATGCTTGCAGAGAGCCAAAGTTGTGTTAGCAGTATAATGCCATTGTGTTTTTGTTGTGGTGGCAGTTTGCCGTTTACCATTCCACACTTCTTCTTTCGTGCACTAAGAATAAAAGAAATGTTCATATCTTCACTCATGAACAGCTGTAGCCCACACCACCATTTTCCTGCTGCTGCACACAAACTCAGCTGATGAGCTGATACTCACAGAAAAAAAAATTAAGTGAACTTACAACAAAATTGTAACTGTAATTTGATTACTGATTTTAGTGCTCTAACACGTTAAATTACTTCATTACTAAAAGATATGATGTCATTACAATACTTGGTGTGCCAAGGTGTACCGTGTACAAAGTAACGGGGTACACTGGACTTTTAACTGCTGCCAGTGTCCCCTGTGTGAAGGCCAACAGCAGCTTTGGTCCATATTTTTATTGTTAATTTTGCTGAATTGTAATCCACACTGATTCAGCAGTGTTTCAGCATGAGCAAGCTGACATTTCCCCAAGACTTGCCAGTCATGCAGCAAGAGTAGTGAAATTACTTGTCCACGCATCTCAGTAGTATACAATATTTCATATCAAAACAGAAGAAGAAAAAACACTGAGAGATCTGAAAAGTGGGCTGAAAAGAGGAGAGGATATAGAAAACAAACTAATTATATTTGCAGCAAGGATCCAGGCCACTGTGAATCATTCAGAATCTGGTGAGTAACAGTGGGAATAAATCAATGGAATAATTCACCCATGTCATCAGATATACTCAGGGTGTTCTTTATAAGCGCGATATTAAACTTAAGAGTTCTAGTTGGCATCAAAAAATTGATAGTAGATTCTTATATCCAGACATAAGTCTGCACTAATATTCATAGAGTGTACATATTTTAGTGTTTATTAGCAGTGCTTTGTGATCTGTTTCCTCCCAGAAGTCTCAGGGTTTGTTCTCTCTTCCAAACAGAAAAGCAGCTCTCCTAAAGAAGTGAGTGAGCAGAGATCCATGCCTTTGGTATGTTGAAAGTGAGGCTGCATTGTGTTAGCAGGACTTTTCTTAATATTTACCTGATACCACTATGAATATGTAGGCTATGCTTATTCACTGGGGTTGAATTATTAGACATTACTACCATTTTGGTGGGTGGCCAGTTAGGATCAAATAACAATACAAATAATCCGTTACCATGCACAAGTATTTAGCCACCCCTCATTTTATGGTTTTGAGTAAAGAACCTATATTAAATAGTACGTTTTGGCACTTTGTTGCTGGCGATCTGTTACAAAAACATATCATTTGTTCCCATTTCTTTAGCTGAATCTGTTAAAAATGCCAGTGATAACAAACAAGGTGATTAACCAGTTATATGCCAAAAAACTTGATATGGTGTGCTCTGTGCTCATAAACATTTTAAGGAAATGAGAAAAGTGGGTGACAAAATAAGTAGTAGGTAGATCTAAAACTGTATATGGTAGAAGAACATATGAATCTGAAAGTCCCTAGGAAATAGGAAAAAAATACAATAAAGACCTGACACAGGTCCTGAGAGACGCATCTGGCTCTTCAGTTGATCTGAAATGGCCTCAATGGAAGGGCAGCTGTTTTGTTCTTATGTCAGTAAGTAGTAAAGTTTAATTTTATAGAGCTTTTCAAGAACAAAAGTCACAAAACGTGTTACAATATAAAATGAGATACAACCAATAAGTATGAATAGACAAAACTAAATTAAAAAACTAAAGCACACATGTGCAGGTAAATCTTGGGCTTCTTTTAAAGGTATCAACAGCGGCCACAGAAAGTGCAATGGAAGCAAGGTCCACAACCTGGGAGTCACAACTTTTAAGTCTCCTTGTCTCCACAGTCTTCTTGTGTCCTTAACTTGGACCTGGGCAGTACCAACAACCATTGATGAGCTGACCTTAGACATGGGACCTTTTAGATGAC
>NW_005187551.1:528989-531318 GCF_000239375.1 Pundamilia nyererei | reverse complement strand
CCGTCTTCCACTGTTTGTCTACCGCCACCATGTCCGGTTGGTTAGCCACCACCATTTTGTCCGTCTGTATCTGGAAGTCCCACAGGATCATATATACATACATACATACATACATACATACGTATGTACGTATGTATGTATTGTCACGGTCGCAGAGAGTGTGGAGAGTGTGGAGGACTCAGGTGCAGACACAGGCGTGGACACGAAACTGAGGTCGAACGAAAAGCGAGCCTTTATTGTGGCTGAAGACAAGGAGTGCAAACAAGGCAGAAGCGCAGTGACAAAACTAAACTATAACTAAACTGGGGAAGTGATACCAGGATAAACTATGAAGACACAGGAAACCATAACTATGAATTCAAAAGACTGGCTGTGACAACATGGAGAGTGGGAACACAGACGACGTGACACAGACTACATGAAACACAGAGACTAAATACACATGAGGGATGATCAGGGGAAGTGGCCACACATGGGAGCACAGCTGACACACATGAACCTAACGACAGGACAGGAGAGGTGAAACTAAATACACTGAGATTGAATACAGACTTTCAAAGTAAAACACGAAACATGGAGATTAGACATGACATGAACTAAACATAACCACGCAGACATGACGCATGAACCAGGGAGACTTAGTACAGGGGGAGATGACATAAACAACTAAGGAACAAGACTAAACAGCAATCTAGAAATTAACTAGGTGAACTAAGCTAGACACAAATGAATACAAAAGATACATAAAACTCAAACACTGGGTCGCTCGTGATTAAAACAGTGTAGGAGTTCTCTTAGATAATGATGTTTAAGATGAACCTGGAGTTTTCTGGATTTCCACAAATGCTCCACTTTTTGTCAGCTACACTTGAAACAGTCAATACTTTCATTCATCCAGGGTAAGGATTTAGCAGAAGGGCCATTTCTGGTTTTAAAAGGAGCTGCTTCGTTTAAAACAGATAACCTGTAATCATTAAATGACTGGACCATGAAATTTGCATAATTGTTCAGGAAAACAAAAAAGGATAATTGAGGTTAAATACAGCAGAAAATGTATCTACTTAAAGATGATGCGAGAGATAAATAGATGGTAGGATGAGTCAGATCTGAGGAGGAATTAAAAAGAATACATGTGTGTTCAGATATAAAAATAGTCCGTGTTCAGGCCCAGAGAAAAACATGCTCTAAAACATGGTCCTTGTTATGAGTGTGGCCTGCTGCTTGCTGAGTCAGATTAAAAGATTCCATCGAATTAACGATTTTTGCTGTAGATTTATCTGTAGCATCAAATATGTGGGAACTGAGGAGGTCAGGACAGAGGTAAACCAATGAGTGTTTATAGGTGCCTGTAAGACACAGTGGTGGTGTTGGGGATTTTGTCAAAATGGACTGGGAATGCATAAAAAAGTGTGGTCAGATTTTAGTCCAGCATGCAGTGTTATCTGGAACGTCTTTTTCTGTATGTCAATTATCCCAAACACACTGCCAATGCAGTAAAATCACACCTGGTTAGAAAAACACAATATGGATCAGTAACAGGCATGGACTGACATCCCCAGACCCCGCACCTCAACATTATCAAAGAAGTGTTGATTACCTCGACAGAGAACCGAACCAAAGGCAGTCAACATCCAAAGCAAATCTCTGGATGTATTTGAAGAAGCTGGGAAAAACTATTCCTGAAGACTGCTTAAAGAAATACAAGAAAGCTTGACTAAGAGAGTTCAGGCTGTGTTGAAGAATAAAGATGACTTGGTTTTTTCCCTATATGCTGCATTTACATTTTTGTTTGTGCATGTTTGAATAAATCAATAAAGAAATGAGAGACACAGCAAAACTGAATAACTTACTGTCTGTGTCATAATGAGCAAAGTGCTTACTCTAATTTTATTGTGCATTACTACTCTATAAGTACCACACAGTATACCTTTCTATAATGTCAAATGCGTACATAGTAACCTTTAACCTCAGCATCTGTGGGAAATCCAGACAGAGAATCCGGCATTTCTTTCCCTAATTGCACAGCTATTGGTAAAATTAGCTTTCAGTATAATGGAGAAATATATATTCCGTAATAAAATTGGTTTTCAGCTAATCGAACTAATCCTTCTGTTAAATTAGCATAATCTTGTAAATAGCAGATACAGGGGCAGAATGCATTACACTCTTAAGTTTGATTTTAACTGTCTTAAATATCAAATGCGACTAACAAGCGAAAACCTATTTTATTATCGTGAGTAATAAAGAGATCTTTATTTGGCTCAAACAAAGGAGGAGTCATACTCAAGAGGCCACTCAACTTCCAGCATTCAAGAGCCAATTATCCAAG
>NW_005187551.1:514324-526554 GCF_000239375.1 Pundamilia nyererei | reverse complement strand
ATTATTCCTCAAAAATACAACTTGCCTAATAATTCTGCACTCCCTGTATAACCTTCTCATTTGTCATTATTGCCCCAGAATTCTGAGTAATTTTGATGTTAGTCCTGAGAACTAATCCTGATAATGCTGAACTGTTTATTAACTTACATTAGCTAGTTAACTGGCAACTTTGGCCTGAAAATGAAGAAATTCCTCATCCACGTTACTGACACATCCTGATGTGATACATATAACTGCATATACGTTTGTACACTTTGATGACAGAGTAACCGGAGAGACTTTAAAAGATGTGGCATATATAAACATCGCCAAAGTGGAAATCTGGCAGGCATGTCACTGTTTTTAGTGGTTAAAATACTGCAACAGTCCCAGAGGTGAATTTACAAGTGAATATTGTCAGTGTGCAATTAATAAAGTCTATAAAGAATTTGCAGTTTGTTCTCACATATGTGTTGGAACAGTGGATTGCCCACCAGGGCTCCGCACTGGAACTGCAGTTGTGACTTTAAAATAACCTTGTATGATGTCACAGTGGCTTCATCCACCACTTTAATACTATACTCATATTCAGAGCCTTCACTGTATCCATTGTATATGTATACATATATTGGCAGATCACTGGTAAAGTTATTGTCTCATCAAGAATGTGGTTTTGGCATCATCCCATAAAACCCAGTATTGTACGGTGGATAACTGCCACAAACTGGTGCTGTAGTAATGTGCACTCCTGTATTAACAGTGTGCTTGTCACTCATTGCACATCAGAAGAAAGGTTATACTTAAATGTACACATCAAATAAATAAATTCAATATTTATTTCATTTTCTAAGTTTTGAAATAATAACTAGCAAAATGTTTAATCGCTAAAAGACAGCCTCGGTATAACTCCACTCAAAGTTATTTGCTTTTTGGACCCTGCAGCTCTGCAAAATGAAAAAAGACCCCTCCCAATGAACTGCTGTTTCTGCCTCACTATTTTTTCCTGTACCAACAAATACCACTTGATGTTGCTGAGCAACTAATGCCAGAAAAGAGGAAGCAAGCATATGAAAAAGGAATAGCACAGCAGAGGAAATGACAGTAAAAGGATAGCAAAGCAATAGCATATAAGGTTTTTAGATGAGCACAGCAAAAGGAATGCAATTCCTGCAAAATGGTAGGGTGAGAACAGAAGAAAGGGGAAATAGAGGAAGGAGTAAAAGAACAATTTGGGGAAAAAAAGGATATTGGTCTATTAAGCTTTGGCATGAAAAACACAATTCACATGCATACTCACTTTTTGTAGCTTTCAGAGCTATGGATGGTGCACTAATGTCTGCCTGTGTGATGTTTCTGGTAAGAAAAGAAGAGAGTCTTGACAAACTGAAGAGGATGTAAGAAGCATTGTAAGTTTTAATGCTTTTCTCAAATAGGGTATAGAGCACCAAATGCTAAACATGCAGTGCTGAGCAAGTCTTGAGCTAACCTATTTTCTTTATATTTTTATAGAGTTTGCATGTTTTATAATGAGCTTGAAAGTCAACTTTCTTCTTCAACACATCCTGGATTCTCCTAGGCAAGCTTTCTTGTACTCTCTTTAAGTAGTCTTCAGGAATAGCTCTCCAACATAGAAGGACAACCGAACCTCTTTTGTGCCTTTTGTTCTATTTTCTGTCGAGATTATCCCACATTGCTTCAACAATTACAAGATCCAGGCTCAAGTTTTCAGGTTATGGGTCTTCAGGAATTACCTTGTTGGCGAAAAACTGCTATTTTATGCCTGTTAACTGTGTTAGTTTTGATATATTTCATATATATGTAACATATATTAGTATTAACTGTACACACACTTAAGTAGCATCTTTATTGTGGAAAGTTATTTAAAGAAAATCAGTTTATTCCTTATTTCCTCTGATTGGAGATAAACACCTTTAATCAGCTTACAGTGTTTATGCTTGTGTGACATCAATCATGTTACAGAAAAGAACTTCAGCAATTCAAGTGTAAAACTAAAACTAAAGTGTAAAACAGAGTGCCCCCTGGTGACTCAGATGTCCCCCTGATTTGCACAAGTGCTGCTCTTGTGTTACCTTTCACTAAAAGAACACAAGACCCCTATAGATAGAGTTGGATGTCTCGAGACCGGTCTTGGTCTCGGTCTTGGTCTCGATACCCTCTGGTCTTGGTCTTGTCTTGGTCTCGATACCCTCTGGTCTTGGTCTTGTCTTGGTCTCGATACCCTCTGGTCTTGGTCTTGTCTTGGTCTTGGATTAGGCGGTCTTGACTACAAGTCTACCTATAGCTCTATGAGATATCTCGAAACATTTTTATTTTTCATTAATGTGAACAAACACTTTTTTCTGACAGACACTTGTCATGGACAGGCTGTCTACGTCTTTTAAACCAGACTGGAGAAATCCATGGAGGCACATTGTTTTTATGGTATAAATTGGATGCAAAGCACTTTTTTTTCAAATATTATGTCACTGTTGCCACTATGATGACAACAAGTTAAAATGTTGCATTGCACAGTAGAACTCTATAACTCCTTTGCATGAAGCAGCACATCATGCTTCGTGGTATGCTTCATCTCTCATGGGTGACTCAGTTTAACAACCACTCATTGATTTCTTGAAAACACATTCACAGGTTCACAGGTGATGAATCCTACAGCCTTTACTGCTCTGCTGACCTTTCCTTTGGCTTCACCATGAGCTTTATGTTATCAGTGGATTAAAGTTACTTATTTCAATTATTAGTCATGTTCATATGGAATCCACACATCGCTTTTGGTGCTTTTTTCAAACTTTTTGTATAAACTGTAATGAAACTTGCCTTGATGAGTAACGAACCTATCTCAAACATATCTTTCACAATTCTTTCACTGCAGTAGAGATCTGGTGCCATGAAATATCAGACACAAAGGATCTATAAAACTGCGGCTCTTATTGTCTCTGTACCATTATATACTTTACATGCCCCGATCATACCGCTGTGCCCTGCTTTGGAGTGTCTGATTTTTGGAAGTGAGACTGGCAGCTTCAGCTTGAACAAGGTAAGTACTAAACAGTTAAAAACACCGTCGACATCAGTGTTTATCTAACAGCCATGCTGCTACTTCAAATATCTGGAGGCTTTACAGATACCTAGTACCTCAGAAAAAACAGTCCATGCTGGAGTGAAAACGTGCCCATACTAAGATGTGTCCATGTGAACTGCTCACACTTTCTTTGGACTTGGTGTGTTCTTATCATCCACGGCTTAACTATCTTTAAAAGTCGGCCCTTCCATGCCTTGCTAAAGTTCAAGAGTCCCCTTCTGAACAAAACCACTGGGAAAACAAAACAAAAAAACCCACTGTGGCTGCTGGTAAATCTTGTTTACTGAGACTCTGACTGGCCAGCTCCCCAGACTACTTATTAGATGCCCTACAAAGAAAACTAATGTAGATGAACATACACACACACACACACGCATTCACACACAAACATTTATCCCTCAGTGATGCATTAACCTTTAACCTCAGCTTACATCTGGTAAGCACACAGACATATGTGCAAACATTTCAGCTAATGTGAAATAACACTAATGGTGTCTCATACACCAGCTAAACGGCTGATACATTATGGACGTCTGTACTTCTGTGTTTTGCTGATGACCTTTGATAAGTCCAAAATAGAACTGAAGACCACAGGGAGATGAGAAGCAAAGAGAGTGTGAGACTGAGCTGTTTCAAGGTGTAAAAAACAGCGATCGAAGCTTCGAATTAGCAAAACAAATAGCACTATTCAGAGATGGAGCAATGAATGACGCAAAAGCATTGTACATAGATGTGTGTTAACAGCTTTGCACATGACAAACAGCAGAGCCTGGAGTTCCCAAACACAATCTTCTTAAAGAATATAGAAATAAGCCCATTGCTCTCCGAGCAGTAGCAGGTCTGTTTAATTTTAATTACTCGAACTTAACCGTCTGAACCGGCTCTGTTCTTGCTCCATTAAGACTCCATTATACTGGTGGGAACAGGCATCGCATCACTTCTGGTATTTCTTTTCTGTTCAACTACAGATTTAATTCCTTTAATTGTCCCAGGAAAAAAAAACTAGAGGTCGCATTTAATTAAGATGCAAACACGGATGCAAGCTGCTTTTCCTTTCACTGTCAGTGTTTCTTCATTTAAAAAAGAAGGGCTGAGAAAGTCTTTGTGGGGCTCATTGGTAAGCAGTGTTTATGGTGGTGTAGAGAAAACTGCTTCACTCCCCATTGCTGTAAAACTATGACCAACATTTCTGTCTGCTACTGAAGGAACACTGTGCTGCAGTCTGAATACAGCAAACCACCGGGAACAGCAGACTGCTGAAAAACATCCTTTAAGGAACTATAAGGAATTAGAAGTAAAATATGAGGGGGTGAATAAGCAAAGGCCGCAAAGCACAATGCTAATCTGATCTCACCTGGTGTAATCGAATTGGTTTGCTGGGGAAAACATTATCCAGACTTGTTCATGGTAAAGGTTTTACACATTTATTCTAAGAGCATTTGGGGGCATCACGAGTGAACCAGACACAAGCTTAGTGTCCACCTATGGTGTGTCCTAACTGTTTTGTTTTAAAAGCTTTATAAAGAGCCAATTAATATTTAACCTTTCATATTCCCGATGTTTGCACTTGATGAAGGTGGTTTCAGTTAGTATGGACTTCTCACTTCTTTGAACTACCTTCAAACTACCCTCAAATTACTATATTCCCCTGGAGATCTCAATGCTTTATTGCCTTTTTACCTTTTTTGGGTGCTATCTGTTTAAGTTGTCCTGTTGCTTTTGCCTGCTCAGTGTGTTTTATAAATGTTTTTGTTTCTTTCTTTCAGGTAAAACTTCTGAAAACTAGAGTTTAATTTTAATGACACTGCCTCAGAGTATAAAAATGTAATATTTACAGCTTAAAATTAGATTTTTTGTTTTGTCTTGTCTTTTAGGCACGTTTAATAATATAATTCAGAAGTAAAACTATTTTTTCTGGTATTTTTGAAATCTCACTTTGGCATGAGGATAAGGAAACTAAAGTGTGTCTTATCCAGAGAGCTCAAGATTTTGCTTGAATGTTACTGTTGACTAAATCTGGGGGTGTTTTTTCCAGGTGAAAATAACAATAATAGCTTTTTTAAGGCTTAGAGCTTGGGAAGTGAATGAAGAATGTTTTCTTCTTTTTATAGAGCTCCTTCTATATATGTAAATACATATTAAGATGGGTGAAAGAAAGATAAGGTTGAATTGCATGTCTGTTTGATCTGTGTAGCAAATTAATCAACATGACCTTATTTTAATCATCATGTACATTAGCCATAATCCTCTGCACAATTCTACTTAGCTACCCCGTAATTCGTAGTAGCATGAATAATAATAACACGATATTGGATGTGGCTTATTTGAATGAATTTCAGAATTAAACATTTCATCAGCTACACCAGCATCTACTGAACTGCATTCTGAGTAGGACAAACTGGAGATTTAAGTTAATTTTTTAAGGATAGACTGACCCAGTACAGATGAAGAGGAAAGGTGACCAATCAAAGTTGGCTGGGATCAACATTTCTAGCACAGAAATAATGTTGAGGCATCAACCAATCATAAGTCCCTGTGTTTACACAGTGTAACACTGCGCATCATTGCACAGTGGCAACAGTGTCACTGGTGACACTTTGTCTTTACTGTATGTCACTTTTTCTATTGTGCTTTCATCCTGGCGGCTCTTTGATGCTCAAAGCGAGCATGTCAACATGCTTATGTTACATCATCTCTAATTTATATAGATAGCTATAAGATTATATTCCATTATATTTATCATCCCACTTTCGAGTGTTAGCACACCAAGAGGAGTCAATTACCTCTAATTACATAGTGATGTGAATGCCATTTTTATGCCATAAAACTGTGATGCTGCTAATAATTATACATGGCTGAAGTTATTACAATTTTTCTAGAGGCAATATGCAAATTCTGTGTGAATTCAATGTAATGCTTTTCTAGTCTTACTCTCTACTCAAATTGTTTTAGATCACAAGTCTAGACGCTATACACTAGGACTTTATCCACCTCTCATCCATTACCTAACAGGAGTCACTGTTTACCCTTTCCGTGTCTTTGGACTGTAGGAGGAAACCCATATAAACAACTAGAAACAGGTAGAAAATGCTGACTACACACAGAGAGGACAATTGAAACTGGAAGCTATGAGGTCAAAGTGCTAACCACTGCACCACCGTTACAATGCCCAGAAGTCTGTAATACTTTGTCTAATCTAAAGATAACATGGACGTGAAGGTTAAACCAAAGCAAAAGCCAGGGTATCACTAAAGTATTTAGCATTCATCACATGTGGACCATGAATGTTTGTGCAAGATTTCATGGAAATCCATCCACGAAATACGTATTAAGATCGGTCTAAGAAAGATAAGGTTGAATTGCATGTCTGTTTGATCTGTGTTGCAGCTGAATCAAAATAACCTTATTTTAATCATCATGTGCATGTACATTAGCCATAATCCTCCTTATTTAAAGGTTAAAGTTTGTACAAGTTCAAGTACAAATGTATTAAAGCATTGAACTGATGACCCTGTGAAGAACATTTTACTGATTTATGCTTTTAGTTTGCTTCAAAGTATGCTTCAGCATTCTCACCATGATCTCCAATTCATAAAATAGCAAGGATGAACTTTTCACTTTTAGTGCTTTGCTTTTTGAAATATTTATCTTAACGTGGGGAGCTGCAAACGTAGAAAGTGAGTGTGTGTATCTGCTTCAATAAAAAAATAAGAAATTTAGAAACTTGAGAACAGAGCTCAAAAGCTTTCAAACATCCTGAAGAATAAAGGATGCTCGTAACAACCGGCTTGTTGTCTAGAAACATAGATCAGTGTAAGACAGTGAAGAGCGAGAGAAGCAGTCTGGATAGACTGAGACTGACAGAACTCAACGAGAACCCCCAACACAGTGTCACAAACCAGATGACCAGATCATCAACAGCCCTGCTGACTACCACTGCCAGCATGGCATTATATTGCTGCTTTCCTCTCATCACTGTACCCTGCACCAGCATCTCATCTCCCTACTGCTGCTTCAGTTATGAATATCTCAGACATGATATATTCGTGAAACTATATGAATGTAACCACAGAGCTGTGCAGTAACCAACTTTGTAAATAAAAATCTCTCAGCCCAGGTTTTAAATAAGAGTCATAAAGAAACAGAGGCCCTCATCTTCTCAAGAAAATGTAAGGAACCACAGTCTATTCTCAATGATGGCTTTTTATTATTACAAAGCCTGTTTTGCATCTGCTATTTCCTCCCCTAAAGTTTAGTATATCATATAAATGCATGAGGTGGGAGAAAAACACCTTCTTAGGCCGGAAAAGCTATTTTGCATCAAGTAGATATACTCTTTTAGCAAAGTCTGAGCCACAGTCTTACAGCCAACACAATACATATCTATTCCAGCATGATTTTTTATACATATATTTTAAGTGTGTGAGTCCCAGCTCTCAAGTATGATACCTGAACCAAAAGAACAGAAGTAGACAGTATGGACCAATACTAAGCTTCTCTTTATATATAAAAATAATTTGCATTATTATTTGTCCTGATGGCATTTAGGTAACCAGTATGGAGACATACTGGTGATACTGGTTAGTACTCATAAACAAATTCTCTGATGTTATGTATAATGAGTGTTTCAAAACACTCTTAAAACACCTTTTTTCTTAAAACACTGTTTCAAGTCAAATTAAATGGGTATTTTCTCATTGAAATCGCTCTTGCTCAAGAGCTATTTTCTAGTAAATCTCCCATTTTACTTTTCTAGTAAAGTGGGAATTTGTTATTTGAACATACAGTTATGTGAAAAAGAAAGTTTTCACAGGAGTTTTATGCATTATTGTGAAAAAGTAAATGCACCCTTGCTCTTTCCATAGTAATTAAAAGTCGCATCAAGTTGCAACCAGGTTCTGTTAATTAAATGCATTTGATTATTTGATCATCAGCAAGTGTGAGCACCTTTTGTTCGTTGGTCTGGAGCATGGAGTGTGTTAAAACAACACCACAATGTTCCCAGGAGTGGACATGCCAGCAATTCTAGCCCAAAGTCAGACCGTGTAGTGTTCTAAATCCAAGAGCTACAGCTCAGATGCTACAGGCATCAGTTAGCATGTTAAACATTAAAGATCATGACAAAAATATTAGAAAAAGACTGAATGGCTTGCTTAGGAGGGTTTCCATGTGAAAGCTTCTTCTTTCTAACAAGAGGATTGTAGGTTTGCAAAGTTACATCTGAACAACCCACAAAAGAATGACCTTTGGACAGACCAGACCAAAGCAGAGATGTTTAGCCGTAATGCATAGCACCATAATTACATATTACACAAACACCCAGCACCAAGTGCCACGCACCAGGTAAAGGGTTGATCATTTGGGTGTGTTTTTGCAGCTGCAGGACCCAGGTACTCTGCAGCCATTGAGTTGACCAGGAACTTCTTTTTATGTCAAAGTATTCTAATGTCAAATGTGAAGCCATCTGTCCAACAGCTAAAGCTTAGCCCAAATTGGGTCATGCTACAGGACAATGATTCCAAGCACAGTATCTACACAAAAATGGCTGCAAAGGAGAACTGAGGTGCTGCAATGTTCCAATGCTCAATAATGTTGTAAAGAACAGTGGACCAAAATCCCCCCACAATGATGATATAGACTATGATTACTTAAAGCTGTTGTTGCTATGAGTGATTCTAAATCATCGGGTGTACTTAGATTCTCACAGGACTTCACGGAGTCCAGTAAAAACTTTCTTTTTCACTCATAATCCTCCATCCACTATATCCACAGATCTCTAGCTGAACCACATGTGTACAGATTCAGTGCACTGTACCTGAAATATTTAGATATTCAACATGGACAGATTTCTCCATTTACTGTTAAAGCTTCTCTCTCTGTCTCATCAGTTCAGTCGTGCATGTGCACTGCTTTCCTCAGCTTTTTATTTGTATTTAATTTCGCGTTTTTCCTTTCAACAAGTGCGCTGTGCACCACAACTGCATTTCCATATATACAGTATATCCTACTGAACAATCATTCCCCCATCATTACTAAACTGATAAACCATTACCTCTTCAGCATTCGGATAATGATCTCACACCTGAAGCCCCCTGTCCCACAATGGCCTCATTAGCCATTTAAGACATTATCTGCGTGAAGGTTGTGTAAATGAAAAATGTGGTCGCTTTTCACAAGGCATTCAGCACAGGCAGATAGATAGAAGTGCAGTCACATGGTTGGAGCGCCTCCCCTGCAGCTTGCTGGAACTGAAATATTTGAATATTTCCCCCTGTCTCAAAACTTTTTTTTTCCTCGGCACTGCCCTCAGTCGGAGCGCTGTGTGTGATGTCGCTGAACGCGTGGTTGCAGTGCCGCGGTCGGAGCGCTCTCTCTGCGGTTCCACAGCAATAAAAAAAAGAAAGAAAAACGCGTGAGGTGAACAAAAGGACAGGAGCTCCATGATAAAGGACTGTATCTTGGAGAAAAGTGGCTGGCCGGAGCCCGTCAGCATGCGGGTCCTGTTGAGCGTCCTGTACCCGGTCCTTTCCCTCACCATCTTCGGATTGTATCCCTCTATGGTGAGTTTGATTTTTTGACACTTGTTCCGTTACAGAGCGAGGATGTCGTTTTCCGCGCACTAGCCTGCTAAGGGGTGAGGATGCACAACCTGTAGTTTCTCCACAGTAACCCTCGCACTGATAGATGCCACAGTTTGTTCTATGATGGTATGCCCAACTTCGCTCTAAAGTCGCAGTGCTTTAACGGGATTTAATGAGGTTCACGAATGTGCAGGAAGTACAGCACGTCGGTTTGGGTTTGGTGCGCATAGCTGCCCTTATTTCCATGAAAACTTTGAATAAATATAATGCCTGGAGCCATTCTCTAAAATGTAAACTGAAGCCGTCCCACATTTTTTCTAAATGCAGTGCTAGTTAGTAGAAAATGCGTTATTACCAAATACACCGTGCGTTCTTTTCTTTCTTTTTTTAAATTCACCTGGGTCTGTTTTCCCAATAAGCCAAAAAAACGGCCACGTAGTTAATTTGTTCAATTTCTTTATGAAAATAAAAGGAAATCATTCTTTTGTGAATAATACATTTTGGTTCGTCACCCATCTTGGCCACTTGTGGATGTCATTTCGTTTGAAAGCTGAACAGGTTGTAATGCAGTTGTGAGAGAAGGTGCACAGCATTTCACCGTAAGCTATGGGCTGTTTCCTGTCTAATAGATGTGAAGCTTCAGCCCTAAGCCACCATCCGTGCCCTATATGGTGAATACTTCAGCAGCAAAATCCTCCACAAAGGAGCGTCTCGCTCTTTTGTCAGTGACGCTGTTTCTGTCAGGATTTGTTGGTTTGTCTTTGCGTTTAACCTTCAGAAAATTGGAGGAAAGTAGAATTTCAAGTGTAGTTTTTTTGCTCAAAAATTCAAGTCTGAAGCTCAGTTTATCGAGCTCAAGGTTTTCTGTGGAGCTGTCCACTCTGTGGTGCTGAAAGTGTGGTTCTTCCCAACTGGAAAACCAGAAAATCGACTTCATCCAACATTTGTATGCAGTTTCCAAAAGCGCAATAAGAACACTCTATGCTTTATTCATAGGGGTGAGTTCCTTGATCCTTTACTAGTCTTGGAACAATTAGGTGATTAATCAATTAGCGCACAGACAGAAAATGAATAGGTGGCAGTTTTTTTAATGAGTTCATTCTTTATGTCATCAAGATGACAATGTCTCCTGCATATACGTCCTCAAAATACTGCCTCCTTTTTCTCCTTCACATGATTTCCTGATTCCTCTGTTCTTCATCTCTAACTTTTATCTGTATACTTTCTAAGTTAATCAGTTGATTAGCTCATCCCTGCTATATACTGCATGTGTTTTCATTATTTCATCTGTAAATCTGCTCGTTGGTATTCTCTCTATATTTTAGACGTTTTTTCTGCAAAGGCAGTTGTGGTTTCCTCTGACTATCATTCAGTTCGCTCTCTATCTTTTATCTCTTTGTGATTAAATCGATGAATACACCGTTGCCATTGAGGAATGTGAGATATTGTGCTTGATCAAGAGCTGCATGCAAATTGCTTGCATGGCCCCAAAGGCCTTTCAGCTTCAGTGTTTAAAAATGATCTGGAAAGGGAAACCTTTTATGGTATTACACTAAGCTGGAAATTATTAAGCTGTCACTCACATGCTTTCAGACCTTATACATAATGCTTTCTTCAGTGTAGTAAGTGGTGGCAGCTGTTACTTCTTGGCATTTAAGTTTATTTGTTCATTCTGCCTTCATTACCCCTCAAATGTTCAGTTGGGCAACTTGAAAATAACCTTTTACAAACCAGACCTTGGACAAAGAGGCTAGAACTAAGGCTAATGGTATGAATTTTCCTTTGTTGCGGAGTGGCACAATCTGGTTTGGCAGATATTACCTCTGCAGTGTAGACAATGGATCCCTAAAGAGCTTTTGTGAGAAAATGAAATATTTGCATAGTGTAGTTTTCCCTTATGGTCTGTGCCAGCCGGGTAATTACACAGTGGCTGCTAACGGCACAGTGTTACTCTCATTATGATCAAAATGATGACTGGGATTTGTGTTTTATGATTACACGTGATAGTCTGCACCCAGAGGACGTATCGATTGAAGAAGAACGAGAGACGTAATTGACCTGAAGAGTCTGACATCAGTCCTGATGCCAAAAATTCAACTGCCCACTTCAAATTCAACACCCGTATCTTTCCTCATAGTCCAAGCTAATAGCAGCAATTTTGTCTATAAATAATCACACAGTGCTTTTATGTAAGGTGTTACGTGTTAACATGTTTTAGCGAGTGCTTAACACGATAGGCTTTTTTTTTCACGGCGAGGCTTAAAGTAATCAATGACTGACACGTCTTTTGCGACAAAAGGGGCAATGCTGTTTCCTGTGGAAAGTTTTTTCTTGGTGAGACAAAAACAGCAAATCCCTCTCAGTTTCCTTAGAATAATTAATTCTTCTTTGGATATAAATGACAAATGATGTGCACGACTGCACCAAACATAACTGGTGTGAATAATGTGAATTATTCTGGGGATTTTGTTACAACACCAGTGGGATGGAGCTTTGTGTAGGCACTTGCCCTCTCTGGTAGCCATTGTGAGTAGGTGGCAGGCAGGAGTACACAACCTGCAGGAACGCAC
>NW_005187551.1:490096-514252 GCF_000239375.1 Pundamilia nyererei | reverse complement strand
ACAGAGATGCTGTTTTCAGCCTCAGTTTTGGCTGAAATGTTTCAGGTCACTTAATCAGGTTTTGATCACATATGAATAATATGAAATGAAAAATGATCATGGGTGCATGGGAGAGCATACTGTGACTGATCCAACACTGATCATTAATCATCTTAAACACAGAAAGGCATTTATGTAGCTATTGTTTTGCGGGGCTGAAGGAGGCTATCTGTCAGGAACTGATGTTGTCTCTTGCTTGTTTGAAATCAGTTTTTCAGCTTGGATTAGCATTTATATGGATGATACACTCCGGGAAATTTGTTGAGCACAGATGCCATATCAAAAGATGAGAGGTGCCATAGGCACACACCTACTCATATCCACACAGTGGTTAAACAATGGAGGTTTTACACTTCACATGACTATTTCCACCAGGAGCTAAACTAAAAATGACATCTTCTAACTATGTGTCAACATAAACCAACCAAACTGTTAGCCACAAGTCGGCACGCAAAGTCATTAGTCTGATGCTGCTTGTTTCACGATGGAAGCAGGAAGGAGGTTGTCAGGGCTCTTGGACTGGAAATAAAGAAAGCAAGTCACCGATGATGGATGGGGACAGTTTGTGCAAACAGCAGGATAAATATGAGGCACTTTTTGGACTAAGAGATGTTAGACCTTTTGAGCCACTGAGAGGTTGTAATGACTTTTCTGTCAGCTTTTTTGAAAAAAATAAATAGTTTTGTACCCGTCTGTTGAGAAGTATGCGGCAGGCTGACGGAAGAATTCAGTTGACCTTGTGTTTGTAGCGGTTGAATTCGTCCTTTTGTTTAGCAGCACGGTGTCTAAATGCAGACAGCTATAGACACCCACAAACAAGCCCTGAAGAAGTTTTTACTTTTGCACCTTCGCTTCTCCCTTTTCTGGCGACTGGCCATCATATTCACTCAAAAACAGATACTTACCAAGAGATCGCAGTTATGTGGGCAATTATCAATCGCTTAAAGTTTCCATCTCTTTTTTATATAGGTGATGATTATAACTCTTGAAGTGACATTTCCTCGTTTTATTTTACTTGTAGCTTTTTTCCCCTCTCATCTGAGTGACTGCAGCTTAGTTAATAATAAGTCTAAGCATAATTACAGGAGTTGAAACATGATGTTGAAACTACCAGGGGCATAGTTACAGCCCTCTCCCTGTTCCCCTTTTGATTACTATAATTACAGCCCAAGCGGTCTGTATATCAGCTGCATATTACTGGATAAGAGCTGAAAGGCTTAACATGAGAGGAGTGGAAGACATTTTTGGCCTGGAAAAATGGATGTTATACTTTCAGAGGTATTTAGAGCCAGATAAAGACAATAATTCCTGATGTCTTACTTAGATGCTGACAAACTGGAGCAGAGTTGAGTTTTTAGACTGATGTCAATAATTTAAATAGTCATTAGAGTCAAAGTAAACATGCATCAGAATGCATGAATTTCTTTCTAAGCGGTGTTTACCAGATGTGTTTCTAAAATGGGCCAATAATAGGATTGTTCTTAGTAGAGATAGGCATGTCTCCAAAAAGAACATGGCAGCACGGCTTAGGTTTGAAAGGTTGCCTCTGAACAAACCACAAGATATTTCAGAAGACATTTGGAACAACATCCTTGGGCAGAAAAGAGCAAAGTGGAGATGTTTTAATGTGCACCACCTCATACCAGCTGTCAAGCACCGTGGTGGAGGGGTAATGATTTGATGAGAATCTGGGCATATTGCAGTCGGTGACTAAGCCTTGAACTCCTCTGTATACCAGAATACCAATGCTACAGCCAACTGTGAGGCCATCTGTGACAGTTAAGGCGTGATCTAAAGTGGGTCTTGGAGGAAGACAGTGATCCCAAGCACAGCAGCAAAAATCCAACAGCATGGCTGAAAAAGAGAAGAATCAAAGTGTTGCAATGACCCAGTCAAAGTCCAAACCTCAACCAAGCTGAAATGCTATGGTGGGACCTCGAGAGAGCTATGTGCAAACAAAAGCCCTTAAACCTCAATGAACTCAAGCATCCATCCATTCGCTTCCGCTTATCCTTTTCAGGATCGCAGAGGATGCTGGAGCCTATCCCAGCTGTCATAGGGCGAGAGGCGGGGTACACCCTGGACAGGTCGCCAGTCTGTCGCAGGGCCAACACACAGAGACAGACAACCATTCGCTCTCACATTCACTTCCACTTTCACACCTATGGGCAATTTAGGTTGATCAATTAACCTAACCCCACTAATTGCATGTCTTTGGACTGTGGGAGGAAGCCAGACTCAAGCACTCAAGCAATGCTGTTAAAAAAAAAAACAGTCACAACAATCACTTTTAGTTTTTGCTGTTACGTTTAACAGGGTTCTACTAGCTTTTGAGTCAGGGCTTTATTTGGCTTAATATGTTTTCGTATGACTGTTGCCTGCTACAACACAGCTGAAACTTTCATGGACCTCAAATGTGCATCATTATAAAGCCACTCATGTGCTTTACTGTCAGTGTTTATTTAATACACTTGTTCACAAGCGTTTTGCCCAGTACATAGGCACTGGAGCAGGAGGAATAAATGTGCCGTGAAATTGGTCTTTATATTTTTGGAACTTGAACTTGAGTGGGTGCTAATGTTGGAATCCAACTGGGGACCTTTTGCTTTTTAGGTAGAGATGTAAACTACCTTACAGCCTTTTGTTCAAAGTGCAAAAGAGCTGCAAGATCAGTAACATTACAACAATGAATCTGTACATTCTTTAGTACTGAACAGAAAAGATAACAATGATTTAAAAGGTATTTCCCCATTCATCGGGTATACGAGTTTGCTCTTGGTGCAGATGCTGTAACATCTAGAATCCAGAATGATGACTCAGGAGTTGACTCCTTGTGCACGAATGGGTCACACAGCAGGTTTCTGTAGTTGCTGTGGTGGTTTGAGTGCAGTTCCAGCTCCAGCATCAAAGATGGAGAAGTGAGGGTCACCGTTGAAGCCTGTAGATGCCACCTTGTCTTCTGTGTATCAGAGGATTCCTTTCATAGGTTCCTCAGCAGCAGCCTCAGCAGCATTCTTAATGTTGCTGTACTTAGCGGGCTTTTCCAGATAGTGTGGTTGATGACAGACCCTTTGGGAAAAGATACATGGGAATTCATATCAGTCAGTTAACATTCAGCTTGTAGATAACCTTGCCAACAGCTTTGGTGGCTTCAGTGGAGGTGGGAATGATTTTATCGGAGACCGTCTCTCTGTATTTTACCAGATGAAGTTAAATTCCAAGCCTGATTCAGCATGTTTGTTATAGTCTGCAACCAATGTTGTGCATGTAACTGATAACAGATGTTGTAGAGCGCATTACAGCAGACAGGCACACAATCAGTGTTACATGCTTGCTCTTATAATATAATTCCAGAAACTCTTCAATATCAGTGACTGATCTTAGTACAGTTCAGTGTACTCATTTTTAACATGCAACAAAATACAGAGTTTAACAGGTTACGCTATAATAGGACAAAGATTGTTTAGGGTTAAGGTTAAGCAAAGAGTCATTTGAATTAATTGTGTACAAAATAGATCAGTACAAGTCCAAAGTCTGAAGTTTAACCATCAGGTATTGCTTTTTTTCTTCAAAATCATTTCTTTCTTCTTCCACTCTTCAGCACACACGCCCAGCTTTCATAAGAGAGAATCTCACCAATTCCTTCATTGGCAGTGGCCTCAGACAACCTTAAAGAGTTTAAAAAGTATTTACCAAGCTACATACTGCTATACACTGGCAGTACTGTCCATATCTATATATGCTGCTTTATTGGAGCCAACTAGTATAAGCATATTCCCAAAAAGTTGTTAAGAGACATTTTAAGGAACTCATTAACTGAAGTAGAAATGTTGGAGTTCAGTTTAAGGAAAGTAGTTAGAGCAAATAAATTGCAACACAACTTCAAAGAACCGCCTGAAATGCACTGAACATACTAATATGATGGTTTTTGTGGGTAAAAGGCAGTTTTTAGACTTCGTGCTCTCTTGCTTTTACATCAGGATTTGGACCAGAGGCGGACATTTCTCTTCCCAAGGGGTCACATGAGAAACTGGGAGTGTTATGATGGGCTGCATCAATAAGCTGAACTCAGTTCTGCTCAATGTTAATTTTATCTCTTTATAAACAGTTAATGGAGAGAGTAGATGTTACAATAAGCAAATAAAAATATGAACTAAGCAAAATGTTCAAAATTTAGAAGACTTTTAACTTTATCCAGTGTGCTATTGCTATAGTTCTTGTAGTTTAATTACTTCATCTGCTGTTTTTCAGTTCCTTTTCCTTTGTTACTGAGTAAAATACAGTCTTTTTTGGGACTGAAAAGTCCGGTTCATTGTCTGAACAATATCTGCCTTCCATTCTGCATCTGAGAGCTCTGGAAATCCATAATTTCTTTCTCACAAAACTGAGGTCCTATGCTCTTTTTAGTACTTTGCCCATCCTGAGCTACCTGACAGCTATGTGGTGGCCTATGTCACCATGTTCAATCCCGTAGTGCAACAAAGTATTTGTGATTCTCTTGCCCTGATTAAGTTAATTTGTTAACATCAGCGACATGCACGACACATCCTGGTGTATAATAGAATTAAACAATACCAATTTCAGGGTTCACTTCAGTCCTTTTATCTTCTATTGTATCTGCTTCAAAAGTCCTACATTTTCCAGTCAGATTCAGACACCCAGCAGTTGTAAAACCTACTAGTTTGTCCCATTTCAGCCCAAGCCTGTCCATGCATGCAGTTGAACAAATTACTCCCTGTCCTATTCTCTTTCACTGATCACACTGCTGCTAGCTCTTCCTAATCTCAAATGTTTTATTCTCCTATGTACGAAGATGAGTAACTGGGTTGTGTAATGGACACTACATCACAGCTTTCATCCAGAGACGAGAAGAAAAAGACAACATTTTCAGCTAAAGCTCCTTGGACCACCTTGTTACGCTTTGCCTGGAGAGGCAAATACATTAGAAATTCTTCTTTTTTTTCTATTAGCACATCAGAGTCCACCAAATACTCTTTGATAAATTGACCGCTACATCCCTGCAGTGCAAAGCTTGGTAAAAAAAAAAAAATAGTGCTTGCTGCTTTTACAGTTTTGCTAGCAAAGATTCAGATCTCTATTTTTGCTCTACATTATTGGTCAACTTATTCTGCTTCTCTGTCTTTAGTCTTGTAATGGAGATCCAGATTGTAAAATCCTTAAACACACAATCACACAGCGTTACCTCTTGCTTCTTTGAGTGAGTACTTAGGCCAGTGTTTCTCAACCACTATCACATAGGTGTGCCATAAGAAATGATCAGGTGTGCCGATAAAAATTGTCTGGTTCCAGCGGTTAGTACTCTAAGTGACCAGTGTGGGTAGCGGGAGAACAATTACATTCTCTACCACTAGAGGGCAGTACAACTACCTGCTCTAATTCAAGGGGATGCCAACTGCCAGTAAAACAGAAGAAGAAGAAGACGATATTACATAATTGTCATCCTGTGAGTGAGAAAATACATAATAGCAATAGATAAATATTTGAGAAGAAAAATTAGTCAATATGACCTGGATGACCTGGAAGAAAATTCCGACCCAGATGAAGGCCCGAGCTTGAGTAGTGGTCAGCAGAAAGCAAAAAAGGTACACTGGGGACAAACCGAGCCAATTCCGCTATGCCTGGTGCACGTGGTTTATCAGTATGCTTTTTGTCACATTTTTGTTTGGTGGTGTGTTTTACAAAAAAAGCAGAAAAAAATAGTAAAGCATGTTATTGTTTTGATAAATATGCAAAATTACAGTTATTTGCTTGCATTCCTGATCAGAACCATTTGGGTTAGTAGTTGAATATTAAGCTTGATTAATTTCTGACTTTTTACAGGAATCCAGTGTGGCTGCTCAAATGTTGGTATGAAAACATAGTTCAGTGAATTCACTTTTTTTGTACGTTTTAAATATATTTCAAAATGATTTGAAATCATATAAATTTCTAAAGCACAGCATGGCGAGCTCTCACCTTCAAAATAAAAGCAACATAACCATATTGTGATTGGGATTTTCCACAAAACTGCAAATAACAGTATAGGCATTCTCTGATGGGGAGTTTCTAAAAGAGTGTTTGTTGACTGAAATGGGACAAACTGCTTGATGTATACTTATTTACATTTTAATCCTAATTTTCCTGACTACACACCGACTGGTTATGGAGAATCAGAAGACCAGATGTGGTCCAGGGGCTGCACAGCACCCAGGTCTAAATCTGCGTTGTAGCTTCAGCATCCTACCCATCCTACTGACACCACCACCACCGTAGAGCATAATTAGGAGGCGAGAATTCAAAGGGTACTAAAGAGCAAGAATTCGTAAAATGTGACCATCTACAGATTCTGTGACATTAATATGGCAGCAGTGTCCTTTTTCAAAGATTCAACCTTCTTATGTAATACTAATGAGCATGCTCTCATTTTTACCCTTAGAAGCTGCCAAGACATGTAAATGCTAATGACACAGATTTGATTTGAACATCAATTAAATGGAGATTCTTTTTGTGGCAGACTGCTTTACAAGATTTACTACACATTAACTTTAAAATAATCCTTGTTGGGTCCTGAGACTGGATGTGAGTGGCATTTCAAAAAGGCTCCATAGCTTTAGCTCTTATGAATCAGCTGAATGTGGACACTCCTGACAAAGACCGAAAGAACAAAGATTCTAGTCTTGGCACCCAGCATCCGCATGCTTTTCTCAGCGTATCACAAAATAAATTTACATGGGAGATCTCCTTAGTATTCTGCTTGTGTATGCATGTGCCATTCACAGTGGCCTGAAGCTGTCCACTGGCCTTACTTCACTGATAATGTTTGATGACTGTTTCATTATCATCCTCCGTGGTGCCTATGACTGACATGTCATCATATTCAGTAAGAAGACTCATCGAAGTACCCCCCCGGAGAAGAAGCACAGGCGTGTGAACAAGATAATGCTGTGGTTCATTCAGAGACTGTCTAGGGCAAAATGTGCAGAGCGCCTGCAAAATTATCTATTCAATCGTCTCTTCACTAGGGTCAGAAAAGGCAAGAAGGTAGCACGCCTCTAGAAAAAATAATCTCGCTGCCTTTCACTATAGTCACATCTAAGAGAAAAGATGGCTTTTGCTTTTTGCTGCGTCTTCTTTTCCTCCCTTTTTTACTCCACAGTATGCGGCATCTTTTTGTCACTATCTTTCCGAAACCCTTTTTTGGTTTTAGGATTATTGCTGCTCTTTCTCCTGTGTTTTGGGGCGTCACCATTTGTCAGCGCTGTTTTGGATGTCTGCATTAGACTGCTTACAGACTGCACATGCAAGTTCATCTTCCCGTGCCATTAGAGTTAAAATGTTAAGTCATTTAAGCCGTATGATCATCAGTTACAGCACCGACATGCGCATTCCACTCCACTTGCCTCCAATACC
Organism: Pundamilia nyererei; assembly: GCF_000239375.1. NCBI lineage: Eukaryota > Metazoa > Chordata > Actinopteri > Cichliformes > Cichlidae > Pundamilia > Pundamilia nyererei. The sequence goes on along the minus strand of NW_005187551.1, from coordinate 506,803 downwards.
CTGGTGGCTTTTTGTTTGGACAGGCTGATAGATGACTGGAGAGATAGCATCTGTTTAGGTCTCTGTCTTGTCGCAGGCAGAACGGCAGCCTTATTGTGATATGAGATTTAGCTTTGCCGGTATCACTGGCAGCTAGATTTGTTTCTATACATATTTACGGGTCTTTTAATGTCACACAATGCCAGCTTTAATCTGAGTTTAAAGACAGGAAATGCAAAGAATATGGGAAACTTTTCAAACATGTATGTTTGCCGTAACTTCGTGGAATTCAAATGTTCGACAACATAATGGACAAAGACGAGCTGTAGTGACAACTAGTAAAGTTAAGGTGTGTGACAGTGAAGGGATTTCCAGTCTGTCACCTTCTTCTGTCAAGACTTCACACTGTGGAGATGGAAGTGCCACTTCAGACATTACCATCTGAGAATGAACCTCATATAGTCATAACTCCATATTTTACAGTACTGTGACAAACAAGTGATGACAGCTTATCAGAATTAGACTATTTGTGGCTTTTCTGCAGCTCTGACTGATACTGTTGAGGGAGTCAGTTACCTTGCTATTAATCTGTATTTATAACGCATTGATTTCTGCTGCTGTCAATGACAAGCTTTTAATTTTTTCAGCCCCAGCATCTCACCTGGTTTATTCCTCTGAGAGGTTGTTCACAGACTCATACTGCTAGAGCGTAGCAAATAGAATAAGCCATCATGAAAATGGCTAAAGAAATTATATCAAGAGACCAAAGCGATACACAGCAAGGGGAAGGGGGGTTCATTTAGTGCAGACAGTCAGCTATGGTATATAGACTTGCTGTGAATCTTGGCAGCGGCTAATACAGATCTACTCGGCACTGAACAAAATCATTCCGCTGCTAGAGCCCAGCTAGTTTTGCACACAAGGGTGCACTTGAAAAAGAGCTACAGTATCCTCTATCAAGTTATACCTGTTGTGACTTTATAGAAATGCTTGCAAAGAAAAAAAAAGTCCAGAATTCAACGTGCAAATTTATCCGGATAAACTGATCACAACTCACAAACAAGGGGAAAAAATTTTCAAATGCAAAAGAAAAGTGCAAGAGGGCAGAGACCAGATGAGGACAGAAATGCAATCATTAATTGAAGTGATTGAAATCTAATGACTCTAGCTAAGTCTCCCAAATCTTTCAAATTAAAAAGGTTAATGAAGAAACAGTTAAAGGCAAATGAGTAGTAGCCAAGGTGGAGGTTCAGTTAAGTGTGAAGCTGGCAGAATGTGTGATTACACTATTCATGGTTATACCAACTAAACTCAAGATGAACTCTGTTAAGATGGAATCAGTTTTGCTCAAAATTATTTGATCTCTTTTTAAGTTTATTGGTCCAACCACAACAGTCCCAGTTTCCCATATGGCACTTGTTCATCCATGACTTGATATATTTACAGCACAAAGGGAGCAAGACAGAAACATTCACAGACAATGCAGAAAATACTTCAAGTAAGACAGGACTATCTACACTGAAGGCTAAATTGAGAAGAGGATATGGGGAATGCAATCAATAAAGTCCAACAGGGAGGTGTGTGGATCTGTCAGTTACCCATATACAGGGGTTAAGGTTAGAGGGTTAGGGAAAAGTGTGGACCGGCTCTCTATTTAAAGGGAATTTCTGATTCCAAGGGGTGTTCTTCCTTGGCAGGCCATGCAGAAACTGGTTTAAGCCAGTGCTAAGGTGAGTCTACCTCTGACAGTCTACCTCTGGATGCTGACTCCGCTAATCTTTTGGCGAAACTCTCCCAGAGTAGCCTTGCTGGTGAAGTCCAATGCATCAGTTCCTCTCCATGGCTGCAGCTCAGGAGGTAGAGCAGCTCTTTCACTATTTGACGGGTTGATAGTTCAATCCCTGGCTGCTCCAGTCTGCATCCTAGATCCTTGCACAATACTGAACTTCTACTGCTCCCTGTTATGTGTATCAGGGTATGGATGTTAGGAAGCAAGTACTTGGGCATTGAAAAAACTGCTTGCATAAATGGGGGGCAATGAAGTATGTTGTATTAAGTGCTTTTTGTAGGATAGAAACGCACAATACTATATGAGAACCAGTGTATTTGGCTAGCTTATTACTTTAGTGGCCAGGAAAAGAATAAGCCCCAGGGATCTGTTTCTTTTTAAAGGGAATCTATAAAGACCATTGAAGATATGTCATAATTATTTGGAATCATTTAACCTTAAAGGGTATCCAAAAGCAAAATGCAAGAGAATACTAAATATTAAAGGAAAACAGGGAGCATTAAACTAGTACTCAAGCAAAAAGTCACAAATGCTAAAAATGAATGGGGAACTCGTTATAAAGACAAAACAGAAGAGAAGCACGTAAAACCAGTCTAACGTAACCTTCGTAATCATAAAGTAATCAAGCAGGAAATAAACAAAAGATAACTGACACCAGAGGCTAACCTAAGAGTGATAACAGACAGTGTCGCACAGAAGACACAAACAGACAAACGAGGCCGAGGAAACACAAATAGGGAGATCTCACAAGGCTCGAATGACAACAAGAAGCCAAACAAACATCAGAACTCAATAATTTCACAAGAACTAAGACTCAGAATCACTAAAGTCAAAAATCATCATTAGAATGACAAACTAAAGCAAGAATCAAAATTCTAAAACTATTTGAAACACTAAATCCACAACTGAGAACCAAACAGAAACCCAAAACTCGAATACAGTGTATTAACCAAGAATCCAACAGCAAAGCCCTTGGACCATGAAAGGACAATACAATTACGCATTTCAACATGCAAACTTGATTCTGGTGGTGCAAGGCAACAAACAGGCAATTACTTTTTTTCTCTTTGTGATTTCTCGTGAATTTCCCATGAGGTGTAGAACAAACTGTATGCACGAATGTGAGATGTGACTGGAGGTTTGTGTTGATCATCTCCTTGTTTACTCACTCACTGTTCTGTATATAATGGACACACATTGGTTCACTCAGCAGCGACAAGTAAATTGAGATGTATTAACCATGATTAGTTTATATCATTACTGTTTGCAATTTGGTGGTCGCGTTGAGCTTTTGTAAAGCACAGTGTATTGTACTGAGGTATTTTAGGCAGATGACACTGACCTGCTTTTTCTGTATATACATTAACCAATTACTATAAATATAAAGAATGATATTAGAAGGTTGTTGACCAGCATATGTTCAGCCTTTACTGAAAGCCTTGTTTTTCTCAAACTCACAAATGTCAGTCCCACAGTAAGAAAAGGGCAGGGGATCATTAACGTAATAACTAAGATTCATAATCTACATTACATTTTAAGAAATCCCACCATTCTTCCATGAGATTGTGAGATGTTTTGTGCTGAAATGATCAAACCATTGTAATTTCACAGCCCCTTGCATGAGCAGCAAGCTTTGTTTCAGCAGAAGATGCAGCTGTGCAGGACCGCTGGGCAAAAATAAATATTGGTAGCAATATAAGTGATAAACAAGCAGTTACAGTAAACTAGTCAATAAACCATAAAAACAACAGACAAAACAATCAACATGAAGCTGGTGAAATGACATCAGTATTGCATGTCATATTATGTGAGGGGTGCCTCCATTCTTTTCCTGTCATCGGCTTATTGCTTGTTGGCCTGATGACGGATCCAGTACTGTAAATGTCACTCTGGAATTCACTAAGACATAAAAGGTTTAGGGGCAAATTCACTGTTCATTCAGGCAGCCTGACACAAGTCCAACAATAAAGAGGACCAGAAGTGAGACTGATTTTGTGGGCGGCAATAAAAGCAACGAAAACAATTCATTCATTACTTAGGTGTTGTGTAATCTTTGAGTCAGTAAATCAAGACCAGCAAACATTGTTTACATCTATGTTGAATGAACACATTTGTAATAAAAGTTAAAATATTACGAGTTTTGATGATTGCTGATCTGACTTGGAGACAGGTACATAGTTGTTAAATGGGTCCAGTAAAGGTTTGTTCTTTCATTTCACTGTGTTATTATGTCATGATGTGTTTTCTGCATTGAAACACTCTTCTACATGTTGTGTTTTAGTGCAGAAACTTCCAAATCTCCCAGGAAGCAGGAAGCTGTAGTAAACAGTCTAAATCTGTCAGTAGACACAATTGATTCATATAATAAAATGTCAAAAGGGGCTTTCTTTCAAATGACATGAACCGAGATTTGCTATTTATTAAGGACTTTCTTTGGATTTGTGAGGTCACTCAGAGAGTAGGAGGCTATAGAGACAGTTTCATATTGAAACATATTGTTTAAAAGCTCAGATATTATTGAAAATACTGAATCTTAGTCACATAGAAAAATAAATGTTTATAACAGGTTTGTTAAAAATTGAGTGCTTTCACAAAATCGTCTGTGCCTATGTTAGCATGTGTCATTTTTAGATGAGGTTTTTACTCCGGTTTGTTATAAATCATGGGGAAATAACAAACTCTGGGCTTGCTTGCTGGTTTCAACTGTAAACATATTGAAAGCTGGCACAAAATAGTGTCTGTTGGCAACCTAACTCCAGAAATATTGATGACTGCTGTAAATCATCCTTTCAAAAATCCATGAGTCAAACCTTGGCAAAGACACATAGGGAGATCAAGTATGAGAACAACTGCAGGAAACAGTTGTTCTCATACTGTGTCTTGTGTGCGTGTTAAATACTGCATGTGACCACTCATGCAATTCTGCGCTCATGTCTATGATTCCTGCAAGGAGAGCGATACCTCGCTGGATGAGCGGGCAGAGCTTTCGGCTGCTGGATGCTGTTTTGTAAGGATGATAAATGACTGAGCTTTGGTGCGCAGAGCTGTGAAACCCCATGTAGCCTTGGAGCAAGATCTTCTTGTATTTAGTGTTTTGGAGGAAGAATATATCGGAAAATTAGTGTTTGTCTCATCGGCTACACGGCAGCACAAGTAAAACACAATGTCACTGTGCTGAACAAGCTAAAAACATCGTCCCTTATTAATGATACGGCACCCCTGGTGTCGTTGCCCACCTCTCAATTTTAAATACACGTAGACGTTGAGGTCTATCAGGAGGGGCTATGCACTTACCTGCTGCTCTCTGGCAGGTAGCTCCATGTGCTCCTGGGTTTTAAATGCACCTTAGAACACACATGCATCAACACTACAATGAGCGGGTGGAGGGAGGTTTGGAGTCTTCACACCCCCCCGTTCTCTGCGGCCTGCTGGAGCGGGGGGGCTAGGAGGAGGAGACTGGGATCTGGAGTGTGGGGCCTCCCTGCTGCTGCGGAGTCGGGGCGGTCTGCTTCTCCCCACCGCAGGGAAAAGGGTAACACCACCTGGGTCTGGGTGCAGTTTCCCCCTCCAGGGGCAAGGGTACCTAGACCCGGTTCGTAGAGTACGCTTGGGGAGTGTGATTGTGTGTACAGCGTCTCTTTATGTCTGTCTCCACGTTGGTTGAGTGTTGAGTAAGTGCATATGAGAGCATGAGGGTGGGAATGGATGTTTGTATCTGTGTGTGCCTGTATGTCTGTGTCTATATGTCAGGTTGGGTATCAGACGCCACCTCTCTGGGGACATCTCAGGCCCTCCAAGGTATGGAGGCCTATCTCCCCCCACCACCACTTCCCCTGCCGGTGGCAGACGCCCTCAGACATCAGTGCGTTGGTGGTTCTTGGTGTCCGGGGATGGGCGTCCAGGTACACACCGGCTCACTCCTTGGTGGCTGCTTGTCGGGGCCTGGAGCCTGGGGCTTGCTCGGGCCACTTCGGGGGTGGGGTGCCCTCGGCCTCTCGGCCTGGGGCTCGGTCCCTCTGGTGCAGCTGGCTGCCAGCAGAACTCACGGGCACGTCACTGCAACCCCCCCTGGCTTCTGCTCCACGGCTGCTGAGTGACCTCATCTGGGACTCTCCTCAGCTCTTTCTGGGACAGTGGCGCGGCTGCCCCTCTGTTGGTCTTCCTTGGTCTCTTGAGTTCTGGGGGCCTCTGGATGTCTGGAGTTTTGATCTCCTCCATACCTGCTTCATGCCCTGGAGGACGGGGCTGTGGCCCCCCCACACCCTCTAGCAGATCATTACATGAAGGAACCTTTTAAATACAAGCGCGCTCATGCTCACAGGTGTACACACGGGTGCTCACACACACATACACCCTTTTGGGCTCCTACCTCAAAGCACACTGTGCGCTGTCGATCTTACGTGCTGCACAATAATGTTTATTATTTAGTATTTACTGTTATATTTCCATATATCATTGTGATGTTGTTTATTCTATTGCTCTCGTTTTCTTCTGCTTGTTTTCTTTTTTCTTTCTCAACAGGTGATCCAGGTGATTGATATATGTATTTTTTTCTCAGCTTATTCTGTTGGTTTTTGTTTTTTGCCCTTTGTCCCCATCCTTCTTCTCCGCAGTTTTTCCCCCTCTTCCTTTCTCCCTTTTCTTTTCCTCATTCAAGTCTGTCCCATATCTAGCAAGTGAAAATAAAAAATAAATAAAATAAACAATAAAAGGTGAATCAAATAGACCATCCCAGGCTGGGATGGTCAATTTGGTAAAGTAAATAAAGTAAATCCGTTGGGCATCTTTCTTTGCCTTTAGACAATAATTCTGATGGCAAAAGAACCAAACGGGACAGGCAAAAAAACCCAACATTTTAATGATACGGCAGTAGCTCACCAGGTTTAGATATGTACATCGTGTTGGACGTTACTGTAAAAGATTTGTTACACTTCTTTATAGCTGTGCTGTCTTGCATTAGTAGGCAGCTTTTAATAAATCAATATTTAGCAATCAATAGTTAAGCATCAGTGAGATGGACTGCACTGCCCTAGTTTTTTAATGTTTTTGCTTTTGCAACTTTTTGCAATTTTCTTTCATTTTTCCTCAGTACATTTTGAATGCCTACCTGTTTATTCCTCATCTCAGCATTTTGTGCTTACTGTACAAAGTACTTCTTTGTCAGCAATGTTCTGTTTTCTTTCCCTTTTTCAGATGTTGTTTACCTACATAACCACCTCTTCAACTCTTCTGTCTATTCATATCCCTCCTCTTCCCATTTTTTTTTCTTCAGATGTCAGATTACAGTGAATGAGAAGGTTTACAAGCACATAAATATTTATATCATTACAAATGCATCTTCTGGCTCCTCTGTCTGTTTGCTTTACTGGAGAGTCAGCTAAATCTCTATAGCTAGAGAGTGCATGGCCCCGAGTCCTATGAATAATTGAAAAAAGGTACTTGAAGCTACGTAAGTTATACACAGTTCAAAGCTGTCAGAGTTTCATAGATGACTTTTAGATCTGTTGTGTTACTTTATTAAGAGTATTTGATTCTGATCATATATTATGCATTATACTGAGATATTCCCATAGTTTAAACATGATAACATAACAGTTCAGTAAAAACTTACTTAAAAGTTGGGGAATAGTGTCAAAAAATGTATCCACGCAGAGATTAAACAAGAAAAGACCGAAGGGATTGCTGACAAATCGATGTGTTAGAAGCTATTCTGACAGATGTGGTGAAAAGTATTGCACTCAACACAGGTTAATTGACATCCTTGAATTGCCTTATCCAATCATGGCAAGCATGACAGCAGGCTAGTAAGGGCTTAAGTTTCTCCACACATTGATGTTGACGTGTGCACAGGCGCAGGAGCAATACTCTGAATACTGTACTGTGTGTATAGGAACCTTGCAGAATAGAGGCCTTTCTTGACCTTTCCAAAAAAACAGAGTTGCTATGTGTGCTCTAAATGTAAGTTACTAATGTTTAGCAGTTTTATTTACTAGCTTACTGCTACCAATAGTGACCAAACCCAGTATCAAGATTAATTCCAAAGCTAAACAGCATTTCTTTTTGATTTTCAGGTGTTATTAAATTCAGAGTGGATTACTATACTACACACCAGCGTAGCCAACACAAGCTTTAGGTGTGCGACACCTGCTCAGACTGGCCAGACAAACTGCACATCCCCAAAAAATAAAAGTCACAAATCTGATTACTGATATTGGTCCATAAAATCACAGAAAGTGGAAAAGACTGATTTAGCAGCTTTAGTTGATGAAGCAATGGACACATGCCTCTTAAACTACCTCTTGTAAAATTATAAAGTAATATTTAATATTTTTAGGCTTTCTCTCATTCCCTTTCATTCTACAACTACCTGCACTTGATTACAAACTTACATTTCTATAAATGTTCGTAAAAATCAAGCTGAGCGTCACTTCAGGCAAGTCATGTAGTAATGTATCATATACTGCATGGGACATGGGTAGTTACAACAGGTGAAGGATGTCAGACCTTAGTCTATACATATTCCATATATATACTAGAGTATATGTAATATATTATCCATCCTTAGACTCTACATATATTTGTTGGGTCTTACAGACTATCGGTCCAAAGGAGGGCTGGCAGGTGTACAGCTCAGCCCAGGATGCTGATGGGCGCTGCATCTGCACAGTGGTGGCACCAGAACAAAGCCTGTGCTCTAGAGACGCCAAGAGCAGACAGCTCCGCCAGCTACTAGAGAAGGTAAACACACGATTTTACCACACACCTGCACACACACGTTGTTTTATAAAGGATAAGAATAAAGACGTAACAAGTCTCTATAAGCTTTATTTTCCTTTCATCTCCCGATACAAGGTATTTTATTGTGAAATTTAACTGAAGTGGGGTGCTGCTAGGCCTTTCCAGGATTTTTTTTTCTCTTTTCAACAATAGCCCATTACAAATTTCAGGCACACACAGGCTCACCAGGGAAACCCATCAAAGTGCCTTTCAGTTAGCTGCGCTGGCTGGAAAGAAGGAAAGAACAAAAGACGTCATATATTTACTTTACAACCATATCATGGACTGTAGCTAGCGTCTCAGTTTGTGCATTGGAACCCCCGTTCCAGTTTTAACGTGGCTTCTTTTATTCTAGGTGCAGAACATGTCTCAGTCCATTGAGGTGCTGAACCTGCGCACTCAGAGGGATTTCCAGTATGTCATGAAGATGGAAAACCAGATGAAGGGTCTGAGAACCAAGTTCAGACAGATTGAGGATGACGGGAAATCCATCATAGCCAGAAATTTCCAGGTGTTTTATTTTTACCTGGTTAATGTTCAGTGGATCTTTGTGTTTTGTTTTCATTTATGTGAATTAGTTGTTTTTATGCCTTTCTGTACCATGAATCTGTTAAAGTGTAAACAGGCTCAGTATCTTTTCTCATGCAAGTCTTTACATAAGTTCAATCTAACAGTTCTTTTAACTTAATATATTTCAAAGAAGAGAAAACCAAGAAATACTAAGTCATGAAAGGGTTTACTAGTTGAGTTAATTGACACTGTGAATAGAAAGCCATTGTTGTCCGAGGCTTAATTTAGTGCAGTTGGCTAATAACTACCCTACAGATTCCCTTGAATTTTCACCATAATAATAAAAATGTATAGCATATTTACCACAAACCCTTCAGAAATCATTCAGAAAGGGTTAAAATCTTAGATTTCTTTTCGCTGCTGTCACTGCCCCGTGTGGATTGTACTGGACAGCTGGTAGGGGAGTAGGATTATTTCTGGTGTGGCAAATTGTCTGACACCAAATGAACTGAAAGATTCGCAACAAGCAGCTGGAAAATCAGAAATTGAGCTGTTGGTTGACCACCAACAAATTCCAATGTCATTGTATCATTGCAAATAGGAAATTAGTCCATTTCCTTGTGTTTAATAGTACTAGATGTCAGTGCTAGCATTACTTTATTCTTTCATGTAAGGCTGACTGTTCTACTACAGTACAATAAAACTCTACCATGGACATTTCCTGACATACAGTAATTTCGTTTCTTCCTAACTTTTGCACCTATCCGCGATCTCCCACCTCTTCCCCTTTGTTTCTCATCTCTGCTGCTGTCATTTCTGTAGGAGCTTAAGGACAAGATGGACGAGCTGAAGCCGTTGATCCCTGTGTTGGAGCAGTATAAGATGGATGCTGCACTCATCTCTCAGTTCAAGGATGAGATCAGAAACCTGTCTGCGGTGTTGACAGGCATACAGGAGGAACTTGGGGCGTATGACTACGATGAGCTTTATCAGCGAGTCCTGCGACTAGACAGTCGGCTCCGCAGCTGTATGGGCAAGCTGAGTGAGTAGTGTGCACTGCATTTTGCTGATAGTACAAAAAGTTTGAATTCTTCTTGTTATCACAATAAACTAAAATAAGAAGCCACATGTGTACTGAGAAAACTGTGCTCATCTAAAAATAATACTACTGTGTGTGGTAAAAAAAAAAATGGCATTAGTATGTTGTAACAAGTTCACATAGGAGTATTGATGTTATAGGTTTTGCCATCATGGTGTACTTGTGAGTAATCCTGCTAAAGAAATTAACCACCTAGGGAAATGCACAGTGCTGTGCTTAAGTCTAGAGCCATCGCTCATTTCTGTGTATGTTGCTAGGACAACAGGAAAATAGTGCAGCAACTTATTCAAACATGTGGCATACAAAAGTAACTACCGGTAGTTCTATTTGGTATGACCACCTTCATTTTTCATCACAGTCTGAACTGTCTTAGACAAGTTTTATTGTAACTTCTTTAAGTGGTCGTCTTGAACTAATAATGTTACTGTTTATGAGAAAGACCCGAGATGCAAGCACAGGCTGTGATGCCAGTGAACTTTATTCCAAAAGGTGAAAATGCAAGCAGAAGCAGAGAATGTCCAGGACAGAACTAAGAGCACAGCCCATTCTCACTCCTGACGCATAATATACCAACGATTTGTCACATTCCGAGGCGTTCCATGGAAATGCGAAAGGTGACCTTCTGTGTTCCTATGCTACGCGCTGGATTGTGGATGAAATCGAACAGAATGACACTCCCGCAGTAAAACACGTTCCAGCCGTGTAACCCTAACCATAACCTTATCCCTAATCTTAACCACCACGTTAATCGTGTTAGATAGTGTTTTCCAAAGTGATTTAAGTAACAGAAACGTAAATGTGTAGATTCATTTCTCTCATGTTTCCTCATTTTTCCGAACTCCTAAAATAGGGACCTGTTGGGTGACCGTAAGCGCAATATACCGATGATTTGTCACCTAGCGTAAAATGTTACGCTTTGGGAGTGAGAACGTGTTGACAGACTGACAGAAATCAGAGACAAGATACTGACAGGGAACAGAGGGAACATACGGGCAGGGATGACTAGACTAGACTAAAGAGAAGAAGCTCAGAACCAAAACCGAAGAACTAGGAAAATTTTACCAGAATACATAACCAGAATAAACAAGAACATAAGATAATGTTAAATAATACAAAACACACAGTTACATTGTGTGTTTTCTTATGCAGACATGCTTTTACAGCAGTTTTAGAATCACTGTCATGTTGAAAAATGAAGCCTTTACCATTTAGATGTTTTCCAGATGGATCAAAATCCAGCATCACTTGCCTGCATCAATGATTGCATCAGTTCTGAAAAAAATCCCCAAGACCACTGAAATGCAGCCCAAATGACAGAGCCCCCACGGTGTTTTACAGATAGCTGTACCTCTCTTCTGATCTCCTCCATATATATTGACAACATATTGAACCAAAAATGTGGATTCATCACTCCATCACCTGTTGCGTGAGATTTTCAGTCCAGTTTTTGTGTAACGTGGCATACTGCGTTTTCCTTCATTAAGAAAGGCAGTCACTCTTCCACTGAGACCATTGGTGATGAGGCTTCACCAAACAGTAGATGGATCAGCTGAACTGCCAGACGCAACTTGAGGGTTGTATCCTGAAACCCTAGAAAATCAGTGAGGTGCAGGAAATGGACTGAAAATGAGTGGGGGGAAAAAACAGCCAATGTCCAAAGAAAACCTCCCGAAGGCTTTAAGAGAATCTGGATTAAATTGTTCAAGATCATTTAAAAATGACACAAACATCTGGCTCTTTGGAAGCAAAATATATAAAAAATGAGCAGTGGCTTTACACTTGCACACAGTTTCACAAAGTACTTTAATATAATATAATTAATATAACCAAAGCTTCAAAATCTTTGAATGTCCAACTTCAGATACTTTTACTATTCTTTGCTTATTTCTTGTTACATCTCAGAGTGACAAATGTTGCTCTGAGATATAACAACTGTGAGAAATAAAAAACCTTGTGAATGTCAGTGTGTTTCATCTAGAATTCATGCTGGTGAAAGACATTTTTTAAGGACTGCTGTAATGTTTGGACTTTAACATTAAATGTTCTAAAATCTCTAACTGAGGGAAGTGAGAGTAATGTGCCATGCCTAATTTCTTCCTAATGGGCCAAAAAGGAAGCACTTTGTGCCTTTAATATCTACAAGCACAGTTTCTCCCGGGAAGTTAAGCTATTAATTAGTACAGTAGGCAACATTCAAATTACATGGTGACTTTCAGGGATCTGTTTTCTTATGCTTTGAGTGGGGGGCAAAGTGAACAAGCAGAAGATGGATTTCTTAATATGATGGCAATTTTAATGACACTTGTTCCGTACTTGAAGATCAACCATCCATTACTAATTGTGCTTAAATCAAGCCTGTTATAACTTACCAAAATAACAGGTGGAGGAGGTCTGCATAGAGAAAGAGATGTGTACATTTTTAATCTTCAGATACTCTAAAGAACTGTGCACTAGACATAAGTTGAGTTTCCTTTAGCTACAAACATCAGTTGTGTAATTCTGTTTTAAGTTAAATTAAGCATCTTGCTTCCACTGCTACCTTAGTATGCACGGAGGGCACACTCTGTGGTGGAACAGGCATGAAATTGGCTTCAGAAATCTAGTTAGAGACAAAAAGCACCACAGCACATCTTATCGCTGCATTTCTTTATTAACAGCGTGTGGGAAATTAATGAAAATCACTGGACCTGTTACAATAAAGACATCTGGAACCCGGTTTGGGGCATGGATGACTGATCCTCTCGCATCAACCAGAAACAACAGGGTGAGTTATGAGAGCATGAGGGTGCGATGCATTTAATATCAGCGATGTGCTCTGTTGTTAAAGTGGGCAGAATATCACAGCAATTTAAGAAGAGGCTTGCATTTATAGATGGGGTTTTGATTTATTTATTTATTTTTGGGAGGGGTGATTTTAAAAAGATGTACGATGTGGGTTTTTTAATAATATCAAGAATGATTCAGATTTGATTTTGTATTGCTGATGGCTGATTCTAACCATCTGTCCTCTCCATCATCTCTTGTTAGGTTTGGTATATGGACAGCTACAGCAATAGCAAGATTGTACGTGAATACAAGACAATGGAAGACTTTGTAGCAGGGGTGGTTTCTCGAACCTACAGCCTCCCCTTTAAATGGGAGGGAACAAATCACATGGTCTACAATGGATCGCTTTATTACAACAAGTACCAGAGCAACATCATTGTCAAGTATAACTTCGAGACGGGCAGCGTGCTGGCCCAGCGAGCTTTGGAATTTGCCGGCTTCTACAACATGTACCCATATACGTGGGGGGGATACTCTGACATCGACGTCATGGCTGATGAACTGGGAATGTGGGTTGTGTACGCAACCAATCAAAATGCTGGAAATGTTGTCATCTCTCAGATCGACCCTGACACTCTGCAGGTCCTAAAGACTTGGACCACCGAATATTCCAAAAGGAACGCAGGTGAATCTTTCATGATCTGCGGGACACTTTATATTACTAATTCTCACCTGTCGGGAGCAAAGGTTTACTACGCTTACTCTACCAAGACTTCGACCTATGAATACATAGACATTCCTTTCCACAACCAGTACTTTCACATCTCCATGCTCGACTACAATGCCAGAGAGAGGGCGCTGTACGCTTGGAATAATGGGCATCAGGTAATATTTAATGTGACCCTTTTTCATGTCATAAAAACTGATGATGATTCTTAAGTGTGATACTTTTCAACGACAACTACAGCACCATCGTTTGTGATACAAGGACCTCCTTATTGACCATGTTTTCTTCTATTTGAAATGGACTGTGGTTTCTTTACTTCGCATTACTTGAACTTTTCTAATTTTTGCCTCTGGATTCTTGGCTGACTTGAGCATGGACTTTAATGCTTTACTGAAAAACATGCTATACAGTTTATACACATTTCAGTTGCTGCTGATCAGACTAGTATGCCTTATTTGCTAAGTGTCAGGTCTGCCAGCACAAGACGCTTTTGCATGAATGTTAACATTTTGTCCACAGTGATTTGCTATGACATGACTGTGTTTTGTTGCAAAATTGTTACTTGCTTTACATACAGTGTTTGCTTTCTTTGTCTTATTAAAATTCTATTTAAAAGTATTTAAACCTTGAAAGTAACGTATTAATGATTGTAAAATGTAGTTGCCATTCTTTTAAAGATGGCCCTGTAAGATATTATTGTTATGTATGTCTCTGTGGAAGAACATTTGTATTTTTTATAAAACCAAAACCATGAGACGATATCGGCGCATTTTCATTAAAACGAATTATTGTACATTTCATTCAAATTATTTTGTCTGCTAAAAATGAATATCGCCCCTGATCTGATGAAGTAGCAGTCAGCACCCTAGTTTAGTCATTCGGCTTATTCCAATCAGCAAACGATGCATCCCACAGTGGAAGCCATTTGCCTTGTTTGGTTTGTGTCCATCATAGGCATGCAGTATTCATATTAGCATATGAGCACTCATCTAAAAGAGTTTGAGGTATGCTGCAGATGACTCTCCCTTTTGAAACCCAACCTGTATCATCTTAAACAGGACAATTTGATCAAATGACTTCTCCTAAAAGGTGGTGGAAAAATAGAAGTCTAGTACTGCACACAAGTCTTAAGCCGTACCTCATTTCTTTATACTGTATTTTTTAAATATACATGGAAATACAGAGTATAAGGCAAAAACAGTTTGTACAATTCTTAAAACCTTGAAATTCAATGACCATCTTTATTCTTTATATTCTGAACTTTCTTAGTCTGCTTTCTTGTTATTTCTTTGAGTAGTCTTCAGAAACAGTTCTCCAAGCTTCTTGAAGGACATTCAAAGCTTTCCTTTGGATGTTGGTTCCCTTCTGTTCCTTTCTATGTCAAAATGATCCCACACTACTTCAATAAAGTTGAGATCCAGGCTATGGGGAGGCCAATCCATGACTCTATTGTGTGTTTTTCTAACCAGGTATGTTTTGTTATCAGCAGTGTTTTTGGGATCATTGTCATGACTAGAAGAGTAGAATTTTCAAGTATCTGCCCTTTATTTGAGTAGTTTTTCTCTGACAACTTTTTACTTTCACTCCCTAAATTTTTAAACAAACATCTGTACTTTCTACTCCTTATATTTTCAAAATGAGCTAGTTACTTTTGGTTTAACAAATTTGCAGGGAGTTATTGTTTCACATCACTGAGAGCCTTCAAACATGAAACCGATTTGAGCCTAAACAGAAACACATGAAAGGTAGTCCTGTTTGTATATTAATCACCAGGGTATGTCACGTAAAGACAAATGACGTGTTGATAAACTGGAAATGTAAAGCTTACATGTAAGTCCTCATGGTTTTAACTCAGATATTGAGTCTGTAAATTTGAACCTAGTTTTTCATATTGTGAAACATGCTGCAAAGCAAACTGAGGTAGATCAACTGTGTGCAGGTTAGTGCAGGATAAACAGGGTAGTTTGCTGTACTGTGATGGATTTAAAGTAAAGAACAGTGTGTGACTGAACAGCTGCCTCTTCTTCTCTCATTCTCCCCCCTCCCTCTCCTGTTGCTACTTCAATCATGAAACTGATCAATGATCAGCTGATCGGCTTTTCTCTCTTGTTTGTTTATCGCCTACTTTGCGCCAGAAAGAAGAAACCAGCGGATGTCGCATTATAGTTTTTCTCAAATGCTAAAACACATGTCACAAACGTTACCACCAGGTCCCCCAATGTCCAAACACAACACCCTTCTCTAAAGCTACATAAACACAACCACACCTTCCCACTGCAAAACTCAAACTCCCACACCAAGAGAGCAGCGCGAAGCTGTCAAAACTGTAAACACTATACACAGCATTACACACTACAGCAAAACAATTGAAAACACAATGCTCAATTTGTGAGAAGGTTCTTTGGTTCATAACTGCCAATGCATATTTTAGAAACTATACAGTAACGGATCGTCATAGAACCCTGCAGAGGATTAGGCATTTAGATTTGTGAGTTTCACATGAAGACTATAAATCTATAAAAACATCCTGCATGTATGTACACTACTGTAACACAACTCAATGCAAAAACAGAATCTATCGCACACAACAGTACTCTCGGAAACATGATCAGGGTGTGAAGTATTTTTTATTGTCTACACGGTCTTTTTACAGTATTACACACAGTCACTGTGCGGCATCATGTCGCCGAGCTGCATTGGGCCACATCACCTCATCCACATCACAGGCTATATTGTCCCTTGCTAGGCACCGCGGGAAAAACGCCCTGGAATGGCGAATCCATCCCTGGAAGGCCTCCACTGGGATGCCAGCACAGGCCAGCTCCATTGCCCGTACGAGGTTCTCTCTTGTGTATGGCTGTCTGTCATACACCTTCCATCTCCATGATGAGAAGAACTCCTCTATAGGGTTCAGGAAAGGGGAGTAGGGTGGCAGACAGACGTTTAAAAAGTGGTCACTGTTGGTGGTGAACCACTCTGATTTGGTGTGTTTTGTGGAAGCGGACGTTGTCCCAAATGATCACATACATGTGATGTGCTAGCCTAGGATGGTGTTGTTGA
>NW_005187551.1:436234-488564 GCF_000239375.1 Pundamilia nyererei | reverse complement strand
AGAATTTATTTAATATTACTTTCTAGTATCAGCTGATGTTTGTTGGAGCCACAGCTGTAAAGCTGCTGGTCATGATGTTGGTTTGGTTATCTGGTGAGAGGGAAACATGAAGATGAAACCAGGAGATGTCCTTACTGGATCATCAGAGCTGTGATGGAGAAACAGGTTTACCTTTTGGGTGACATGAATGAGTTGAAGGGAAGTTATGAACTGTTTCTGAGAGACAAATAACACCAGGATCCTTTTCTAAGTAGCTGACAGCTGGTAACTGTGCAGGGGCGGATCTAGCAAAGTGTTGCCAGGGGGGCAGGTAGAGCATTAACAGGGAGAGGGGGGCACAAAGAACTTTTCTTTCTTATTCTCATTTAAAACATCTAGCTTTTAAAAAGTAATTAACTGAATCTTACAACAAACGATTGATAGATTGATACATATATACCATCAAAACAGTGAACATCACTGTCACAACAGGGTTTGTTTTCATTCAAAGGCTTTAAGATTTTTCCTATAATGGTGGGCTGGTCTCTAGTCAAAATGCCCAGGCTGATTTTTTGTCCCAGTCCAGCCCTGTATGCAGCTCATCTGCAGTCTGGTGTTACCTACATCTTCCTATTCAGAAGGCAGAATTTTTGAGTTCTGAGTACAATCGAAAGCACCACGACTGCAGTTTTCGTGTTGGATGTAAAAAGCGCACATGACGCTATGACGTAGGCTAGAATCATGGCGGCGGTCAATGGCGGTCTAGGCGTGAGATTTTTGTGGAAATATGCAGATTATTTTTTCCTTTCTATTGGTAGGTGGCACAGTGCACTGTGGCAAGTAAGCAAGCTAGAAGACTGGCAAAGTTATGGAAGAAACACATTAACAAGAGAATTCTGAGTAAAACCAAAGTTACTTTCCCTAGTAACTAGTTACTTTGAAAGTAACAAGTAACTTGAAGTAACTGAGTTACTTTTGATAGAACTAGTAATGTAACTAAGTTACTAATTTAAAAGTAACTTACCCAACACTCACTGTTTTACTTCTCTCCTAACCTCCCTCCATATATATATTGAAGTCTAATAAGGGTTTGGCAAACACTAAATGGATCAGCTGACAGGCTGCATGCATCTCTTAGCTCCTGTATCAGGCCTTTGCTGGATTTCTTTTCAATTTCTTAAGGACTTGACTTTCAGATTGTCAGGGGGCCGAGTGGCCTGTACTGAACAGGACTCCGGTGCAGAAACCCAGAGCAGAGACAGCAGATGATGTAACAATTTATTAGGCTTAAGTGCAAAAAAAGAAAACGTAGCAAAGACAAAAAAAACAATAAGACGTGGAGTTTGACGAGGCGTGGCCTGGGGAACGTGGCTAGGGCGAGGGAATGAGGCCTGAGATGCAGAGTGGAGCTGAGCAGGGAACAGTCACGCTTAAGAGAGAAGATAGAGGAGTTAGGGAGGTAGTGGAGGCAGCTCTGAAGTGGCCAGTTGTAAGAGTAGCAATTCTTACTTGCAGTAGGGGACATGGAGTGTTGAGAGGGGGGGTGATGAGAATCCAGGGGAAGCGGAGTGGCGTGGAAAGGCTGGCCTGAGATCCGGGGCTTCAGATGGAGTGTGATGGCAGGAGGGCAGGCAGGTGAGGTGAGATTTTCAAAATGATTGCTTGGTATCCTGAGTCCAGAGGTGGAGCATGAGCCAAGGTGAATACAGCAACTGCAGCACAAGAGAGTCTTGTTAACAAGATAGAGCACAGCAAGAATTTGAAGTATAAGGCCTGCTACCAACATGTGTTGATGACGAACTGGCAGTGAATGAACATCAATGTGTGGTTTAAAGCCCTCTGGCTTGATTGCCTGCAATAGGCTCCAGGTGTGCAGGAGCTGGAGTTGGCCCTGCCCAGGGGCGGATCCCAGGTCAGTTCAGGAGCCTTATGGAAATTCCAGCCACCCACCGCAGACCATGACACAGATACTGTTCAGTTGCTGTAGATAGTTTTTTAAGCCTGCCACTTCTTCTTTCTTTCTTTTTTTTGACTTTTTACAGTTCTTTATTGACAGATACTGTAAAGAAACAACAAGAAAGCAGAGGGAGAAAGAGAGAGGGGAAGATGTGCGGCAAAGGGCCATGTGTTGGACTCAAACCCAGGTTGGCCACTCTCAGCCATATGGCATGTAGTTGAATTCAACCGGCGCCACTTCTACTTTTGTCCTCGTTTCAGTTTCCTCAAATATTTTTAGAACACACTGTACACCATGTTGAGATACTATATGACAAGTTTTCAGCTAATAACTAACTACTACTTTATGCCTGTCAGACTTCATTATCTTTGCCATTTGTATTACTTAACTATAGAAATAGGAATAAATTAAGTAATTTTGCAACAGAACACTAGCAACAACCTGCCTGAAGAGGCAATTTAAAATTTGCTCTTTGCTAAGTTGTCTGTTACATGTGGAAACAAGACTGGTTTATTTCTTGTGTTTGTTGCCTTTTTGTGCGATTCATACGTCAGTATTAAATGGCTTAACAAGCAAAAATAACTAAATAAAACAAACATTCCTCTGAAAATGGTCCGGTACAAGAGCTGGACTGACAATGAGTGACACGCAGCCAAACCTACAAAAGACCTTCAGAAAGCCTGGAGAAGTATTGCTGAATACTTCTCCAACAAATGAAAAGAAAGTCTGGCTCCTTGGAAGCAAAATATGAAGAAATGAGGAGTGGGTCGAGACTTTAGCACAATACTTTGGATTTTAGTAGCGAGGGAAGGAATTGTTTGCACTTGAAGATAACCTAAACTAGAGTATTTCAGATTGTGTTATAGCTTAAGTGCTTCTAATAGAATATATAAAGTAGCTAAATATGCTTAGCTATTTTACAGAGACACTTGCAGCATACCATTAACTCGTGTGGATCCCACTTCAGGAAAGGAATTGATGGAAGCTGCAAGGTATTGTGGGGCTTAACGTAACATAAAAAGACTCCTTCTTTTCATTCATTATAATGAGGGGTAAAGATGAATAGATATGATGATGCTGGTAATGACAGCATCTCTCAGTAAGAGGGAAGAGGATATTCATGCACTCAACATTAGACTTTCTAATGGCTTAAGAGTTATCCTTTGGCATTTCAAGCAGCATAAAAAGGCAATGAGCTGCTGGGATGTTCACTATAATTTCCTTCTCCTTACCACTGTGTCTCTATCTTCAGCAACAAAGAATATGTTTACTTTACAGTCCCCGATGGTGAGTTTTGAATATGTCACAGTGTGGTCTCTCTCTTTTTAATGGGTAAACAAACAGTCATGTTTTCATGCACACATAATGAAACAAGCCTGAGGCAAAATACATTTGCACTGGCACACATAAACAAACACAGACACATGCTTGGGGGTGGACTGCAATCAGTTAATTTCATCAGCATCCATCAGAAATCACAGGCATCACTGTCATCTGCCTGACACGACCTACAAGAGCCACTGTGTAAGCAGTATGTTTGGACACTACAGGTAATCCATTGTCGCTGTATTGTACAGCTTTGCAATTCACTTCTTGGGTTTTAAAGTGCTGCAATTTAGCTCGAGCGTGAGACACAAGAGTCACTCTATATATTACAGCTGGGTCATTAAGGTCTTGAACAATGAAACATGTTTTGTAATTTCACCCCTGTACACCACCAGAGTTAAATCAAACATCAAGATCTGCTTCAAGTGCAGACTTTCACATTTAATTCAAGTGATTTAACACTTTCCCACACCAGAGTAACATTTTGAGCTTATCAGTGACTCATAAATCATCATTGATGGTATATATTCAAAGAGCAGAAAGTTAGATTTCTAACACTACATCACCACCTGAAAACACTGATTGCTGGACTATTTCATCATTACCCAGGATAGTGTTAAAAAAAGCATTGCTTGAAGTCTTTTAGAATTACATTACACATTGTTATCAATAGTCCCCCATATTCAAAGCCTCACAATGAACTGAAAAAATGAACATTGTTATAAGTAAGAAGATTGATTTCAATATTTGGATGAAAATCTGTTGCTCTCTATAACTGTCTAAAGTCTAGAATTCATGGACATCACTGAATGCTATGTTTCTCTCCCAGAGATGCTCTGCTATCCCTTCACTTGAGCCACTTTCAGTTGTTGCTGTTTGAGGTGCTCACTGCATTCAGTTTTATCTCTAGTAACTAGAAACTCTGCTCTGTTAGGCTGAGATCAAGTGACTGAGTTGGCCATTGAAGAATATCCCATTTCTTTGCCTTGAGAAATTGGATATTCAAAAGCAACCCATGGCTAGTATATTGGGTTGCTTTTGCAGTGCACTATCCCTTTTCACAGTGAAGCAGCATCTAATCATTTTTGCAGGATTAGTCTGAATCCAAACAGGGAGGATAGACCTATACACTTCAGATTTCATTCTGCTACTTGAATCAGCAGTGAACTGAATCAGTTGGCAGGAATACACACCCATGCCATTACACACTCAGCACTGCGCTGTTTGGCTGATGATGTGATGTGCTTTGGATTATGAGCATTTCTTTTCCTTCCTCAAACTTTCTTCTTCATTTTGGTTTCATCTCTCCAAAGAAAAGGTTGGTTTTTTTGCTGGAGGCAGTGGGGGGGCTGACTCTTTAGGAATTTGACTGTTTGTAGAAAAACATTAGCAGTGTGGTTGATTAATCGTTTCATGCTTTCATGTTCGGAAACATTAATCATCAATAATCACATACAGAGCAAGCACTAGTTTCTGCCTTCCATCTTGCCTGTTCTATGTGCACAACCTCTAGTTGCTGCATGTAAATATCCATATAAGTATTTTGCAGAAAGCTTTATGATTCTGCGATAATTGTAGAAACCCTGAGCAAATTTAAAAAGCATGAATATTCAGTTTAACAATCATTAAATGAAGCTTTCTTTGTCACTACTCCTTCTGGTGCATACACAAGGCATTACCACCAGTTTTCCTAAATGCTGTTTAGGGGTGTTGCTATTCGAGGTGATAATGACCACATCACAGGCAGGGGATCTCGTTACGGTCAAGGACCGTCCAAGGATCAGCCAGGGATTAGGTGACTGGATTGGTGTAGTGAGGCAAATTTACAATATATGTCATGGATGGATATAACTGTATATGTACCTTGCAATATGTAACTCACAGTGTATGTATTTAACTACATTACAGAACTATGTGATTGGGTTTTTAATAGCTCTCACCACTGCCTTTCCTCATTTATTGACTGCCCGTCAGAGGTTTGAGGCGAGTGCCACTTAAAAAGAGTGAATGAATCATCATTGTCTACTCAAGTTTACCAATAACAGCAAAGGAAAAAAAGACCAAAAACTTCCCATCAGCGTTTTTTAATTGAATCAAAAATGGCTCATGCAGAGAACTCAATTAGTATTGATCTTCCCACTCTTCCTCGCTGTATACACCATGTGACTGCTTGGACAGCTAGCTGCTTATTCAGAGAGGTACAAACATCAGATCCAAATCTGTATGTTTTACCACACACATCATTTTCTGTGCTCAGCGGCTGTTACAGGGTACAGGGCACAGAAAGGTCCAGAGGCTGTCATATCAAAGTATATCACAACAAGTCTTCTTTAGCTTCAGACTAGCAGACTGACCGGCGGCGTGTTTTTGATTCTTTTATGGTAAGTAAGTAAGTAAGTAAGTAAGTAAGTAAGTAAGTAAGTAAGTAAGTAAGTAAGTAAGTAAGTAAGAAAGAAAGAAAGAAAGAAAGAAAGAAAGAAAGAAAGAAAGAAAGAAAGAAAGAAAGAAAGAAAGAAAGATTTGATTTTTAAAAACACATTTATTCACTCAATAGTGAACCATACAAACAGTCAGCTCAAACCAACACATTGCTAAATACAAGTTCAGAGTTATTTAAAGTAAACAGACTACCTTTACAATCCCAAAGATTTTGAAAAACATCCAGTCCATTCATATTGAAACAATATTTATACTCTAACATCACTCTTGCTCTCGACATACTTTTGAAGAGCTCAACACAATCAGTATTTCGTCCATTATCAATCTTGTACTTTCTACTCAAGTAGTTGTAGAAAGTAGTCCCTTTTTCTTCTTCCCTTAGTCATATGAAAAACCAAAAATAAAACACTGTTGTGTAAAACATTCTCCAAAGGATTCCCAAATACCATTAAGTACCTAAAATATATCAATCAATCTGAAACGCTGTACAAAACAATGAAAAATAGTTTCTCTCATTGAACAAAAAGGACATGCATCTGAAGACCCAGGCTTAATGATGGACACAAAAGCATTTACCGCAATGATACCATGTAAAATCCGCCACTGTAAATCACCAGCATTCTTGGTCAATGGTGGCTTGTACAGCGACACCCACATCAAAACCAACCTTAAAATGTTCTCTCCAAGGCGTATCAGTTTTACCATTTAACTTTGTTTTGTTTATTGCCTTAACACAGCTTTTATACAACACCTTCCCAGTCACCGAATCCAGTGGTGTCCAGCGGTACTTCTCCTTCTCCAAATAAGGACCAGGGCATTCAAAGTCCTTGAGCTGCTGTCTATAGCACAGGCCAAAGAAACTGTCCGTTTTATCAGGAATCAAGTCTTTTATCATCGTCTGAGAGTGCCTGCTTGAATCTTGTCAACATCAAGCCCACAATTCGGAGAGAGCGAACCTCAAGTTTTCTTGCCAAGGACCCAGCATCTTCCATTTTGGCTCCAGCAAGTTCAAGCAAAAGCCTTACCGTTGTAACTCCCCTTCTCTTCAGTAGCTCTGACATCATTGCTGCATCATCCCAGGATGAACCCAAACGAGACCCTTTGAGAATAGGTTCCATTAAAGCCAATGCAAAGATGTAGACTTCCACCGTCGTTCTGTTTCCATCAGCCCCCAAGCCTTTAGCACACTAACATAGAAAGGTGACAAACACTTTACACCATACCTTGAGTGATCGCAAACAAAGTCTTACCAAACCCCAAATTGCCAACTTTAGAAAATAAGTGTTCTGTAACCTGCCTCCACAAAACATTTTGATCCCCATATAAAAAACTCTGTAAAAACTGTAACCTAAAAGCTGCTTTCCGACTTTCGAGATGAATCAAACCCTGCCCTCCTTCCTCCTTTGACAGGAACAAAACGCTTTGAGGTATCCAATGAAGCCTGTCCCGAAAAAAGTTCAAAATAATAGTTTGTAATTTGGCCAACAGGTTAGGTGGAGGTTCCAAAACTGATAGACGGTGCCGATAGATAGATTATTAATAATAAGTACGCGACCCCTGTAAGACATTCGTGGTAAAAGCCAATGCCATTTCTGTAACCTACCCTCTACCAGTTCAACAAACCCTTCCCCATTTTTCATGACCTCCATGTTATCCCCTAAATAAACACCCAAATATTTTAAACCAGTTTTTGTCCGTTGTAGGTCATCAGGTAAATTGGGTCCTGCTCTTGTCCATTTACCTACTAACAAAGCTTTACTCTTACTCCAATTAAAAGGAGCACTTAAACTACCATTGACCTTCAAAACACTTTCAATGTCACAATAGAGGGTCTTAATCATGGCAATGAAACCAGAGGAGAAACCAAAAGCCTTCAAAACATTCCAAAGATATTGGAGCTCCACCCGATCAAAAGCCTTTTCTTGGTCGAGGGAAATCAGACCAAAGTTCAAGCCCGATAAATTAGAGACATCCAAATAATCCCGAATTAGTGCTACATTGTTTCCTATTGATCTGCCAGGAATACAATAGGATTGATCCGCATGCACAACTTGATCAATCACTTTCTATAACCTGCATGCCAGTGCTTTTGAGATGATCTTATAGTCAGCACACAAGAGGCTGACTGGTCTCCAGTTCTTTATTTCATAAAGATCCCCCTTCTTGGGAAGAAGAGTGAGCACAGCTCTGCGACAGCTTAAGGGGAGCTTTCACCTAGCCACACTATCATTAAGAACCTCCAACAAATCACCAGCCAACACAGACCAGTATGATTTATAAAATTCCACAGGCAAGCCATCTATTCCTGGACCTTTACCATTTTCCATACTTGACAATGCATCCTGCAGTTCTTGCAGAGTTAAGGCAAGCTCCAAGATGATATTGTCTTGCTCTGAGACCTCTGGCAAGTTACTGAGAAACTCAGCACCTGCCACGAAGTCTTCTCTAAACTCGCTGACATACAGCTTTGAAAAGTAGTCAACAGCCCTTTTTCGTTTATGCAGTGGGTTCGGTCAGCTCCTTCCCATCCTCAGATCAAATACAATGAATAAGGCGATTCTGTCCATTCTTTTTCTCCAAGCTAAAGAAGAATTTCGAGGGAGCATCCATTTCAGCAAAATTTTGAAAACGTGAACGGACCAGGGCTCCCTGTGCTCTGAGCCCTAGCAGATCAGCCAAAACAGTGTTTTTAGTTTTAAGGGCCTGCAAATGGCCTCGGTCTCCTGTGGACTCACTCAACCGTTGAAGATCCACTATATCAGCCTAATTCTTCAATAGATTTCACCATCTCTCTTGTGATATTACATGTGTATTGAATACAGAAATGCTAAATCTTTATTTTACCAATGTCCCGCCATTGCTGTAAGGAAGCAAACTGACATTTCATAGTTCTCCATTGATTCCAAAAAAAGAAAAAACCTTTTCTAAAACACCCATAATTCAGCAAAACCGTATTAAAATGCCAGTACGCACTCTTAGGTCTTAGTCTATTTATAAACACACACACAACCAGAAAAACCATCAGAAAAACCCACCGGACACATGTTGCAAGAATTGAAAATTTGTAAATGATGACCGTAACAATAAAACCTATCTATTCATGCCAAAGAAATGAAATTCTCCTTACAATGAGCACACAAAAAAAGCTGTGTTTTATCATGTTTAGAACGCCACACATCAACTAAGTTATAGGTCTCGACAATGCGTTTCAATATCCTCCTTGAATGCATATGTGGCTCCAAGTGATTCCTATCCAAATCATCAATAGTACAATTAAAATCACCTCCTAAAATCAAATAATCAGTTGATGTGCAACTTCACAGCGTACTCGTTAACTTGTCTAAGAAGACACAGGGATCATGTGGAGACACTGGAGCATACACATTTAACAATGTCAACTTTGAATTTTCATACGTGACAATGACCTTTAACAACCTCCCAGGTACAATATCATCTACGTCAATAGAAACTGGAAACTGGTGTCCTGACTGCTAAAAGTCTCACATCCTGAAACTCCGCCCGTCTTTCCATCTCCGACATTGAATGCTGGGGCTCCGTCCCTTGCGTCACTTGCAGAAACACCTTTGCCCCCCTTATCTGCTGAGACCCTTGCCAAAGTACCTGCCCAAGTCCCCTCCCCTGCGTCGTCAGAGCCCTGCACAGTTTCAGCTTCATTATGCACCTTCTCAGGACAATTACGGACCGAATGCCCTTCCTGATGGCACCCAAAACATCTCATGGTTTCTGTTGTTGCAAAAATTGTGTAGTCAAACCCGTCAACCTTAAATTTCATAACTATGTTCAGCTCCTCATTCTCATTGTTTGGAATCATATACACCCATCGGCGAAGTAAAACAACATGCCTTAACGTCACAGATTTACACCCAGAAGGGAGCATAACCATAGCTGACACAATCTGACCATGATGTGACAACTCTTTCAGTAAAATATCTTCACTGATGAAAGGCGGCAAATTAGACAGAATGATCTTCTTCGCCTGGTTCATTAGAGGAAAGTACGTGGTATACGTACTTCTCAAAACAACTCCCTTCTCAACTACGCTATTCACTTTGTCAACAGAATCCACAAACATAACAACCGCATGAATCATCCTAGAAGCTGCCTTTATACTTTCATACCCAACAACTTCCCCTACAGCCAAACCAAACTCCTCTACCGGTATTTTAATACCATGCCGCTGGGAGAGCCCTCCGTCGCATGATTTCTTCCGGCCATCGCACCGAGCTAAGCGCTGCCGAAAAGAACACCAAACAAAAAACAAGGGAAAAAGGATTTTGCAACAGGACGAAAAAGTGAATTACCACTGTGAAAAAAGCAAAGTTCAAACGCTCACACTCATTCTCCGTCCCCCACCTGCACCAGACGCTCACACATGAGCACCTAACAGAGAGAGAGAAAGAAAGAAAGACAGACAGATGTTTTATGTTGCTCCTTTTCATCGATTCAAATGTAGCTTAGCAATCCTGCTGCATGCTGTTTTATTTAAGCTAAATTAATGGAAGTTGCCTGAGAAGAGTCATTTTGTTCACATAGTTAAATGACTAGGTGGTGTCTGTCAATAACCCCACTGGGCTAATAATTAATTTTAAATTCACCTCATCATGGAGTACGCCTACAAACCCGGGTGCTTTGACATTTCCTCTATGATTGTCCTGTAATGGTTCTGTGAAGGTGTCTATTCACATGTTTCAGTTTTGTGCTTCGCTTTGTATTCTGTGTCATCTGCCCACATTCGATTGCTCCGGGCTGTTTGATTTATGCCAATTCCCTTAGAAGCCAGGATATAAAAGTTGGTGTGAGCCACAGTTTTGCCTGACTATAGTTTCCATGAAGTCAAGGAATGATGGTGGGCCTCCTGCCAGGAATAGTTTATGTTCACATAACAGGATGCAACCTCTATGTAGGCTGGCACATCAACAGGAGAGGCTAAACCATCTTAGATAAATTCTAATTGCATCGCAAAATCCCACCTGTTATCTTCTCAAAGCCCAGAAGTAATATAGATTTTATGAGAGACATCCACAACTACTTCAGCCAAGTGAGTTTAGTCACAGTGCCGTGGAAATCGCATGCTAATGTTTGTCTCGTGGATTCTTTCTCTGTCTTGGCATGCCTTGAGATGGAGTGATGATATCATTCCCCAAAGGTGGCAGAAAGTAAATAGGTAAAACAGTTAAAAAATGCTTATTACACTGGTTTCAAAAACAAGCTGTTTAATCACTGATAGCCTGGAGGTGTTTGAAACAGGATTTTGAGTCACAATTGTTTAATATTTAAGAGGGAAAAAGAAGTTGAAGACTGATTTATATTTCCCCGGCTGAACCTACAAATCCATTGTGAATTTCCATAAATGTAACATTCCCCCTCGCTCTCTAAAATTCATTCTTATCAACAGCAGGAACATTCATTCATGTACAAGACAAGAAGGCGTAGGGATGGATGACAAATTCAAGGAAATGTGAACCTGACTGTTACAGCGAGACTGATGGGAGTGGTACCTTCCAGGATGACATCACCCTAAATCTCACACAGATACACATAATGTTGTAATGTTGTGATTTTTATACAGTAAATAAAACTGAATTGAATTGAACAATCTATCTAAGAGTAGTTTCTCAAGCCAACAAAGGAAAAGAAAGAGTAAAGCTCATACTCGTGGATAATATAAAACATGGAAGGTTGGAAAAATGAAAACACTGTAGATAAATCTGTGGTCTTGGACAGGAGACACACAGGAAATCAACATGCTAACCACACGGCCGTTGGCTCTACTTTCACAGCTAACATCTGCGTCTTCATCTTTCTCTCTTTTTTAGAACTGTCCAAAGAAGAAAACTCCATTAAACACTGTCAACAACCCCTTCAACAGGATGCATTACATTGTAACTGTCTTCTAATATTGTGTGATTGCATTGGGTCAGTCAAACACAGGTGATTTGTATAATAATGCTTCTTACGACTGTCTTTTCTTTCCTTTAATTTGTCACTCAGCCTCAGCTGACCTCAGCTGTGACACAAGCTTTTATCAAGAATCCTTTGGTCTTGTAAATTGGCTTTCTGAAAGCATTCATCAGAATCCCCTAATGATCTAATGCATCGAGTCCTTTGGGAATGAAGCAGTGTGTCTCAAAGGATGCATCAAAGTTTATGTTGGCCTTGAAACTACAGCCACAAGGTTGAAGAAGATACGTCAGCTGACTCCTAGTTTATTACCGTTCGCTCTGAAGATTAAATAAACAAGCTTGTTTTGAAACCCACAATAGCCAAGTTTAACTGAGCGTCATTAATCTCGCTGGCACATTTGGATCTGGATGCCAAATGAGTTTTAAAAAGCTCATTCAGTGGAAGAAAAAAATACAATGTTTCTTCTTTATTCTTTAGACAGCAAACTCTTTGAAAGCAGTTAACACTAAAATAAAAGAGGCAACATTTGTTTGAAAGGCAGCATGCTGCTCTATTAGCACCCTTTGCAAAAACACGGCTGGTGAAATGAATAAAACAAGGTGGGAGATATTTCTACCTTTCATGATTTCTCTCGTCCCAACACTAGAAAGGGAAAGTGTGATTGAGCCCTACCTAACAAAAACAAAGTAATTGAAATCTCATATCAGCACCGAGATTCCATTTTTGTTGCATAATCTAGGTCTTGTGCTGATTTCCATATAAATCATAGAGAAACTTGGTTATCTTGCTCTTGCGGTTGGCCTGTGCAGACATCTGCTGGTCTTAGTGCAGTATCTCTGTTTGCACACATTGTGGACTTTGGGGATTGAACTTGTCCATATTAAAGGATGCTGTGTGTGTACACTGTAAGGGCAAGGAACACATTTGTTGGAAAAATATGAAGAGTTCGAGTAACCCATACAAACATCTTGAAGGAAGCCTTGTCCCTGGGGAGCAGTTGGATCACTGTCATAGACTGATTTTTAATTAGGCTCTGGAACATTAAGCTGTCTGTGATTCTGTTGCAGCATCCTAAGTGGTGTAAACAAGTTTCTGAGTAGGTGCCAAATGAAGGGCTAGTAAAAAGACAGGGGAAAAGACACAGCTATGTGTTAAATTACTGATGAACAGGTTTAAGCTCAAAGTTGTAGGTAACATTCACAAAGGTAACATGGTTTGGCACTTCATTTTACCTGTCAGAGTATGTTTCTAGCTGTTATTCACAAAGGTAGGATGGTTCGCCACTGAATTTTAGCTGTGAAAATATGCTTCCAGCTCAGATTAACAAAGGTAGGATGATTTGCCACTAAATTTTAGCTGTTAGCATGCTTGTATGTCACATTCACAAAGGTAGTAGGGTTCGCCACTTAATTTCGTGTTGTGCGCATGCGCAGAAACAACGGATAGGATGGATTCCCAGAACACCGGCGTTACGTATTTAAAATACAAAATATGAGTAACTGTATTCTGTTATAGTTACCATTTTAAAAGGTGGTATTCAGAATACAGTTACTTTGTTGAAATAAATGGATTACAAGGCGGTCTTTTCCTGTTTCATATGTTAGGCTATGCCCTCTATTTTTGGTAATTCCACGCTGGTGGAAACCCAAACAAAACACGCATTAAGAGGCTCCAATGCCTGTGTTTCAACCTCTAACCTATTTGTGGCCCGCATAATGACGTGAAGGAATCGTTTTTCAAATTATTGTTCAATGTATTTAATATAAAGGCAATAGGCAGAGTGTTACAGGCATAGACCTAAAGAATGTAGCCTCACAGGCAGTGTAGCCCAGTTGTAAGTAAGCTATTAAGACTCAACTGTACACTGTGTTCGTGTTTTCCTCCGAAACAAGAAGTTCAGTTGGAGCAGCCTTTCAACGCCTCTCTCTTTCTCTCGCTATCAAAGTTGACCCACACAACAACAAAGTAAAGCTAGTTTTCGGCTATAAGCCCGACACAGAACCCGACGTATTAGCCAGAGGTCCCTTTACTACGGTTTGGAGCCGCGGACCTGTTTTATATACGTGCAGAATCGTTTTGTGCAGCCTTACCTAATGTCCACCTTGTTACTCATTTTATATTAAGATTTAAACATCTAGTTGGTATTGGTATGGCGAGTAACCTTCAGTAATAGTAATAAATCACACAGCAATAGTACATTCACGTAGTTGTAAAAAGCATGATAATACATTAAGTAATCCAAAGTATTCAGAATACGTTACTCTCATTGAGTAATGTAATGGAATACATTACTCAATGTAATGGAATACGTTACAAAATACATTTTGGGGCATGTATTCTGTAATCTGTAGTGGAATACATTTTAAAAGTAACCTTCCCAACACTGATAAAGAGTAAAGAGTGGACCATTCCGAATGCCATTTCAGTGGTGTGATTGTGCAGAGTGAGTACTTGCATTCATTAAAGTGCCTGTGAGCTGGTCATACTGGTAAATAAGAGTTCAAGTGCTCTGAAAGACTATCCATGTCAATAAACCCTTCAGCATGGAGAATAAGTGTGTTTACTTCCGTTTTTGTCAACATGTCCTTTTAGGACACTGAACCAGTGTAGCTGATTCAATTTTTCCCCAATATTAGTAAACTAGTAAAACTGTAAAGGTTTACACTCTCACTTCCAAGACCAAGACAGACAGCATAAACCTACTGTAACTGTGTGTGAACATCTACACATCCGTTTTCAGGGCCTACAGCCTAACCCAGCCGACACTGGGCAAAACACACAGCTAGTCCATCACAGGGATTTATCACATCTATGGCAAAAGTACGTTTAATCACCTGTTAACTTAACACAGCTATCTTCAGAAGGTAAGAGAAAATCGGATCACCCCAGGAAAATCCACGCAGGCACATAGAGAACATGTTAATACATTATCCATACTTGTCCTGGACACAGGTACACCACGGGGTTATGTGCTCAGCCCAGCCCTCTTCACTCTATTCACACATGGCTCTACTGCCTTCTACTCTTCTAATACCCTTGTGAGGTTTTCAGACCTAGTGGGTCTCATATCACTACAGGGAAGAGATCCAGCACCGGACCCAATGGTGTTCAGAAAACAGCCTGATCCTGAACAGCAGTACAACCGAGAAGGTCGATATGGACCACAGAAGTCTGGGGAAAAGACGACATGGAGGAGATACAAAGCCCAGAAAAGGCTCTTTTTCCACAGGAAGCCTTAAAGGGCTGGGCTCTCCTCTGCAAACATCTACAGAACTGCAATTGAAAGCATCATCTGTCTCAACATGACAGCTTGGGATGGCAGCTGTATGAAACAGGACAGAAAGGACTCGGTGCAGTTAAAACAGGAGAGGGGATTTTGGGAAGTCCTCTCCCAAATCTGTATGCTGACTGTTTTTCCCCAGAGCTATTAACTCTATCACCTCGCTCCATAGACAACAGTCTTTTAAGGCATGACATGTGTATGCGTGTGTGTTTGAGGCATGCACAGGACAGCTGCACTTTACAAAAATATACATAATACTACTTTTTAAATTGTCTCCCTATTGTGTATATTTTGCTGTCTTTGTTTTAAATACTTTCTGGTTTTCAGCTGAAAACTACCACTCAGTTTCATTATATGACTGTATAATTACATGTTTTAATATGTAAACAGCTGAAACATGTCAGGGTTTTTTTTAGCGTTAGCATTAATCAATGGATTTTCTAGTTACTGAACTTTGAACAAAGCCGTTACTAATTTCTCATCAGAAGCCGAAAAGTTAAAATTTACTACTCAAATCCAAAGAGCCTCCTTAGCAGGTGCAAGTTGTCACTCTAAAACCACAGGCATGTGACTCGAACATAGCATTAAGACGATATTGAAATGATATTGGACAGTTTAATGATTCAGTCACACTGAGGAAATTAATCTTTCATAGGCTTTGTAATCATCAGTTTCTTGTGATTCTCAGAAAATGACTTTATGCTCTCCCATAATTCATTTCGCAAGGGTAACTCCAGATATTTCACCTTCATTGCATCAGCAGCTCAATCTTTGTTCCTCGATGTTTTCCTGGAATACCGATTGACAAATATTAATATAACTGTCCCAAGTAATAACTTTAATCCACAATTCCACTGTTTCATGTACTGCTGTCTTTCCAATCCACATTGCTTGTGGTGCTTTTATTATTAGCTTATCCAACCTCACCTGTTGTTGCCTGGATCAGGTGATAAATGGCTTTCATATGGTTAGTAGCACAGCAAGATATACAGCGAGTAATAAGATGTGCATCTCTCTGGAGCAAAAGGAGGGAAATTAATTAGCAAAAACAACCATGGACACAAATCACTCTACCAGCAGCCGTGGAATTATTTTTCTACATTTCAGTTCCATAAAAAATAAGCAGCTGTCATTGCAAACATTGATTTATTCCCACAGGTGTGCATTAGTTTCAGAGCCAGTACTTCTTCATGGCAAGCTGCCAGAGATTAACCACAGCACATCAATATCCTTCGTATAGAGACATCCTCATTGGATTTCTTCTTACTTTGCTGTCTCAGCTACGGCTCTGCTTTCGTTATGTTCATTTCTACTGGCTTTGTGGAAGGGTAAGCCTGCAGTCAATGTCACTGTCACTTACTGTAGCTTAACTTTGTCAGTCACAGAGTTGGAAATTAATCTGTAAACCTAAATCCAGACGGAATTACATGGAAACATGGATGATAACGTTTTGGAAGAGTTCGTTTTTTCTGTGTTACTCACTGGTGCAGATCCACTGAGTGTGTGCTTTCTGTGAGCAATAAAGTCACTTATAATTACTCGTTTTAGTAAAATGTCAAACTCAGCCATCCACCATTTTAATCAAATCGCTTAAATTTAATCTCTATTCTTTAAATATCTTAACATAGAAATTTAGTCATAGCTGAAAAGGGTTAAGACAATAAAACAGTGCATTTTAAAGACAGCACTTTGGTTATTTTGTAAAATAATGAAGGCCCAAACAGAAAATCCAAAAATGTCCTGCATGTCCTGTGTCACAGTCAGTCGAAGCAGACTATGTGGAGTGAGGAGGGGGACCCAAATGCAGACATGCAAAACTAAAACTTGATTCTTAACTGAAAGCGAGCCGTTTATTGTGGATGATTTAAAAAAAACAATTCAACGCTGCGCAAAAACCTAAACTGGGTAGACTAGAAAGAAAACATGAAAGATCCTAAACATGAAAACCTGGTATGGAACATGAAAACTTGACGAGAACATAACAGACAGCCAGACACTGAACAGAGGGAGACAGAGGAGGAGGGAGCAGAGCTCATGAGCACGTCACTATAGCCCACTGTGGCTTCTGCACCGTGGGTGCTGGGTGACCCCACGTCTGGGGCTTTCCTCAGTTCTTTCCAGGAGGGTGGCATGGTTGCCCCTCTGATGGTGCTCCTTGGGCTCTCGCACTCTGGGGGCCTCTGGATTTTCTGGGGCCAGGATCTCCTCCATGCCTGCCTCATGCCCTGGGGGACAGGCCTATGGCTCCCCACACCCTCTAGCAGATCATTACATGGAGAAACCTTTTGAATACAAGCACACTCATCCAGGTGTTCGCAGATACAGACTACACCTTTCTTGACTGCTACCTCAAAGCACGTTGTGTGCTGTCGGTCTTGCGTGCTGCATATTTACTGTTACTTACATTTATTTAGGTTATTGCAATGATGTTGTGTGTGTTGTGTTGCTCTCTTTTTGCTTGTTTTCTATTTTTTTCCCCCTCTCAACAGGTGATCCAGGTAATTTTTTTTAAGTGTCCTCTCTCCCTCTTTCACTCTATTTTTCTTTCCCTCCCTCTCATTCTTTCTTTCTCTCTTCCCTATCCCCCAGTCATGTCTGTCCCGTCTGTAATAACTTAAAATCAAATCAAATAAACTCTCATAGATGAGCTGCTCGTTACTAGTCAGGATATTTTGCAGTATGATTGACATCATATCATCTGCAAATGAAATGAAACCCAGCGGAGCCTCTGTGGTAGGAATCAGGTTTTGGACCACCTTCAAGGGCAGAAAGCAACAACAGGGAATTGGGCATGAAATTAATAACGCTTCTGAGAGAGGAAAAAACCCCAAGACGCTTGCCTGGGATGTGATTAAAAATAACAAATAGCTTAATAACTATGACAGTTATGCTAATTAAATTTTTTCTTGAACCTGTCTTAACACAGACATGTCTGGCTGCACGCAACATTTAAAGTCTGATGTCGTGTGACCCAGTGTTTGATTTTCATTGTGCTTTGTTTTCTTTCGTGTTCTGGTTTGAGTTTAGTTTACCTTATTAAGTGCTACAATGCTTAGATTGCTGCGTTAGTCATTTGCTTTGCAGATCCTTTTGCGTCTTGTCCCCTGTTCTAAGTCTCCCAGCTTCATGTCTACCCGTCATGCTTTATGTCTCTGTGGTGCTGGTTAAATTTATGTCACGTCTGTGTCTCGTAATGTTTCCTGCTTATTAAGTCTTGTTTCCATGTTCTATGTACTTAGCTTTCGCTTCCACTGTGGCGCCATTATGTTCATTCCAGTCAGCTGTTTTCCTCATGTTTTCCCCTGATCACCTCACCCTCAGTCTTCCTGTGTTCAGTGTGGTTTCGTCTGTGTTCCCTTCCCCATGTCTGGTTTAGACTTCATAGTGTCCCTTCATGGTTTATAGTATTTTCAGCGGTCATAGCTTTCACAGTCTCTCTAGTCTTGTAATAGTTCATACATGTTTTTTTTTAATCTGGTCTCAACCAGTTTGTTTAATTTTTGTATGCTCTCTTATCAGCCACAAATAAAGGCTTGTTTTTCGTTAAAGTAATTTCGTCTCCTCATCAGTGTCCACACCTGAGTCCTCCACTCATTCTCCATCGAGACTGTGACATCTGATCATTGTAAGAAAGAACAAAAAAAACCAACTTCATTGTCTTGTTATGATAGATTACAGTTCAAAGTTATGTCTGACCTGTTATCTTTCAGCCTGTATGTCTCACCCCAATCTAACAGCAAAATGCGCACAAGCTAGATCAACAATACACAGCATAGCATTTTCAATTTTACAAGCTGTAAATTATGAGCTGGCTACATTTCTTAGGAGTTTGTATAGAAACAGACCCATCTTTATGAGTTAAATATGTAAAATGTTTTGCAGTGTTGTGAAAGGGTGTATTTTAAACCATTTAACTCCTAATTCAAGGTAGTTTGGGTGGTAAAAATTTTAAAAGCTTTAGTAAGACTTGGTAAAATTTTACATTAGCTTACTGTGTGCTGCAGCTACAGGGGGAACTAAAAAAAAAGGATCCATAACTCAAAATTCCGAGTTATTTTCTCGAAATTTCGAGTTACTTTCTCGAAATTTCGACATATTAACTCGAAATTTCGATTTCTTAACTCAAAATTTTGAGAAAAGTAAGTCGAAATTTCGAGTGAGCACTGCCAATCAGTAATCTACGTGAATGACGTCATTTCCTTGTTACCCGGAAGCTGAAGCCCTCAGCTACAAATGCTACAGCTAGGCTACCGGTATTAAATCCAGTCGTGAATGCACAGATTGCTGAGTGTTTTCAGCCTGGCTTCACAAATGATGAAATCCCTGTGTTATTAGCTGAATCACATGGTGTCACTATCAGCAAACGTACTCGCAAAAGCGCCAATTTGTTGGGATCCGTTTTTGAGTGCACGTTCCTCTGCGCCATATGCTTCCGGGTAACAAGAAAGCGACCTCATTCATGTATATTTTTGATTGGCAGAGCTAACTCGAAATTTTGAGAAAAGTAACTCAAAATTTTGAGTTATATTTCTCGAAATTTCGAGTTATGGATACTAGCTTTTTTGTTTTTATTTAGTGGCGGAAACGGGCTTCCATAGGGAACACACTCTTTAGCCTCATTTGGAAATTCTCTGCCAGTGTACTAGAAAGAAGAGTCCATCTATTAGTCATCCCCATTGTTGTGGACAATTTAAACCCTGTGCAGTTGCACTGAAAGTTTGGGTCACATGGGTGTGGGTAACTCTGCTAGAGTTGGCCTTTGTCACTGATTCTAGTTATATTTTTATAAGCAGAATTTCTAGGCCTACCCAAGCAGTAGAGGGTTTTTGTTATGGTGGGCTCAAACACTCATCTCTGCTTTTTGCAAATGATGTGGTACTGTTGGTACAGTTACTAACCTCCAGCTTGCACTGGAGTGGTTCACAGCTTATTTGAAGTGGCAGGAATGAAAATCAACACTGATGCAGTGGTGCAGATGCTGTACTGGTCTGCTGTGGTGAACAGAATGAAAAAGATGAAAGAAAAGTTGTCAGTTTACTAGTCGATCAATATCCCCACCCTTAGCTATAACCACAAGAGATGACCTAAGAATGAGATTATAAATACAAGCAGCAGACATCAGTTTTCCTCATAGGTAAGGTGAGGAGCTCGTCATTCAGATTTAAAGTCACCACTGCGCTACTCCTCTACAGTTAATGTGCACCAGGCATAAATACTTTTTTAAAACTCCTGCCCTCATTTTGTCAGTGTTTTTATAGTTACACAGTGCAATTGCCCACACTAATGTAATTTAGCCATCTGATTACAAAGCATGGCATTGCAGAAGAGCACTGGATGAGTTCAGCAACCTTGTGGCTGGTCTTTATCGCACTATAATAACAGAGGAGAGAGTAATTCCACTGATAATGAAAAGTGACTCAATATATTCACCATGCTACTTGCCATTCTGTGCACACTCTGCTCCGTGTGTCACTTTTTGGAGTAAATTAATCATTCCAGCTGTTATTTACATCCAGTGTGTCCACTTTTGTATCAGCCAAATTATTGTCATAAATCTCACTAATTCTGGAAACTCTCCAGCTTGGAGAAGTCATGGGTCTGCATGAGCCCAACCTCATCAAAACTTCCAAGTCTAGAGATGTTTTCTCTTCCTGTTTGCCTTGATAAAAGCCAACAGTATTGATATAAGGCTTTACATGAGTTTAATGAGCCCTTTGTTCCTGTGAAATATCCCTGATGATTAAGCACACAACTAAATAAGCTTACAGAAACACTATAAATGCAAATTTGGGTGGCAACAATGCAAATAGTGTTCATTTCCTCGTGTAGAAAGCCATATCCTAACTTGTTTCTTTCTTAATTAGAAGAGAAGTTTGATATTTTTCTTTTCTAATTGATAGAAGCAAACAAAAGTTGCGAGTTGAGAACACAGGAAAGGCTCCCTGACAAACATGTCTTACATTAGACACATGGCCTACTTGCTTACTGCATATACCAGGCTGGGGCAGGTAGTACAGGTCTCCAGCTTCTATTCTTCTGAGCAAACCTTAATATTTTGTACACGTTAAAGAAATATTTAGTACCAGATTTAAATGCATCCAACCTACTGCTGCAATCTGCATGTAATTAGTATAAAATTTACTCAGGCAGCAGCCAAATTCACAGTCGGCCACTGGGACTGCCCTCTAGATGCATTCTTAGTGAAGGAGAGCTCAAATGATGCCGATTAGTGCTGGGATTTGACTGAGATCAACAATGTCAGAAAAAATGATAATGGTGGTGATTCACAGTGATAGTGATGAAATGAAATTAACAAGTTTTCTTTAAAAACGTGACCTTTTTCCTTCTGTGTTGTGTTTATAGAAGGATACTTTAAAAAGCATTAAAAAAGTCAATAAGCATCAAGTTTTAAATAGATTTCGTTTAAACTGTTTTGATGTCAAAGCTGATCCAAGCAGCTAAAATATATCTTTAAAATGTAAGAAGAATCTTTGGATTCTAGAAATCTTAATTTCACAGTCATCTAATGCCCAATAAAAAGACATTGATGTAGCTTTGAGCTAATGTTAACACCCCCCATATGAATAAGAAACAGGAAAAAAAAAGGTTTTAAAGTTGATATTATGATGCATTTTATAGTAATGGTAAAAAAAAAAAAAAGCATCATCTGTCAGTTTCAAGGATTTACAATTCATGACATAATAACAACACTTAACATATTGCACTGTGTCATTATTTATTTAACAAAAATTAAGCCAAAATGCAAAAGCTGTGTGTGAAAAATACAGTACATGCCATTGTGCAGTAGCTTGTAGAACCACTTTTAACAGCAATAACTCAAAGTAATTATTTATCAGCTTCTCTCTTCATTGTGGAGGAATCCTGGCCCTTCTTCTTTACAGAATTGCTTTAGTTCACCGAGGTT
Organism: Pundamilia nyererei; assembly: GCF_000239375.1. Taxonomy (NCBI): domain Eukaryota; kingdom Metazoa; phylum Chordata; class Actinopteri; order Cichliformes; family Cichlidae; genus Pundamilia; species Pundamilia nyererei. The sequence goes on along the minus strand of NW_005187551.1, from coordinate 466,730 downwards.
TGCAGTCCACAGCTCACAAGGTCCCTCCACAGGATTTAAGCAGGTTTGAGGTCTGGACTTTTCCTTTTCAGGCTTTCTGTTGTAGATTTGTTGCTGTGCTTGGGATCACTGTCCTGTTGCATGACCCCAGTGTCAGCCACACTTTAGCTGGCAGACAGACAGTCTCACATTAGAGTCTAGAATATTTTGATATACAGAGAAGTTCATTGTTGAATCAATAACTGCAAAATATCCAGATCCTGTAACTGCAAAACATATACAAGTCATCTGTCATTTACCACCATGCTTATCAGGTGTTTACAAAGATATCCTGTGTTGGGTATTCAACAAACATGGTGTTGTGCATTATGGCAACACATCTCTACTGTAGCCTGTCCAAAGGGCATTGTTCCAGAAGTCTTGTGGTCTGTTCAGATCCAACTTTGCAAATCTAAGACGTGCTGCCATCTTCCTTTTAGAGAAAATAGGCTTTCTCTTGGTAACCCTTCAATTCAATTTTATTTTATTATTATAGCACCAAATCACAACAATGTGCTTTGTATTGTAAGGTAAAGAACCTGCAATAACAGAGTAACAACAGAGGAGAAAACTCCGATAATCAGATGACCTGCTATGAACAAGCATTTCGTGACAGTTTGAAGGAAAAACTTACATTTAACAAGAAGAAACCTTCGGCAGAATCACGGCCAGTATTCAGTCACCTGATCCAGCCCTAACTATAAGCTTTATCTAAGAGGAAAGTTTTAACCCTAATTTTAAAAGTAGAGAGGGTGTCTTTGTCCTGAATCCCAACTGGGAGTTGGTTCCAAAGAAGATGGCCCAGTAAGCTGAAGACACTGCCTCTAATAGTACTAACTTACTTTTACCTGAGGAACCAGAAGTAGGTGAAGAGGTGACACGACACTAAATGAGCCATTTTCCAAATAAGCCATACTTTTCAATGTCTTTTTCTAATTGTACTGGCAAGAATTTTAACATTCTAACTGAGGTTTGTAAAGTTTGAGATTTAAATCTTTTTGGTTCTTTCCAGTTTGTCATTGCATGGTCTACCCTGAGGGTGAATTGTTCTCCGATCTTTGCTAATGTCAGTCATCACTGGCATTGTGTTAACACGCACCTGAATGCTCCAGAAGAAGAAACTGCAAACTTTTATTGTTGGTACCTTTGATCAACTTCAAAGACCTGCAAAGCCCAAGTTAGGAGGTTTGATGGGTATCAAGAGTCAGTCAAGAGACCATGGTTTGTCCCATGCTCTGTTTTACATTGAGATTTTGCTCGGTTCTGCTCCCTGGTTCATTTTATTTCCACTTAATCTTGATTTTGCTTCTACCAGCTACTTTGGTTTAAGCACTAAAGAGTACCTGGTTAGAGTGTGAGAGAGAGAGAGAAAGATTTGATTTGAATTCCCACTAGAAACCTTTTAGCATATCTCTCTCTATAGATATAGATATAGATATAGATATAGATATAGATATAGATAGAGAGAGGGGGAGAGAGAGATTAAAAACACTCACACACACAATACTTTTTTCCCTGAAAACTTTTCTGCATGCATCAACTCAAAATGGTATACAATATTGCTGGACTACCTAACATGCTGAAGCATTACATCTCCCTATAGGCTGTAATGCTGTCATTGTGAATCTAATCCAATGATCCAATAAATGTGAATTCAAAGTCCATAACTGTATTTATTTGTGGAAATCAACTTGAAACTTTGTATGCATGCGTGTAACTTTCCTGTATCAGTACTGGACTTGGACACCATGGCCCAATGGCATCCTGTGCTAATTCTTTAAAGTCCTTATATGCCGAGAGGCTCGTTAAATGCTTTGACTTTTCACCTGAGAAGCCTGTTGAAGGCATTTTTCTACACCAGCCCCACAATCTGTCCGGAGCGTGTAGGGAAACACTCTATCTTCCCGTGTCCTCTGTCTCCCACAAAAAGCACTTGTCCACAGTTAGAACCACAGTAGAATAAAGTGCACATCGAGGCTATTTGAGTTATTCTTACACATCTTACCCACTACCCCTGATAAATACTAGAGTTTAACATTCAGTGCATGACTAAGTCACGGTGTTGTGAATCCTCTTTATTCAGAAACCTATCTCATTTATTCTGCCAGCACCACACATCAGCCAGAGCTTGATGATAACAATTTCAGTGACAAAGCCCCATTATTAAGATCTCCACAGGTATGCAAATAAGACAGAACAATAGCACATGTGAAACAAAGAATAAAGTTCAAAAGGCAACATGCTGCACTGGACATAACATTCTGCATGGTGCAAAAGTCCAAAAAGCAATCATAGCTTCTTCAGCTGAAACCACTATTGTATTAAGTCACTGTCATCACGATTTTGGCAAAAGAAAGTAAAGGAGATTCATTTTGTGGTTTGAGTTCAGGGGCTAATGTGCAATGAGCTCACTGAATCAGATCAAATCAACAGAGTGACCCAGTGTAAGTTTCTGAAATGCAAAAACTGTCGTTATGAAAAAGCATAAAAGATTTTTGCCACAGTCACATTTTTGCTGTTATTTAGAAAAATGCCAAAATCTGGGTGTACAAATAGTCGTGCAAAATTGCATCATATAATGAAGATAGCTGCTAGCCTTTCTATGATCAATGTTTAAAGTTGCAATGGTTTTGACTGGAGACTTGGGGAAGCTGTAGCACAAGCACTAATAAAACATCCACAGTTCCAGCTGTATGTTTTGTTCTTGTGGCATGTTTCTCATGTATATTCTGGGTTTTTAAGATCAAAATTGCTTGGCTTTGGGTCCCTGTATTGTAGCATTTCTTCTTCTTCAGCCTGCTCCTCCCACATACAGTACAGAAATAGTGAAGCGTTCTAAAATTCACTTGCTCTCCTGCTCCGATTTGTTTAGAGCAAGGCTTCCTCCCAAACCGCAACCACTTCGATTACACTAACCTCTGATTTAGCAGCTTTGACCTCAGTAAATGTTATGACAGCTAGGGTTGCTGTATTCAGTACGAGCAGGCAAAGTTGGAAAGCTTTGCCCACAATGTGAAAATACTAAACTGAGCCTCTGTGCAGAGACGATGACAACAAAAAGACATCGTCCAAGTAGTATTTGGACTTGACCTGTGTCGTATTAAAAGAGATAAATAGGCTCAAAACATACAGATTCTGACACTAGAGGGTTTTTTAATAATTAAATAATAAATACGATGCGTCTTTACAGTTTGTGCTGCAGATTTTATATTAGAAAAAAGCTGCAAATGAATAAGCTGTGGAAACATAGAAACGCAAAGAAGACTGTCCGTGAAAACATGGAAAAGGGTGAGTTTGTCCATTTTTAATAGGTCTGTTCAATCGCTTACTAGTATACAACATGATGCGGTGGGCTGTATAATTTTCTTGTTGCAAATGCCTGTGTTTTCAGCGAGCTCATTTGCATTCATGTGTGCTACAGCATCAAGCTATGGTTTACCAAAGAGCTCAGACAAGAGAAGACACACTGAGGGAGCTCACAAGGCAGAAAATTGAGAGGAATATAGAGCAGCAAGCATCCAGTTCAACAAGGAAATAAGAATACAAGGACTCTTCTCTACCCAAATCAAACCACAGACGCTATCTGCAGGATGCACTTTAAGGGGCCGATTAATGCTGTTTTGTCTTCATAATAATATTTCCATCCCGTGCCGTCAATGCTTGTCAGTATTTGCACTCTGAATTCAAAGTACCAGAAGAGTTTCTGTGACAAATATGTGTTCAGTGGTAACAAGGATTAGAAGGGTGCAACGCTGCAGTGTGAGGTCCTAAGCTGTGTCCGGATGTCACTCTTACTATACTCTGCAGGCTCAGAAACAATAAAGGATTCATGACAATGTAGGAAACATAAAACAACATCACAGATTGTTAACGGTTTGATCTTTTAGTCATGCTCATGCCCATTCTAGACATTTTGGCATGGACATAATTGCCATTATACAAGCCTTACGTCTGTCAAATCTTACTGGATCCATAAAAGTTTGGGTTTTTTTTAAACTGCAGTAAAAAGCCAGTGTACACCCTTAGCCACTCTTTTGAGCTCTGGTCCTTTTTTAACAGCCTCAGATCTTCTATTTTCATTTTTTGCATTTTATGTATTGAATTTACTCATTAAGCTCACAGGGTATAGCAACTCAAGTTTGGTATTAGAGGATTGCATTGTATGTCAGTAAGCAGTGATAGGGATGGTCTCAAAGATGGCTATGGGTGTCAGAGCAGCAGTTTTGTGTCACTATTCTGCTGCAACACGACCAGGTTAGTGTGTGACTTTGGGTATAGAAAAGTTATGAAATGAATCTAACTGAGACGTATCAGAGAATCTGAAATTTAACTGTACGAACCCACTGTGTGCATCGTTCTGCGTCCTCACTGTTCTGTTGAAAACATGACAACAAGGATCAAAAAGAGAACAGATGTTTAAAACTGGTTGAAATTATCCAGCTTTATACAAATTCCAAGGACTCCTGCTTGTTAGTATGAATGCTAATGTACGACATACTGTAATTATAACAACTGTGAGTTCTGAGCTACAGAAATTATACTGTGTGAATGTGATGCTGTATATTATTATGTCTTCGATAGATTAAAAAGATTGGCAGTATATCTGTGGATTCTGTGATAGTCAACACCTATAGAAAAAAAATTACCCTCTCTGTTTGAACCAAAAAGAACAAAAAGGCTCTCTCACTTGTGTACAAGCACAACAGTCTGCTGCTGTGCCCGGCATTTCTTTGCCTTCACCTATGTCCCTATCTCATTTCTCCTCCTCCTCTGCCACAAAACAACCCAACTGTGAAGATGCTGGCTCGAACACAAAGACCCGGGGCTCAATAGAGGTTATGCAGGTGCTGTTCCAGTTTTGGCATTCTAAAGGAATATCTAGACCATAAACATGAAAGATTCCCATCAGCTTCCAAGCACTCGCGGCCTCAATCTCTAATAAATATAACGAGATCACAGGCTGTCTGTTGGGCAATGGACCTCAGGTTAGGGTTTACGATAGTGAATCCTCTCATTCCTCACTGAATTCCTCAAGCTGCCATATTTCATCAGTCTGGGATCCTCAGTGCATCCCAGAGCTCATTTTGTGATGAAATGTTGTAATTTACTTTCTTGGTCTAGCCACATTTTTACCCCACCTACCTCGTCTACTTCTATTGCAGTTCCTGATTTCCTATATTCTCTCAAATTACTTCTCAGGTCTCCATGATAGAGAGTGATAGCAAGTTCTCCTCTGTGTAGAAGAGAAGTGATAGTGAAAAGAGAAAAAGGACACACAGCTGCAGTAATTTGTTTGAATTACACAGAATGCTGCTGAAGAGTGTTTTGTTTTTCACATGTTGATGATGACAAAGCACAGAAAAAGTTGCTGGGAATGGATTTTAAGATGGCAACAATCACAGTTTCACCCATGTGGGGTGAAAAAGTAGCTTATTGTTAAATCACTGTAAAATGAAATGTGAATAAGTGATTTCTCTGTAACAATATCTTCAATTATTAGCAATAACATAAAACTAAAGGGTTGTTCATTATCCAGGGGAAAAAATGACTAAATGTGATAAGAATAAAAAAAATAAATTCACAAGAAACCTAAAAACTGAAATGGACCTAGATGAAGAGGCGCAACCATTTTTTTTTCATGTAATAAAAATAATTTCATTATTCATTCATTATTTACGTGATATTGGCTAAATTTAAGACCTACTTTATCTTATCTTATCATAAACAATTTAAACCTGTCCTGCCCCCTAACATTAAGTAAAGTCCAGTGCGAGTCATTCTATTCATCTGGACTGGAGTGGTGGAGCAGTGCACTTAGAGGAGGTGCCTCTTTAAATACTGATGGATGCTCAAAAGATTCATTGTGTCACCTACCAGTATGATTCAGCTTTCCTCCCAGGTAAGACTGTGGAAGCAGTATTTAGATAGTTTTTATGTTAGTCTGCTCAGAGCTGGCCGTAGTCAAACATGATAATGATGACAGGAAGCCAGAAGTGCCAAACTTTTGTTTGTACTCGAGCATTCCTGGGACCTGTAAACTCAGAGCGTGAGCGTTTCTTGGAGGATGCAAAAATATGCTGATCTGAGGTAACTGAGGAGCAAACTTTCTGAAAAAAAGTGAAATACCTGCAGTTTGCAGAAATTCGCCTGATTATTCTGTTTTCTTCACACTGGAAATTCCATAAAATCTTGCAAGAAATTGCTTTCTGGCCTAATGCTCCTGTCCTTTCAAATGTTCATTACATTCAAATTCTTACAAGTGCTTACAAGGCACAACCTGCATTTCGAACTTCAAAACTAGAAAAATTTGCATTTCCTGCGAAAATGCTGCGTGAATGCCTTGTAGTAGAATCTGAAAACAGCAGAAGGAGAACAATTTGCTGAAAAGAGCTGAAGTTTGTGCCGAAAACAGCTAAAGAATCTGGAATTTTTGCTGAAAAGAGGTGAAAGTCAAAAATTCTGCTAAAAAGCAGTGAAGAAGCCTAAACTTGCACTGAAAAGATTGGAAAAAAAAAAAGACCGAAAGACTTAAACTATCTCCTGAAAAGAAGGTTTGCCACAAGCTGGGTTCAAACCCAGGCCTCCTGGCGTCAAGGCAGGAACTCATCTCACTGACCCAAACTGGTTCACAGTATACAGAGAAGAGAACTGAATATTCTGCTTAAATGAGCAGAAGCAGTAGCGATTTGTGCTGATAAGAGGTGAAAAAGCTGAAAATTCGGTTAAAAAGAGGTGTATCAGCAGAATTTCTGCAGAAAAGAGGTAAAGAAGCAGAACGTTGTGCTGAAAAGAGGTTTCTGCTGAAAACAGCTGAAAAAGCTGGGATTTGTGCTGAAAAGGGGTGAGAAGCTTAAATTTGTATTGAAAACAGTTTTTAAAAAAAGTAACTATGAACTGAAAAAATTGTTGCCATAAGCGGGATTTGAACCCGGGCCTCCCGCTCTGAGAACGGCTGCTCATCTCACTGAGCTAAAACACAGCTCAACCCAGCAAGCAAAATCAGTGACCACACGGATGATGTGGTCCATTCATGTCAATGGGCAAAAAAATTGCATAAAAAATTAAATATCTCAAAAAGTATAGAAGTAATGAGAACCAAAAGCCAGAGCCGGCATTAGCAGAAAGAGCAGAATTTTTTAAAGTTTGAATGGCGAAAATCGGATAAAAAACTGTGGAAGTACTTCCACGGCGAAGAATCATGGGGCAACTAGAATAAAGTATAAAGAATAAAGAGAAACAGGAACTCAATAATGCGAATGCCTGTGAGGTATTCACACAATAAATGCTTATTGTGCACTTATGAGCTTCATTTTGTCTTGATTTATGATTCATGATTGCTGAACGTTTTACAAAAGTAACTATTTTCAAATAATGACTCAAGTGACCCTATCTCGCTTGGATTGCTGTATTTTTTTAAACGTGGTATCATTTTTAACAGTTTTATTGTCAGTAACTCAGATTTAAAGGAGGAGAACCCCAGTTTGACAATGGTAACCCTTTAGAGCTTAATTCAGTGACACTGAGGAAATTAAAGTAATTAACTGAAGAGTTTATTTAATGGGAAAAGAAAAGTTTTTTCCTGCTTTTGTTTGGGGCTTCTTTTTTTTACTTTTTATTGCTAAACGTTCATATTACGCTTAAGAATCCCTGATATATATTTTAAAATTGTGAATTGTCTTTTCAGTGTCTGGATGCTGTTAGCTGAATGTATTAAACATAGAGTCTGAACTCGTTTTTCAGTGTTAAATAGTTGGCTCGTTAGCAATACTGTTGTTTTGATGTCAGATATTTGCTCTTTAAACATCACTTTGATATTCAATTGTTATAAACAGTAATATAGTCGTAGTTTTGTATATTCGGTTTATAAAGATCACCCATCATATTTGTAAAGATGAAGATTTTCTTTAAAAAAAGACTCCCTTTTTTGCTAACTGTGGTTGCATCAGCGTGGCATCATCCCATCTCTGCTGAATTGTCTTCCTAACAACACCCATGCTCTTCCTAAACTGAGGAGTTGACAGTCACTTTCATGGCTTTTTTTTTTCCAACCGCATCGGCAGGTTGGTGACTGTCAGGTGTTGAGAAAAAGAGACAATTCGAAAAATGGCAAAATGTCACATGTTTCATGCTTTGAAAGAGTTAAGCGTTCAAAATGTCCTTGATCTTCGCATATAGCCCAGAAAAAACATACGAATTGACTTAAGATGTGCAACATTCATGCCAGTACCACAATGACTTACTAACTTCATTTGACTTTAAAGTTTTGCATTGTCCTTACTTTTAAACAGCACATCCTGTCTGCAACACACCGCATGCAAAGCTTTTTATGCTTTCAGCTGCACCCAGTGTTTCAGTGTTATGTAACTGTTCTCCAGTGTGTCAGCATTTGGCACCAATTAACCAGGTTTATTTGTCCGTGTGCCTATTGTGCCTAGTGAGTAAAAGTGTTTCTGAATCCACTGTGGAATTGTGAGGGGGTTTATGGACCAAGAAAACTGTGATTCCAGTTTGATCATTTGACATTGCTGCATTAAATGACTGCTGTGATTTTTTGTGATAATTACAGGATTGTGAAATTTCACATCCACTATAGAAGCGAGACACCTATGCAAGATGTTACAATGGGCTTTTCAATAAAAAGCTCAAAAAAGCTCTCCCAATGTAACAGTTTACCACTATGTGAGTTGTTAAGAAATGTTAAGTGGTGAATCGCTTGAGTATCCTTTATTTTATTATCTGTTAGACTGCATTTGTGTGCGATGTGATGCATTTAGCATTGTTTTTCTGATTTATAGGTGTCTTCTGATCAGCAAGGAGGGCAAAACATTCATTTTCAAGCTAAGCTTTGGCTGATAAACAGAGTTCATGAGGTCTTACAAAGACCGAGTACTTTGAAGACCCTGGCTTATCAGCAGCAGGTAGGGCAATGACAAATATTTTTAAAATAAAATATTTTAAAGGACATTTTACAGACCGAATTTCATAAAATGCTTTCAATTTGATTCAAATTTTCTTCATATAGCGTTAAATAAAAACAACAGTCGACTCAAGGCACTTTGTACTGTAAGGTAAAAACCCTACAATAATGGAAAGAACACCCAAAAAAATCAAGGAACACTCCCCTCCTCTTGGTCACGGTGGGAAAAAAAAACTTCCTTTTGAAAGGAAGAAAAAGAAGAGTGCCTCTTCTTTCTGCTCCCATCCCTACTCATGTTTATTGCCACTTGACGGACTGTTTATTCTTGTAACAGATCTGATCTTGAACTGTGTGTTGACCTGACTATAAATGAAATCCTAAGCATTAAATCCTGAGGTCAAACACTCAGGTTAAACACAAACTTAACAACGTAATGTATGCGGTACAGTGCAGTGAGGAATGCTCAGACCTCTACATTGGAGAGACCAAACAGCCACTCCATAAATGCATGGCACAACATAGAAGAGCCACCTCGACTCGGCTGTCCATCTGCATCTAAAGGACAAAGGTCCCTCTTTTGAGGACGCCAACGTTCACATTTTGGACAGAGAAGATAGATGGTTTGAAAGAGGAGTGAAAGAAGCCATCTATGTCCACTGTGAATGACCATCTTTGAACAGACACCAACTGTCTGTCATCTATAATGACCTCAGGAAATCACATGAAGGGTGGGACTAGGTTTCACAATGGTTTTACCTCAAACCTTGGCTGATTGTGACCCACCCCGTTTTCACTCCTTGGGTTGTGTGATTAGGTAGAGGATCAATAGGGGGTCCATGACCCCCTTGGGGGACACTCCCATAGGGCTTAAAAATCTGCGACTTTCCACCAGTTGCTCTTAGAACTGAAGAAGCTTCTCGGATGAGAGGTGAAACATCTTCAAGTGAATTAAGGGAGTCCAGATGCTTTTCTATCCAAGCTCCTTAGACTGTATATGATAAAGTGACTGTGACATTTTCTAATATGAAATTACTGTAATTCTAAGGGTTTCCTATAGAGGTTTTCCAGTTTTGACCATCAAAAAAGAAAAGAAAGAGTCTTGTATTGCCTTCCATCCAACCTTCAGTGGACTCACCTTACATTGTATGCTTCCTGCATTAACCAAAATAGCAAGTTAAGTAACAGAGCTGCACTTTCAGACTGTGAGAACAAAATAAAGCAAGCAAAGGGCAGTAACAGTTAAAAAAAAAGTTAGCCCATATACACACCCAACTCCAGATCATTTGTCCAGGAATTAAATAAACAACGTTTAGTACAGCTTTGAGGTGCATATTGAGCAGTTACAGTAAAGATCACACCACAGGTTTTGAGGACTGAGCTCAAGGGGCAAAGCAGCATTTGTGGTCTCAAACAGGGTATATCGGGAAATCGAACAGCCAGCCTGCTCAGTATGAGCGTTATCTTAAAGTGCCACTCCTCCCTGATTATTATGGAGCTGAGACTTTTCCCCATAAGATAATCTATATGCTGAAGATTGAAATGACTGAGCGAATTGTGGGCTGAAGTGACATTTTTAAGGGTCAGCCATAAAAGAAGAGGAATTTCTGAGCTAGCGAAAAATCATTACTCTCCTGGTCTATGCTCCCTTATCATGCTACAACAGCCGCACAGCTTAGAAAGAGAAAGAAACAAATGCAGAGTTGGAGAAAGAGCCTTCTTGTGTTTTTATGCACGTCAGGTGTTGAGGCTGTAGCTCAAATATCATCTCACCAGTCCTCCTTCTCTTTTAAATTACTAATTTAAGCCAAAAATTTTGAAGCTGCTTGTACAGGAAAATAAATTTGATGCCACAGATACAGCTGAAATCAACAGAAATGAACATCTACAGTAAGTTAATCAGTGTGGGTCATAGTACAAACTCCATTTGTAAGCCAAAAAAAAAACCCTCACTATGTATATTTATGCATCAGAGGCCTCAGGAGTTACTACATCCCATATCATGGATTTCAAAAAACAAAAAGAAAAAAGCATCTCTTCATTTTCCAAGCTAATAAATCACCTGTGTAGTTTCAACAGAATCCACACTACACGCAAGGAAGCTAAAGGTATGAGACAAACAAGGAAGAGCCTTTTCCATCATTCTTTTCTGAGGCAGGCATTGCTTTGCCTTTAGGCAACGCTTTGTCTTTGCCTCTTTCTTTCCCACATCTGACAATCCTCGAAGGATTGGTGTGCATGAAAAAGTAAGGATCTGATTCAACTTATAGCATACTGCTACGCGTACAGTCTCTCTGAAAGACACTCACACGCGACAGCTGTGTGAGAACAGCAGGCGACTTCTATTTGTGATAAAAACATTTTAAAAAGCATACAGTTATAATGGTATGCCACAACAGAGCATTGTGTCATTATGGATTCACTGTGCGCAGTTCCCTATCAGTGGCAACTCCAAACAGAATGGCACAGTGGTCATGGCAGTACATGCAAGCTATTTCTCACTTGAACCTTCTCATTAGCTGCCCATCGTAGTGCAGGAACTGATGCTTAGAAACTCCAGGAAATGGTTTTCATTTGCACATTCCATGTTAGCTTCTCCTCTGTTCAGTGGCTCGGTTTAAAAAAAATCATGTGAAATGACAGTTCAGCCACAGGTTCCTCTCTCTGCTGGATAACAATCACTTTTGGGATGCACACAGATCATTTAGCTCCAGGCTGGGTCACCTCCATCCCATATACATAAAGCTTTAATCTGACTTCACTGGGAGAACAGGTCACCTTTACTGTCAAACTCTCTTTATCTCTGGAATAATGCTGGGAGGAGTTTGGTTTGATGCAATATGAAGGCACATCTTTGAAGTATTTCAAATGTAGGTATTTCATTATAGCTTTTTTAAACCTGAAAAGAGAAACAATTTTAAAACGTGAGATTTTTCAGGCTTCTGAGAGTGTTAGATGTATTGAGTTTACATTTCTAACAACCTGTCTAACAAGTCTGCAGTTATCTAAAGCAAGAATTTTAGATAAAGATTAAAGTCGCATTTAGAAAAGAAATTCAGCATATGGTCAGGCTGGCAGGTGGAAATTACAAAATACTGTACCTCATACCTCAAAAGAATTCAGATTAGTATGCAAATAAATATGCAATCAGTGAAAGCTCTGCTCACTGCTCAAACAGCATCCATGCAACAGGTCAAGGGTTTGAATCCAGGCAAATGCCGTGGTTGCTCGCAGGAAAACAACTACAGCTCAGCAAAAACAAGCTGCAAACGGAAACATCAAACATCAAAATGCAATAGGGCCATATCATTTGCAATGCAAATGTGACACGTATTAAAGCATTATGTTTATGGATCAGGTTAAAATACTGCAGGTAGGGAGCTAAAAATTTATTAGAAGTGAAAAAGACTGGAATATAAAGGAGTAAGGAGGCACTTGTCCATAAATAGCAGACACTGCAAACAATCTACTTTGAGTGCCTTTAATTGGCACCTTATGTCAGTCACTTTGCTCTACAACTTCACATCTCTTACAAACAGAAACCTCTGTAAAACGGGGCGATCATGGCTCAAAGAGTTGGCAGTTCGTCTTGTAACTGGAAGGTTGCTGGTTTGAGCCCTGGCTGTGTGCTATATAAATGCAATCCATTATTATTATTATTAAAAGATAGTGTGGTCAAGATAGTCTGCAGCAGGTCAGATTAATGGCAGTAAACAGCACGACCAGGTTTTGTCTGGCCAAGAGGAAAATTTAGTTTGTTGCTTCCAGCTGTTTGTAGGAGTCTTTTTTCTGACCTTATTACATACGAGCAGTTATCATATGCAGAGTTTTGCAAATTTACCCATGTTGCAGCAGTAATCTCTAACTCCTAATGAAGACAGAATGGATCTAACAATACTCCCAGAACCCCACGAATTCTAACAGAAATTGACAAACAAAACTTTACATGTGTGTAATTAAAATCTGTTTCCAATATGTACTCGGTCTGATCCATCAGTATCAAAGCAATTACATCAGTACATAGTTACATAAGGACATAATGACAGGCATTACAGCTCATCTGAGCTCATTAGTAGATGAGTTTTAGTTCAGCTCTGTTTTGGTTTTCACCTCTCTTTTGCCAAATCTTTCATTATGTTCAGCAGGTTGTTGCATATGTTGCCTGTGTCCTGCTTACTGCTGGCAGGTTTTGCAGAGTACGTTAGTCCCATTTTTTTTTTTTTAATTAGCTGCCTGCTAAGAGAGCAACAAACTTGAGATAAAATCACAATGACATTTATAATACTTTACAGCTAATTTATGACAAATGGACTGACGGTGAAGAGAAGACACATGCAGTCCATGTTGGCTAGACTGTGATGCAGTTGTGCCCAGTGTCATATTTACAAGTTCTTTTACATTGCTTCAAATATTGGGTCTGACACAAACGTGTCTCATTTTGTTAAATGCCTGTGGTGTTGAGACCCTCCAGTCCTCTTTGTGAAATCCACCCAGGTTTTGTGTTTTTCTGTCCGTCATCTACACTCTCTGTGTTTTACTTGTTGTGTCTGTGCTTGAGGGAGGGAGTCGACCTGGGTTCCCTCCCTTGTCACCTGCCTGTTCCTGATGAACTCATCCTCCACCACTTTAAGGTAGTGGCTGGCTTTCAGTCTTACCTGGATCAAACTACTCTATTTCCTTCTCTGTTGCGTGGTGAGAGTTTCCCCGAGATTGAGAAGTATTTCTGTGTGGATTTCCCCTCTTCCCTGGCCCCTGGGCCATCATTACTCCTTTCTTTGTTTTTGTATTTGTGCTTGTGTAAAATAACCTGTTGAATTTTTTAAGACAAAGTCCCACGTTTGAGTCCTGCCCTGCCACACTAGCCGTGACACGTGGCCTTGACTACTCTCTCTCCTCATGTCGCTTGCACGCCTTTCTGCTAGTATCTCTGGTGGGAGGATCTAGGACATGAGGGAGGAGTCGAGAAAAGGAATAGGTTGAAGAGGTTGTGGAGTTTGGGAAATGAGAAAAGGGGGAATCACAAAGGAGAAAAGACAGACAGGAAGCAAAAGCACAGGGAAGTAAAACAAAGACAATTATGCATAGCAAAGAAAAGACGGGGAACTATCCTGGAAATAATTACACAAAATATTAGAAGCATAAGAAAAGACTATCAATAAAATTAAAATAGGCCCCAAAACTCAATAAAAACTAAACAAAAACTTGGGAGAACACGACACTACAGGGATATCATATTAATGGACTGTACTTGATGTCTAGGTGTATTCACTTGTTCTGGCTGTCATGGTATGAGGCATATCTGTTGCTTTAACTGAAATATGCCCCTGCACCAGCAGCCCAGCCTTGTGGGCTTTATATTCATAACCATATCCTGGCTTGAAGATAAGTGACAAACACTTTGACAGTGTCAAGTAGAAGAACCCAGTGTGATGAACTCCCACACCCCAAATACATACCATGCACCTTTCATCTTTGTGAAAAAAAATCAATAGTGTGTGTCCGCTGTGAGTTTGCAGCTTCCTGAGTAAACCATGGGTGAGTCTAAATGGGTGGACATGTTTTTTCTGTCGTGGCTAGGGACAGTACAGTTGAATCAATCCCCCACCCCCAGGCACAGAACAGCCTCGGGCTATTAGATGGGGAGCTCTTACTGTCAGACCCCAAGGGTTAATAGTGCTGACAACAGCACTCGAGCACTTTGAATCAGATGCTCAGATTAGTCTTTATACTGTTGTGTATAACTAAGTTCAGCTAAAATGTTGAGGAAAGGCTAACAATTAGCATGCTAATCAGCGCTGTCGGAGCTTCACTTTGTACTCTACTCTTGCTGACATTATCACAGCACAGCAGAATTCATAAAGCATGTTGGTCAGAGCCTCAGCTGCTGCCATAGCTTCAGTGCAGTAAGCTCAAGCAAGACTTTTGGATTCTCCAAATATATACAGTAACAGTGACTTAATTGCATTTTGACTTTTTGGAGAAAGTGTGATGAAATCCAGAGTAATCTTGAGAGTCTTGTGGATGTTTACAAGGTGCAGTGAACAGTTCATATGCTGGTCAATTCTTTTCTTTCAATGGCACATATTTTTGAAGTTTATAATGAGGGCGCAGGGGGAACGATGCTAATCTAGCAATACAGATCAAATAAAAAACAAAGAATGTAGCATCATATGAAAACCCAGTTAGAATTAAAAGAGTCACTGAGACAGCTGTGCATAAAAAAGCCTTGCTGCGTCTACTTCACCCGGTGAATCTATCCCAGCTGCTCTGTCACAGTAGAAAGAGGACCTAAGTGTTAACAGTGTGTTACTCATTCAAAACCAACTCTGCCAGTGAAAATCCCATTACCCAACAATGTATTGTCCAGGTGGTCCAGTAAAGCCTCCAAAAATCTGAATTACTAAAGTGATTTTTAGAGAATTATCAATATAAAAGAAAATAACTGAGGAACGTGGGGGAAGATTGTGGGGACATTTAAAATGTAATCATACACTGAATCGTTTTCACCAAATGAATTCTTTCATATGACCTGAAACACATTTATATACAGTATATATAAACCTTGGGCTGCAGTTCCACACACCAAAACAGAGCCCTATCTAATGAAGACACACATACAATCTTTCTTTTAGTATTTGCATATGAACAAAAAAAATTACAGCACATAGAAAATTTGAATAACAGCCCAAACAAACCAGACTTCAAAGTGTGTGCACTTTGGAAACATGTAAGGGTAGAAACAGAGGCTACAGTCCTGCAAACCTGACTGCTTTTGTGGCCTGTTGGAGTTCAGCATCTGGCTGCTGATGATTGCAAAGAGCCAAATTTCGATATGCACACTATTTGATCATGCTCTTGTCCTTGCTTGTAATGAAAATAAAAGCAATGTCCACATCTCTATTGCTCAAAAGTTATAGACCAATGCACTTGAACTTAAACCAGCAGATTACAATACACGTACACAGCATGAGAAAGGAATATGAGCTAGATTTTTTTTCTTTATCTTTTTTCAGATAAGTAGAGAGCTTTTGTAACACAAGTAACAACATGATCGTAACTATAATAATATAAATTATTATAATATAAAAATAAGATATGATTACAGTAACACGTTAGTTTGGAACTAATTACACCCAAAACTGGACAAACATGCAGCTTATGCAGTTGGCAGAAGTATATAAAACAGATTATCATAGTTGTTTTTGTGTGGCAGAGCATTTAGCAGCAACAGTTCAAGACTTTCAAGAGCTGATAGATGCGGTGCACTTATAATTTGTGCTCTCATAACAAGCAAGCGGTGACCAAAAGTCACCTTTACAAACAGCCTCCTGAAAGTTTGGCCACTTCTGGCATTAATAATGGCCCAGTACTCCATCCAGTTCTTCCAGTTCTCCACCACCAATGGAGTGGTTTGGGACAGATTCTGCTGTTGACAAGGTCATTATCATTGTGTAACTCTGATCAAATTTCTCACAGTGCTCACTCCAGCTCCTTGCATGGCTGACTACCATTGGTGTGGGTTTATTTATTTGTTTATTTATTATGGACTATTTCAAATTAATGGAAGATAATGACTGCCAGGCAGGTAGAACAGAGAATTTTGGAATATGCTTTGGAAAACGTTTGACAGCAGTGTGTGCAATTTCTAGTTAATGGGCCAAAATATGCAAAACCAGCCTGCCTCCTTATTAGTGCAAACAACATCATCACATTATAAAGATGTGTTGACATTTCTATTAAACTTTTAGTCAGCAGTTTGCATTTATTGCCTCAGGATTAGAGGCACATTCTGGGTACATAAACAATACATAAAACAAGCATCCAATATTCCCCACTCAGTACTGGAACAGCTGTGGAAGAATATGCAATACATGTTTAAAAATACATTCTATGACACTGGAAAATGATTTCTGTTTTAAAATATGTAACAGAATCATATGATGATTACAAAGAAATGGGTATGACAATAAAGCTGTAAAGTGGGGGTATATAACTCAGGGAAAAACTGGACATGCATTCCAGATCCAACAAAAACACATAAATTAATTCTTTTAAAATAATAATAAATTTCTTTTCTTTTTTTTTTCTTTGAAAACAAAGAATTAAAAATTGTCTAAAACCACATAAAGGCATTTTGTAAGCTAGGGGTAAAGTGAAATAGTTTGGAAAAGCATAAGATACGAAAAAGAAAACTTGGGCAACTTCAAAAGGTGGCTTTCATGGCCTTATGTAAAAAGATGTGGCTACACCTTTTTACATAAACATTGAAAAAGCAGCAGTATATCGAAAAATGTATACATGCCAAGTTTTCAGATAATACAGTAGCTCTTGGGGAAATCACCTTGTTGATGCAGAAATACTATTTTATGCCTGTCAACCTGTTTGTGAGGCTTTATTCTTAGATTCAGATGAAGAAACATAGAGAATTTGAATGTTTGAATGTTTTCTAATAAAAATGTGCCTAAAGAAACAATTTAAAGTGAGCTTTTTGCTAAGTTGTCTCTTATGTAGAGACATGACACTCTTTCATCTCTTGAGTAGGATGCCTTTTTTATGCTTGAATAACTGATGGGTCAGTGTTAAGTGGCTTAACAAACAAACCAAAGGAAACACAAAACATTCTCCTAAAAATGGTTATGTACAAGTGAAAAAGTAGCCAATGTCCAGAGGAAATCTAACCTTCAGAAAGCCTGGAGAAGTAATGCTCGAGACCACTTTTAAAAATGATAAGAACGTCTGGATCCTTAGAAGCAAAATACAAAGAAGGTATATAAATAGTCTTTTCTTTATTCTTCTTGATACAGTGACAGGAACATTAAAAACTACATGTCTTAGGTGTCAGATGTCATGTTCCTATTCAATGTTAAAAGGGAAACAATCATTAAAAAGTAGTAGTGTTTTTACAAGTTTATGATTGGTAATCTTCACATCTATCTCTAGGCTGGGTGTGGTCAGTTAGTCAGCAAGATATAAACCAATCAACTCAATAATTATTGTCAAATGCTGCCATGAAAGAAAAGTATGATTTAATGAAGACTTGAAACACTTTTCAGCCAAGTTCTCAGATCGAATGGAAGATCATACCATAGACACTGCTATATCTGGTCTAAAAGTCCTGCTCGATGCATTTTTCTCACCACATTTATCTGATCTGTAATTCTACAATCCCGTGCATTAGTGTGTCTGATTCACCGTTCAACAGGAGAAAGAATTTTTGAAAGGTAGTGTTAAAACAGTGTGGCTGAATAAAAGATTGACTTGAGTAGTAAAAATGCGAAAGACACGTGTTTATCACAGCAGCAGTCATGTCACGGCTGAATAAAGAAAATCATTGTGAAGTCACAGAGGAAGCCATCTGTTCAAACAGCATCTGCAATTTTCCCCAAACGTTTTAGCTGGGACACAAGCAGGTGGCAGGTTCTTGACAAAGTATCACCGTGTGATACTTTATAATTGCGACAAAACTTTTCAAATCGAAAAATCTCCCATTGAAAACGTGAAGGCAACATTTATGTGTCTTCACCAGCTTCAGCGTTTTCTGTTTTTAAATCATACAAATCCTCCAATTGTCTCCTAGCTGTTTTCCACAGCCCACTCTAATCTCCTTGGCACGCAATTATCGATTTTTATCTGTAATTTGTCTTTTTCTTCAAATACTTTGTCCTTGTCTTGTCTCTTATCCCCTCTAATAGAATTCTGAAGTTACCCATTAAGGTGCTCTTGTTTTTCCGGTTGTTATCTGATGTTTCTAGCTGCCTCTCTGCCTTCATATGTGCTTCACTTTTTCCAAATCAGCTTGTCGTTTCCTCTCAGATTTCTATTCTTTTTCTCATTGTTTGACGTAATCCGTGGCTTTCTGTGTCAGTCTGAACATTTTGTGCCAGTGGCTTTAACTTTCCCATGTCTGCCTCAGCTGTTCCACTTTCCTGCTCTTCTGCTCCTGACCTTTAGCACACACTAATGGTTGTTGCCCAGAAGGTCATTTCTATTTCCTCATTTTGATTTGAGGGGTTTTTTAACACCTGGATTTTCTCCCAGGTAGTTCTTAGTTAACAAGGAGGAGCAGAACATCTTAGTGCCTGCCAGCATGCTCAGTAAGCCCTCCTAGGTCGAGGTCTTGGATTTGATTTTATCCCAGTCCCTCTGATTACTGGGAGACATTTTGGTCCGTGCTTGTGTTGTAAACTGAGAAAAAGAAAATGATGTAGTAGTGACTGCAGCGTATTTTATTTTTTATTTTATTTTTTTATTTCACTGAAGTTTTGAAAACCAGAGATGAGATTCCTTTTAATCTGAGATGATTGTTGTTCAGTTGTTTTTCATATCTGCTGCACAGATTATATACTAGTGTCCCTGGTATATTGTACAGCCGACTGCAAAATTGCAATGAACACCCAAAGTCACACATCTCTGCCCTTTTTCTTTTTGCTTTTTTTACAGAATAATATCCCACTGGTGGAAATGGCAGTTATCAAGCTGTGCCTGTTCAGCAAAACTTTATGTACATGGCAGGAACTCATTTAGGAATAACTAAACTCCCATTTTATGATCTGTATCAGTTATGTAGTTAACTCATTTTTATTGCAGTATATCTGTATTATTATCATACTGTGATAGCCTACATATTGTGTCTTCTTTATGTATTGTCCTAAATGTCCTGCACAGCTGTTTGGTCAGAACAGATACACTCAGCAAGACAAAACAGACAGTTGGTGCAGTGTTACATTCACCAAGACTTTACAGGAATGAGACAGTAATGTTCACATCCCTGCACAGATTGCTTCTATCTGTTGTTCAGTTTTTCTTTTAAGACGTGATTCAAAAGCTGCGTTTCACAATGACCATGTCCACTAAGAGTCAGTAAGGCAGGACAGATACCCTGTGCCTATGCCGTTGTCATCGTCCACGATTAGGCTTGTGCAGTAGTGTGCCTACGCTGCCCTGCACTAATAAGTGAAACTGAGCTAGTCATGATGGCCTTGGAGCTGATAAGTAATTCATGTCAAATGTCAAAATACCTGGACATGGAATTTTTGTGTTGAGTAATTTTACAGATGAGGTTTAAAGAAATGGAAATGGGAATAAGGTTTTCACATGCATAAAAACCAGACACATTTTGCTGACATCAGTGTCTAACATTCGATAATTTGCTTTAGATTGTGTACTACCAATATGAAAATGTTAATCTTATTGTGTTAATCTACAGATCTGCATTTCAGAGAGTCCTGATTACAGGATGAATAACTCATGCCAGTGTACTGATGATTTAAAAAGGCATTCAATTTGCAATTGTAAGAATATAAAAATAAATAATAAAAAAAAGTTACAGACATGGGTGGCTTATTATACTGAATAAAACTGTTGCTGAGGGGGGTTTTTTTGGACTGAGAAGTAAGCCTTTTAGCTTTGGCTTTGAATTGCTTATCAACACCAACTTATAGTGCATTATTGCACTATTGTTGAGCAGCTGAAAATGCCTAATAAAACGTCAGATTTTCAGACAGAGAGGCTTTTTCACCCCCCAAAAAAGGGCAGGTCAAAAAGGGATTTTTGAAAGTCAGAAATGTCAGCACTTAGGCAGGTAATCACCGAGTTGCTGTTATGAAGCGACCGCTCCACCAAATGCAGCTGAATACATTGTTGCCATTTCATAGATGGCACCATCAAAATCTTTACTGAAATGAGGCTTTGAGTGAATTTTGAAAGATAAAAAAAAAGTGCAGAGGATGAAGCAGTTGAAGTAACAAATAACAAAAATTTAAAAAATGTAATCGTGGTACTGGAACTGAAGTTCACAAATGTAAAGAAAGGATGAATAATGTATTCCAAACTTAAAATATGGTATTACCCTGTGAAACAAAGAAAAACAGGTCGCTGGGGGATTTGTCACTGCGCATGCTCAGATATGTGCTGAAGTTCATTCTAATGTTCAAAAAGACATTTGAGTCAAGACCCCAATAAGACATGGAGAGAGTTAGAGTAACTTAATTCTCCTCCTGATTGGTGTTTGTGGCAAACTGAACTCTTTCAGTAGTGTGTCACAGAGAGAGGGGGAAAATTTAAAGCCAGCAAAATGAGTGTTAAGGATCCAGTAGTAACTACTTGACACCTTAAGGTTAATAATAGTCGTGTGCGCACACAGCCAGCAACACAAACCAAAAGCATAAATCCTCTGAGAAGTGACAAACAAAACAACATGATCTCCAAAAATCTCATGCAAGCAGAGGAAAAACAGGACCCCAGGGCTCCTCTACTGTATACAGGCTGCCATAGAACTTTCATAATAGCTGCCAGTGCAGCTGACTGCTTTACCATCTGTCTGGACAATGAAGATGACGTTACTTGAGTAAAACTAATGAAAACAATGATGTGTGAGGCTGCAGTGACACATTGTAATATGTTGACTGATTACTCGGGATATCTTCCGCAGCAGTGGTAATATCTTTTCCCTGTAGCACTGACAAGGCAACAAAAAGCAGCAGTGACATCCCTCCTTATGAGCGCCTCATATCTGCAGTTTATGTGGTGAAACATTTACTTCATCTTTGCTGCGATGCAGGCATCAGCGTTGTTAACAACAGACATTGTTGCAGGCTTGATTGTCAACACATTGAAGACTTACAGAGTTAGGGTTAGCTAAAAATTACGTGTTTGTGCATGAAAGTGATGGAGCAACTTCTATGAGAAAAGCTCCTTTTTTTACTTGCAGTAGGGAAAGTGTGATTAATATAATCATTAGTACTAACAGATGCAAAAGATCACACGTTTTATCAAGGCTAAAACCCCTTTACCTTCATAATCTCTCAGTGTCAGGCCAAATTAGCTTGTTAGCTAGCTTGTTAGTATTCTACACTTTTTAGCTAACACTTTCAAGCTAACTACTTGAAACTTCATATTTATCACCAATATGTTTTGTAGGCTGAACAAAAATCAATCAAGCTGAGATTGTGTTGTAGTGAATGACATACCTGAGAGACTGGAGTGTGCCATTTTCCACACAAATGGATTTTGATGAAGGTCATTTCACAGAATTCTCATTATTTCTTTTTAACAAGTCATTAGTTTTTCTAAAAATAAATAAATAAATTAAAGGGTTGTTTTTGCCTTGGAAATTAGTGCACCCAGTCACTTGTGTTCTCTCAGTTCACTTGAGTCTTTGCTAATGGAAAAAAATCAAAGTAATTTTTTTTTCACTGTGCTGGGGAAACAGCTCTGGGTAAAGCATACCCAAAACTAAACGATTAATTCTTCATGATTTTCTATTCTACTTCAAATTCAAACTCATTTGATAGAAATAAAACACAGAGCATAGCTCATAACTTCAGCTCAACTCCTTCATTTACCTCAGAATTACTAGTCGTCAACTCGACCACCATATGCTCTTAACTCACATATCATTTATATTAATAAAGAAATACTGAGTGCTATAAAATTGGAAAATGTATTCTTTTAAAAAAGGTTTAATGGTAAAAGTTTAGCTGACTGTCTTTTATACTCTACAGGTTTAATTTTAAAGTTGACAAACTTCATATAACTCGCTGGAAGTTAAATGTAATTAGTCTGTATTTTTTTTTAAGTTTTATAAGATTTACTTCCACCTCCAGCAGAACTTCTCTTCTCAGACATCAAGAGGAACAATAGGTTGGCTGAGTAGTCTCCCATATGAGTTAGATTCCTCAACACAGACCGGAATCTAAGAAAGACGATCAAACAGAGACACATGAAAGAAGGTGGTTTAAGAATTTAAGAGATCCTGGCTTTATTCAAAAACTGATTCTGCAGGATACCTGTACTACCCAGTGGTAGGCCACTATCTCCCCCTATTGGAGATACACTGGAGAACATGATCAAATAATGTGCAGCAGACCTTAATAAACTAATATATTGCCTTTAAACTGTAGATTAGTTTATAGATTACAATTTGCAGCAGCCACACTGAAGTGTGAAGAGGTGGTTGCAAGAGTGTATCTGCTATAGATTTAATAAATAAATGAATTTTAGCATGCATCAGTTTAAAGCAAAGTAAACCCCTATATATCAGGCATGCCAGATGCTTATTTGAATTCCAGCCCATGCCTCAGTAACCCTTGAAGCACTAGCATAAGAGGCTCTCATGAGAGCCAGGTGGGAGAAGTGCTGCAGGCCTCCAACCTTTCTCTAACACTAAATAGATGACTTCAGTTCAGGTAGGGGGCGGAGAACTGTTCCGAATAGTTAATGTTTCCTGCAAATATGTGGAAGTCTAAGAAGGGGTCCTCTGACTTTTTCTCTCGTCTGAAGTGTTTTGTTTTTATTCCGCTGTTACTTTGCAAAAAGGGACATGTGGTTCATGAGGATATTTCATGTATGAACCATGATGCAAAAACACCAAGATGGTATAACAGTTTTAGGTCTGCATTAAAGATTCATTATAATATTTCCTGCTAGAGGCATCAAGCACTAACATGCCAGGGTTAGGATATTAATAGTTTATCTCATGTACATTGAAAAAGAACTTCATGTACTAATTTAACACTACAATAAACAGTATTTTGATTGTTGTTAGGAAAAAGCAATAGAGAGAGACACTCTGGCTTATCAAATCTCTAAACGTCCAATATTATGCCTCAGATAAGCTTTCTCTTTTCAGCATTAAACGTCATAGACTTGGCGGTATGCATGTGCATGCACTGCGTGGACACACGATGTCTTCTTGCACAGGGTCGCCGCCTCAGGTCTCGACAGAGAAAGTGAAGGAGACATCCTGCCAGCCACCATCACACCCCCTCACCCAGCAGTGAGCTGATTACATTTAGCTATAGCCTCTAGCTCATTTCCTACTAAACTCCACATCCCGACAAAAAAAAGAGCCCCAAACTACAATGAGCCGGAGCTCTCGGAGGTTAGAGGGTGATGCAGCCTGATGGAAAAATCAATAATGGCCCATGGGATCAGCAGGCGACAGGACCTGATGTAGACTTGGAATTTTTTTTTTTAACATAGGAGTCAGCTACCATGAATAAGCTTTAAACAGCGAATCCGAAACTGCCCATTAAACTCCAAGATAAGCATATTACACTATAATTAAGTCACAACAAATTCTAATAATTTCCCCCTTTAGCGAATTGCAAAATACATGATCCCGAGCGCGTTTTTTATAAAGATAGATTATGTGTTTGCCTTGAAAGTATCTACCAAACTCTAACCTGTTAACTGGCCATCAGTTTAGCATCTAAAGTTTAATGTGTGGTCCAAAAACAACTGGGGATTGTGGAGCATGCAGAACTAGATAAACAGCCACAGTAGGGTCACCAAGAAATACTGACCACACTGACCAGCAGAGGACAGTCTCATCCTGCATGGTATAAGGAACTCAAAGTGGGAGTCTGTTCAATATAATTCCCTAAAACATTATTCCTCAAGTTGTCATGTGTTATTTTTCTAAGGTATCTACTGCTGTACAAGTAGCACCTGGCACATATATTCAGCTTCACATGTTAGTGTGATACTTGACCTTGGTTAACCTTTTATTAACTGTAATTAGTATCAGTAGTTTGCAGTCAATCAGTGGGAACATTCCTGAAAAAAAGTGCTGGTGTATGTTTTTAAGTGATGAGCACATCAAATAAAATCAAACAGCACACCACTGCATAGACTGAATCCATCATTCCTTTGGAAGTTGCTCGAGCATTCTTTAAAAAAATAATCTAAGACTATCGAGATAATTTAAGGAAAGTTGATGCCTGAAAAAAATCTTCCACTTTCTTTGATTAAGAAAGATTTTCATTCTAGATATTTGAAACTTTCAGTGAAGCACGGCATCAAGGAGAAAGCAAGAAGATGAAAACAGTGCTGATAGCTAATGAACCTTTATGTCCACGGATATAGGTATATGAGTTTTAATTTGACAACACTGATTGATTTTGGATCTGTGAAACATCCTAGATTTATGATTAATATAGTTACAAAAAGTTAAATAACATATGTGCCACGTGGTATTATCAAATTACAAAGGTTATTCATTTCTGTATACCTGCTCAGGGAGTAAGAGGCTGTACAAATACAAATACAGATACCAAGTCTTATACTGTACAGTGAATAATCATTTTGACTGAGGCCTTTAGAGTCTGGTTTAGCATCCAATAGCCTTTCAATCCCACAAACCAAATCCCCCTCAAGTATCACAACAACAGAAGTGAGGAGATGTTCTCAACTTGTTTTTTGTGTCTGAATCTACCTTTGAAGGGGACAACTGGAGAAAATGCTGAGTAAGTGCATGTGGAAAAACTACTAAAAAAAAAGCAGGTTAGAAAAAAATAACTTACTAAGCAGGCAATGCAAACTCAAAATGTCTCACCAAGGCTGTGCAGGAGGGGTAAGTGAACCCAAAGACAGTCTGCATCTTTGGGCAAGATACTGTACTCCGAGTTGTCCCAATGACTGTTATTGTCCGTGTGAATGATAGACAAAGTGCTTAAGTGTAGAAAAAAGTAAGTATAGAAAAACACTATGGAAGCACCAGTCCATTCCTTTATTATGGACCTCAGTTGTGTAAACGTAGCATATGTGTTGTGCATACAGCATATAGAGCTTCCTCAGGAGTGTGTGGACAATCAGCAGAAAAATATTCTGTGAAAGCATCTTTTATCCTTGTAAAAATTTGTTGTTGCTATTGCGACAAACTTCTTTTAGTCATATTCAATTTGGATTCTTTTCATTGCAGGTGTTACCAGAAAGAATGTAACGCTTTATAAGAAACCATAAAGTAAAACCTCACAAAATAGTCAGGTGGAGAGACCTTAGAATTCAAAGATACTTTTGGAAACAACAAAACACTTTCAAAGTGTTAAAGGTTTCACTCTGACAGGATTCAACTGTGAGGATGACTTCACGCTGAAGACAGTTTTTCACCAGAATGTGTGAACTACATGCACTCAATTAAAAGTGATTACAGTGTGACTCCATAATAATCTACTTTTGTCCTCTTCTTGTGGCACAGCTCAATATTGCATTTTAAGACTTACATTTAGATTAATGAAGTCTCAAATATCTCAAATGAACTGACATTTTTCATCAGTATTTCTTTTCACAAGGGAGTTATAGTTATTTCTTGCTCTTCCATTTCTGCACTCTTAGCCACTGCAGCAGACCATTTTATCCACAGGAGAATTTCAAGTTTTGTGCCATCTTGTGTATTTTTGAAACACTGCTGTTCTTGTGCATACTCCACTCCTTGAGCATCTCAGTTTCCAGTGGCCACATGAGCCAACACAGACTTATGAGCCAAGAGTGTTCTCCAAAGATACTTTAACAAACAGGGAAAACACAGAGTGAAAGACAGAGGGAGGTGGGGGGAGGAGGAAGTTGGAGAAAAGAAAATCAAGAGTAAGACCACGAGCGGGATCTCTACAGTGCCTCTAGTGATTCTGTGTTCCCAGCACTATCACAGATAAAGAGAGGAAGGGTGAGAGAGACAGAGAGGGAGAGCGTGGTGAAGACTCGGAAGAATAAGGGTCAGTACAGGGTTTGTCTTTGAAAGGAGAGGAGCAATTTCTGCATGTGTGAGAGGGATCTGTGCATGTGTTTTGTTTGCTCATACTAATAGTTAAGGCCATTCTTTCACCGTGTGCACAGAGGACATATCAAAAATAAGCCACCGCCATGAGCCGGACCACCTTCTTTGAGGTAAGCCAATGCACAGTTTTACTGCTACTTGAATAAATGACACGGGCAACTGCCACTTCCTGATAGAGTGAGTTACTGAAAGGCACTTGACCAAAGGAGAGTGATAAGAGGTGCAGCCAAATTTGGGGAAAACTTAACAAGGCTGAAAATATTACATGTTGTTCTAAAGGGATCGGAAAGTTTATAAAGTCCAAGTTTATTGTCCAGATAAGCTCAAAGCTGGTGGTGTTTTTATGATTTTTCTGTAGCCTTCAGTTTTGGCTTAAGGGCCTGACAAGCTTTAATGAAGAAGCAGACAAGTAATTTGCTGTAAGTGCAGCAGGCCTATGAACTCGAGCTAATTACAACATGCTCTGGGAAGTGTGCCATGCTCTCAGAAGCTGTTATTGAAAAAACTGAGTCACAGTGGAAAATATGGAAATAGTTAAGCTTCCAGTCTTTACAGTAAGACAGCCAGAAAATTCACCTTCACACTGACTGGACAGTTTTAAAAATGGTACTGATCCTCTACTTCTGATATATAAGAAAAAAGGAGGTTTTGCAGGATGGAGGCACATTTGCCGTAATGTTTAACTTTCCTTTAACTTCAGGCTGCCATTAGATTGGTACTACAATATTTAAGAGAGTATCTTTACCTTGATGCCTTGGAGGCTTTTCAGACGTACTTCATCCTTCACTCAGGAAACGTCATCTTCAACTTCATGAAACAGCCATTTAAGTAGTGGACTGTAATTTGTGTCTATTTGTGTGTAGTGTACAGGGTCAGACACACGTGAAAAATTTAAGACAAACTAAGAGGTGAATTACTGTCCTTGACTGAAAGAGAAACGGTCTAGATAGTCTGTCTATCTTATAAAACTTAAAAAAATTAAAAGTGTGTGAGGGTCATGCAGGACATTTATGAAGACAGCGAGATAGTGTCGAGGTGTGCGCTAGGAGTGACAGATGGGTTCAAAGTGAAACTGGCTCTGAGCCCCTTCTTGTTTGCACTGGTGACGGACAGGCTGACAGATGAGGTCAGGCAGGAGTCTGTGGACTGTGATGTCTGCCAGTCACATTTTGATCTGTAGTGAGATTGTGGGGCAGGTGGAAACGTGTCTGAAGAGGTGGAGGTATACACTGAAGAGATGAGGAATTAAAGTCAGTAGAAGCACGACAGAATACATGTTTTTGAATGGGAGGAAGACAGCTCACAACAACAGTAGCCTTGAGGGGATTTGTTGAACTAGTGCTATATAAATAAAACTGAATTGAACTAAACTGAACAGTGAAGCTATGAAGAGTAGAGGTGGTGAAAGGTTAATGAGTTTAAATACCAGCCATCCAAAACAACAGACAGTGCACATGAGAGGTGAAGGAGACCGTGCAGGTGAGGTGGAGCGGGTGGTGACAAGTATCAGGAGTGATTTGTAGCAGAAGGATGGCAGCAAGAGTGAAAGGGAAGGTATAAAGATGCTGGTGAAACCTGTTATGATATATTGTTTGGAGATGGCAGCACTAATAAAAAGAAAGGAGGCCAAGTTGGAAGTGCCAGAGATTATTAGATTTGTGATTAGAAAGGAAAATATTAGCACGACAGCTCAGGCTGAGCGGTTTGGAAACAAAGTTAGAGAAGGACATGCAGAGGAGGGACAATGGATATACTTGACAAAGGGTGTTGAATATGGAGCTGCGAGGCAGGAGGAAAAGAGGAAGACAGGGATGAAGGAAGACATGCAGAGGGCTGGATGTAGCAGAGCAGATGGAGGAGGGTAGGGTGGAGATGAGCAGGTGTGGGGACCCCTAAAGGGAACAGCTAGAAGACGAGGAAGATTATGGATGAGCGTTTTCTCCAGTTTTATCAGTTAGTTATATTAGTCCAAAAACAATATTTATTTTTTTTAATTAAAAAGCTGGCAAGCTCAGTTTCTCAGATTTTACCCAGCAAACATAAAATAAGTGTTTATTTAAACATTTACTTAAATTTCCCCTGCATCCCCAAGGCCTCTGCAAGCATGTGCATGTTCTGTACAACCTGTGCTGTCAGCACTGCCGCCCGCACAGGAGGACAGGAAATCCTAATGATCGGTTTTACAAAGGCATGGCACATCTGAGTGCACAGTGTGCAGCCCAACGACACCGTGATGCTCTTTACCAGCATGCTAATACATCAGCGTGTGCCACCAGAATGCAGCTGGGAAAGCTGGCAGATGGAAAGCAAAACAATCCCATCTCCCACGATGCGCTTTGCTGAGACATGAGCATGATTTGATTCCAGATCCCGCAAGCATCCTCACACATCGCAAAGAGTGAAAGGGTGAAATAATCATTTTATATATGGAACACTGAGGTTTGCAGCTAAACTTTTTACTTAAACCTCTGTATGAATTAAATGTCCTATAAAACTTCATTCACTCTATCCAAAGAGGCTGATGGCTTTTATGTTGAGCTTTTCCTCATCCTCATTCCCTCTGTTGTGACTGTGCACTCAGCAAATCTTCAGATACCCATTAGTGGGTTATTACACTGTCCAGTAAAGGAACCTATTTAGCTAGGACAGCTCTGCTGAGCAGCACAGTATGGAGTGCTTTCAGAGCAAATTGTGGGCCCACCCACCCACCCTCCTTGCATATGCTATACATCACCGCTGACATGGTCTAATTAAGATGAAAACAAATGTGTGCAAGAAAGCATATCACTAAGGACAAATGGACACACTTTGCAGTAGGTATTTTAGGAGCAGACGTGACCACATTTTATTTGAGGCGTTTATATTTTATTCAAATTGTGTTTTTACAGTGATGATTACATGTGCAACAATGTCTACCTTACAGCTGCAAGAAAGCAATACATAACTAAAAGTAGCAATAGAGTTTAATCTTGTGCTACTGTGATCAACAAAGCTGAAAAGAAATCTTAAATCTGGCTTTTACTCTGTGGGTTATATACATTATAAAGGTGCCCCATTTTCTTTCTTCAGGTGGAAGTTCTTGATGCCAAGACAAGGGAGCAGCTTTGTTTTCTAGACAAGGTATGCTGACATTTTAACACAATTCAAAGGTCCCCAGGATACGTCTTAAGTTTATAATTATGAATAAATAAGGACATGAAAATGACTTTTCAATCTCATTGACACAGTGCTTTGTATTTAGTGCTTGAGTCTGACATAAAGTTGAGTTTATACTGACTGTAAACTTTCTGTTCCATTAAGGTGGAGCCCCACTCGACAGTAGGAGACATAAAGAGCCTTTTTCACAAATCATGTGAGTGCCTATAATAGTAATGTAGCGCACAAATGAGCCTGTTTAGATTTGTTAGAAGTACATGTGGCTGTAATTTTGTTAGTCTTGCTGTTACCTAGAAACCTGTCAATAAATAGAACAAGACTTGAGTTATACTATAATTCAATAAAACACAGAAGATCAGTGCTCCTAGTTCTTTATTATCTTTCACTGCATGTTTACTGTAAACAAATCCTTCAACTTGTGGTTATTGGATAAAAAAACATTATTACACTATCTCTGAATGAAAAATCTTACAGTTCCTCCTATTAAATCTCTTCACCAGAGAGCTGTCCTTCTAAAAAACTATTTTTTATTTACTTCTCTGAAGCCCACAGTGCTTCTGTCATCAGCATGTGTCTGGTCAGAAACGTTACCAAATGTCTGCTGAGCCCAAGGCCATCGGCATCTATCAGAGTAGCAGAGCTCAACGTTATTCCATTGTGATCAATTATTTTTGGGCCTGAGGCCAAAAAACTGTGTGTGCGGTACCAGCTATGTCCAACACTGCGACTGTGTTTGTGTGTGCATACGTGCTCGTTTGATCGGCACAGATCCTCACTGGTATCCAGCAAGACAGGCCCTGAAGCTTGATCCAAGTAAGTGGCTGTGTTGTAAATCTAGCATTTAGTGTGTGTGT